>NC_059436.1:52982047-53279317 GCF_021028975.2 Sphaerodactylus townsendi | reverse complement strand
CCTGCCAGCATGGCCAATTGGCCATGCTGGCAGGGGCTGATGGGAGTTGTAGTCCATAACATCTGGAGTGCCAAAGGTTCGCCACCACTGGTCTATGGCATTATACAGAGCATCTGCTTGGCATGTCCAAGGTCCCGGGTTCAACCCCTGGTATCTCTAGCTTACCTGGTATCTCCTTCTCACCTGTAGACAAGGATCCAGCAGGAAATCCCGCTGCAAATCAGAGCCAGACGGCAGAGGGTGAGTGCGCAAAAGGCCGTTATTCAAAAATCCAAGTAACTAGGAAAAACAAAAATCTGCATCTTAAGGCAGCCACACCAGAACTACCTGGAGCCTTCAGGTGTCAAGCTCGCTGCTCCTGTAAGCCTTGGAAGCGTGCAATTCCAGTAGTTCACCAGCTTGACATCCATTAGGTCTGAGAAAAGGAGGAGGGGGTGCCGTCACACAGCCCCCACCCCCAAAAGTGACCTGCCAGGAAGCTCTTCTGCTTGTCAGGCTCACGCAGATATCTTTTGAGTAATTCGGTTTGAAGATACGGACAAGGCGCTTGGAAATGTGACGGCTGCCACTTGCCCATTTATTCTGTGCCCTCCGGGCACGTGAAAGCTGCCAAACCGAGTCTGACAGAATGGATGGTGGCAATTATTAGCCACTCCTGGGAAGAAGGTGTCACATGCCTGATCCAGAAAAAGGAGACAGTCCCTGGGGAGAAGTAATCTTCAGATCAGTGATGGCGAACCTTTTCGAGACCGAGTGCCCAAACTGCAACACAAACCCCACTTATTTATCGCAAAGTGCCAACCCAGCAGTTTAACCTGAATGCTGAGGTTTTAGTTTAGAAAAAACCAGTTGGCTCCCTCTTCCTCCACCCCACCCGCTTGAGCAGGGGCCAGCCTGCTCTAGCCTCCAGAAAGTCCCACGCACACTGCTCTGTGCCTCTCTAGCATCTCTGCCTCCTCTGCACCCCCCACCCCCCAGGCAGCAGCCACCCAGAGCACAGGCACCAGGCCCACCAGCTGTCCTTCAGGTGCTCTGGCGCCAAGCCCTGCTCACCGCGGTGCGCACACGTCGTGCTCAGTGGCCAAGTCCAGCCTAGATGTGTGTGTGGGGGGGGTGATTTTCTGCCCCCAACATGACGAACTCTGTGTGTGCGTGCCCACAGAGAGGGCTCCGAGTGCCACCTCTGGCACCCGTGCCGTAGGTTCGCCATCACTGCTTCAGATGATGCGGATCTGAATCAGTAGTAAGCAGCCACCCATTCTTAGAGTTGGTTCCGGGAAAGTGGCAGCCACGGAACTCCCGTGCAAAATATCACTGCAAGAGTTCAAACTTGCTTCCCATTCATTTGCAGACTCCATATAAAATGCTGGTTTTGACATTTAAAGTCCACAGGGCTTGGCGCCAGAGCACCTGAAGGACAGCTTCCATCAGTCCCAACATGACCCAGCGCTGAGACCCATGTGTGGTTTGCCATGGCTAGGTTTACTGGGATTTGTCGGAAGGCCTTTTCGGCTGCCGCCCCCTTGACTGCCAAGCCCCCTTTGCCTGGTGGAGAGGCTGTAGTCCAGGAGCAGCAATGGCATAGGAGGTTAAGAGCTCGTGTATCTAATCTGGAGGAACTGGGTTTGATTCCCCGCTCTGCCGCCTGAGCTGTGGAGGCTTATCTGGGGAATTCAGATTAGCCTGTGCACTCCCACACACGCCAGCTGGGTGACCTTGGGCTAGTCACAGCTTCTGGGAGCTCTCTCAGCCCCAACCACCTCACAGGGTGTTTGTTGTGAGGGGGGAAGGGCAAGGAGATTGTAAGCCCCTTTGAGTCTCCTGCAGGAGAGAAAAGGGGGAGATATAAATCCAAACTACTACTACTACTACTACTACTACTACTACTACTACTACTCTTCCTCCTCCTCCTCCTCCTCACCTCAAATGAATCTGCAGGCCTCTGTCTCCAGAAAGGCCTTTGAACTGGGATAGCATTTACTGTGACGGATGCTTTTAGGTTACTCTACATTGATTTTATAATGCAGTGGTTTTTCTACATTGTGAACCACCTTGAGGACCTTCAAGTGAGATTGTGATCTAAAAATACCTGAAATGATTCCTCTGGACTAGAAACCAGCTGGCTTTGCTCAAACAAAACTCCTCCAGCTCCTGATCCAGTCCATTCAAACCACTACTCTTCAAATCAAGATCTTCTTGTGCTAATTAATTCAAATCAAGATCTTGCGCTCATTAGCAAAACCGGAGGAATTGTCTGAGTTTGCCCTGAGAGCCTCTCCCTCTTAGAATCCCTACGCGATCCTTGCTGGTGTCAACTTCCCTAGGCTGATATTTTCCGGTGATTGTAAATGGGGAGGCGGTTTAACCTGCTGAATGATACATAAGTAAAGCAGAAGTCGAGTGGCACTTTAGACACTAACAAAATTTATTTCACTATGAGCTTTAGAGAATCACCTCATTTGACTCACAGAGGCTCATATTGAAAAATAATGCTGAGGGTCTTTTAAGGTGCCCCCACTGGGCTTTCATTTCATCTTCTGGTGGGCCAGGGGACCACAAACAAATTGGAACAGTGGATTATCAGAAATGTTTAATCCACAAAGTAGTATTTCCCCCCCTTAGCCTGTTCCACACGAGCCTTTATACTTTAGTCTGCACATCTACGGTTTGTGAAGCTGCCATTTTCAAAAATTAAATCCCCCCAGCAATAAGGGGGTAAATTGTTCTGCCGTGTTTCAGCCCCTGCACCTGCTGTGTAAACTGCTCGCTAGAAGGATATAGGAGAAATGGAAAACTGCGTGGTTAAGATACGGGGGGTCTAAATGACCCCGATGTGGTGAGAATTCTCACTTAACAATTCAATAACTAGTCTATGTTGACAGAGCAGCTTGGGAGCTTTTCCCCCAGTTTTATTTCTTCCCCCGTCCCTCCTTTTGCAGGAATAAGCCCATAAATTATGTATAAGGGATTGCAAGACCCCCCGTGGGGTCATTAGTGATCTCCATTCCTTTCTTGTGGCATAATCCCTGCATATAAGCAACGGGCCTTAAATGCAGCTTCCTGCTTTCACAGCCAGAGTCGAGCACACCTCGTTTTTCTTAAATGGTGACTTCGTTGTTCTTCAAGGCTACACTTATAAGTGTGGGAGGATTAAAATATTGCCTGCTGGAGAATTACGCCTCCTGACAAGGAAGGAGAAAGACGAGGTATAAAAGAAGTACCTTTAAAAAAGATGGCTCAGGGCAGGAAAACAGGACAATGAAAACAAACCTTGGACTCCCCCTAATGCCGTGGGGGGCAGAATCCCAATGCAGGAGGACCCTCGCATGTAAGCTGCATCCCCACTGCGGTCCTTCAGTCCAACGAGACCCGCAGGGACAGTTCGATTCCAGGCAAATGAGAAGCTCAGCTCAGCCCAAAAAACTTCCAAGCTGAGCCTGGCCGTCTGTCTGTTTGCACCTCTGCTTTCCTTGAGAGCCCAGCTGTGCGACTGGAGCGGGGTTTGGTTTTTTTTGCCCGTTAAATCTAGCAGGCTTCCAAAGCTGACACTACAGTGAAGTTCATTTACTTCCTCCACCTTAAGGGCCCAGCCAGTAAGTGAGACATTCCCTATCTCAGTGATGGCGAACCTTTTCGAGACCGAGTGCCCAAATTGCAACCCAAAACCCACTTATTTATCACAAAGTGCCAACACGGCAATTGAACCTGAATACTGAGGTTTTAGTTTAGAAAAAACGGTTGGCTCCGAGGCGTGCGTTACTCGGGAGTAAGCTTGGTGGTAGTCGGTGGCTTTGCTGTGAAGCAACCATGCAACTCTTCCAATGGGTGAATCACGACCCTAGGAGGGTTTACTCAGAAGCAATCCCCATTGCCAGCAGCCGAGCTTACACCCAGGTAAAGGATCTTCGCATGAAAATCAGTGGGGTTTAACAGAGCTTAACAGGGTTACCTACACTGCTTCCCCAAAACTAGGTCTTAGGTTTAATGCTAATTATCCAGCCCAGCAGCCCAGGCCAGCCTAGATGCGGAAGGGGGCGGCTACTCTGTTTGTGCGTGCCCACAGAGAGGGCTCTGAGTGCCACCTCTGGCACCCGTGCCATAGGTTCGCCACCACTGCCCTATCTCCAGCACCATTCCCTTCCTGCTAATTATGCATTAAAATGCAATCACAGCAGCAAAGGGGGGAGAGAGAAAGAGAACGCGAACACGTACACACTGTTAATGCGGCCCAGGAAAAATTAATGATACAAGCATATGCCGCTAAGAGCTTTTCTCTCTCCTCCCCTTCCTTCCCCCTAGGAAGAAAGGCACTTCCACCATCATTAATTTCAAGCACCTCCAGGCAACGGCTTGCCAAGTGTCCTTCAACCATTTCCCACGAAGGAAGCAAGCGGTCAGCAGGAGAGGCCTCCCCAGTTTCTCTTTCTCTGAGCCAACAGGGCTGGCTCCATCACAGCCCTCAGGGAATCTGGGCAGGGACCATTTAGAACAGGGGTGTCCAACTCTGGCGCTTCAGAGGTTCATGGACTACAATTCCCATCGGCCCTACATTGCAGACACGGCCCTAAAAGAGAGCCTGGCTCGCCATAGGCCCCAGAGCTGAACTGCTTCAGGTGATATTCAAATTAGGCACCTTGCAATTCCCAAGTGGTATCCCCAGCTACTATCTAGAGCAGGGGTCTGCAACCCGCGGCTCCGGAGCCGCATGTGGCTCTTTCAGCCTTATACTGCGGCTCCGCGTGGTACTGGAGGTTGGAGGGTAGCATGGGTGTGTCCCTCCAGGAAAGGTGAGTGGAGGGGCCAAACTGGAGGCGGCTCCGTGCAGAGCCGCTTCTCCAGCTCGGTAGATCTTCAGGGCTGTGGAAAACGGGTCCAAATAGCTCTTTGGGTGGTAAAGGTCTAGAGAGCTTGATCTAGAGAGCTAGCGTGGTGTAGTGGTTAGGAACAGTGGACTCTGATCTGGAGAACCAGGTTTGACTTTTTTCCCCCCCAATAGCGGATCTAGGGGGGCAGAGAGGGGGCAGACAACCCAGGCGCCGCTTTAAAGTGTCACGTGGTGGGCACACTGGGATGGGAGACCACCACCTTGCCCATGCCTTCCCTGGCGCAAAGAGAGCCTCGGCAGAGATGCACAAGGCTCTGGCCGTCTGCGTTGTGGAGGTGCAGATGGTGAGTGGAAATGACTGGACTGACCACTCACCTGTCAGTCCACTGGGCGGGCTGCCTGCTCACCTCGCTGTGGGGGTGGGGGTGCCTTTTTATCGCTGTACATCCTTTGCTTCGCCACTCCTCCAAAGGACTGGAGGACTCTATAATCTGGTGAACCAGATTTGTTTCCCCACTCCTGCCCACGAAACCTACTGGGTGACCTTGAGCTAGTCACAGTTCTCTCAGAACTCTCTCAGTTTCTCCTACTTTTAGGGCAGTGATGGCGAACCTTTTTAAGACCGAGTGCCCAAATAGGAACCCAAACCCCACTTATTTATCGCAGAGTGCCAACACGGCAATTTAACCTGAATGCTGAGGTTTTAGTTTAGAAAAAACCAGTTGGCTCCCTCTTCCTCCACCCCACCCGCTCAAGCAGGGACCAGCCTGCTCTAGCCTCCAGGAAGTTCCGCGTGCAGTGCTCTGTGCCTCTCTAGCATCTCTGCCACCTCTGCCCTCTGCCCCCCGCCCCGGAAGCAGCCACATGGAGCACAGGCAACAGGCCCGCCAGCCGAGTCTTCCCTGCTCAATGCGGTGCGCGCACGTCGTGCTCAGTGGCCCAGGTCAGCCTAGATGTGTGTGTGGGGTGGTGGTGGTGATTTTCCGCCCCCCTCATGATGAACTCTGTGTGCACATGCCCACAGAGAGGGCTCCGAGTGGCACCTCTGGCACCCGTGCCATAGGTTCGCCATCACTGTTTTAGGGGGAAAGGTAATTGTGTATGTGGACATGCTAGAGGATTATGAAATTATTTAATGTGTTCAAGTGCCTGGAAACATAAAGCCAGCTGTGCGCATTCCATCTCTGCCAGAGGGCACAGGAATCAAAATAACTCTGGGAGCACAAACACTCTTCCTCCCAGGCCTGGGAGCATAGAAATCAGGGCACCCTAGTCTGCTACAGAAGGAGAACTAAGCATGCACCAGGAGAGGCAGCCAGCCCCACCCATCATAGGCATCAGTTTTGTAAGCCCAATATCAAACAGGGCACTGACACTTCCCAACTTCACACTCCCGCACACACTAAATTGCACAACCGGAAGATCCGTCCTGTGTGACTCATGCACCATTTTTTGGCTTTAAAACCTCCTGCTCGGGATTCCAGCTGTTTTCTTCACAACAGGAATTTCCCTGCCCTCCTCCCTCTGCAAATGGGTCTCTAGCTTTCATGGGAGCGGGCCTTCAAAAATCCAAGCCCCTTGGGGAATGAGATCGGAAGGGGGGGGGGGGCAAACTGTACAGCCCTGTGATTTTTGCAGAAGATAAACATTTCATGCCTTTGAAAGTGTGAAGATCGCTGGCATGGAGAAAGGGGGAGGTGAAATAAGATTAGAAGAAGTACAGTTGCATTCCACCCTCCCCCCCTTACAAAGACTGGACAGAAAGGGAAGGACAGGAGAAGAGAGGCAGTAGATCGGTGTTCTGGCCTGGGAAATTGGAGCAATGGCTTTTCAAGGCACGTTAAACACTAGGGCAGTGGTGGCAAACCTATGGCACGGGTGCCAGAGGTGGCACTCAGAGCCCTCTCTGTGGGCACTTGCAAACAGAGTCATCGTTCCCGCCCCCACACACACACACACATCGAGGCTGGCCTGAGCCACTGGGCTCGATTATTAGCATTAAACCAAAGACCTAGTTTGGGGGAAGCAGTGTAGGTAACCCTGTTAAGCCCCACTGATTTTCATGCGAAGAACTAAAGCACAATCCTTTACCTGGGAGTAAGCTCGGTTGCTGGGTCATGATTCGGTCCTAGGTTCATGATTCACCCGTTCGAAGAGTTGCATGGTTGCTTCAAAGCAAAGCCAGCGACTACCACCAAACTTACACACACCTCGGAGTCAACCGTTTTTTCCACACTAAAACCTCAATATTCAGGTTAAATTGCCGTGTTGGCACTTTGCGATAAATAAGTGGGTTTTGGGTTGCAATTTGGGCACTCGGTCTCGAAAAGGTTTGCCATCACTGCACTAGGGCAACTCCTGAGTTATGCCTGCTTCTACGGGCCACGCCACCCACGATTTGGGTTGGGGTCCACCTCGGTTGCCTTTTCTGCCACCACGCAGCAGCTGAGGGGAACTCACTTCTCCAAGTGCCACGATGACCAATTCCACTTTGTCCTGCAGCGCCAGGAGAAGGGGGTCTGCTTTCCTCAGCTCAAACATTTCCATGGTTCCTGTTTCACTGTCCTTGTGGGGCCCCCAACAGAACAAAGATTAGAGGGACCTCATTTCCAATTCTCACTGAGTCATGGCACTTGCTGGGTCACCCTCCATCACCCTTGGCTGTTTCGCAGGGTGTATGCCACTCTAGACTCCATAGCATAGGTGTCAAACTCGCGGCCCTCCAGATGTTATGGACTACAGTTCCCATCATCCTTTGCCAGCATCATGCTGGCAGGGTGTAACGAACTAGTAAAGTCCAGGCAAAAGCAACTGTTATGAGTTCTTTATTGAGCTGGCATTCTTAGTCGGAAACAAGCAATGCGAGAACTGAAACCCAGATCTCGATCAACAGCTTTTACAGGGTAACAGACAGGCTCCCGCCCAAAGAGTATAAACAAGGCAGGATTTCACACAGACAAGCAAGCAAGTGAAAGATAACCAAAACAGCGAAATTCCCCTTCCCAGGCATTAAGCCAAAAACCTCCGGCGGGAACCTTTTCAAGGCCGGACAACACACACACACCACAACCTTACACAGGGGATGATGGGAACTGTAGTCCATAACATTTGGTGGGCTGCGAGTTTGACATCTGTGCCTTAGAGAATAGGTGGATTTAAACAACCACAACGCAGGTAATATGGAAAGCGCAGTACCAAGGTTCCCAAGAACTTTAGTTTTTGTGTGTTTACACACACACACACACACACACACACACACACACACACACACACACTCCTAGCCCTTAGGGTTCTGTGAAAACAAATGGGCAGAAACCTCAGAAATAAAAGGAACGACTGAGTGAGGTTTCCAGTGATCTGTTGCATCAGTGCCCTCCAGGGCAAATTTGGGGGAAATGGCAACTACAAAATGATTCCAAATAAGCTAATGTGCAAATCTTCTCAGCTCATGGCATTTAGACAGGTTGCAGTATGCACCATTCAGGACCACTGCATTTTAATGCAAAGATGCCGTGCATGATGCCCTAAAAGTCTCAACTACAGCCTGCACGCATCATTTGCAATCTCTGCTTTGCTGTGTATTTTCCCATCAGTTTCCCTGTTGCTCTCTGCCTCTATATAGGGAGAAGGCCTCTATGTTTACCAAGAAACATTACCCATTAAGAGCTGCGAGGAGAGCCGTTCGGTCGGTCGCAGCTTTCACCATCCTCCAGGGAACTCTGAAGGCATGTTCCCTCTAATGCAGACAGATTTCTGTGCTCTGTCTGGCCTAATCTGAACACTTTGGAGCAACAAAAAGAGCTTTCTCCTTTTGCTCTTGTAAGGCTCTCCCAGATGCATTGGCTCCATTTCACGCTGATTCTTGGTTTTACCGTTCTCGAAGAACGAATTTCACGACTGAACTTATACAGCTGCCTGATATAGCATCAGCTCATTGGTCCGTCCATCCCAGCATCTTCCCCTCTGAGTGGCATCAGCCTCCCTGACACAGACACACAGACACACAAACACACAACTACTGCTGCTGCTGGTGGAGCTGCCAATAACTGAGCCTGTGACCTTCCACTGGTAACTCTGCACTGACTCCTGGCCCTAGCTGCACATGGGAATGTGCAACAGAAGGAGTGCGTATCCTGAGGACTGGCAAGCAGCGCAGATTGACATCCACACAATATTTATTTATTTATTTATTTATTTATTTATTTATTTATTTATTTATTTATTTATTTATTTATTTATTTATTTATTTATTTATTTATTATCAGGTCTATATACCGCCCTCCCCCGGAGGGCTCAGGGCGGTGAACAACATATAAAATAGAGCACATATATCAGATTAAAATCCGTTAAATATAGTTAATACAGGCTCTAATAAATATAAACCCTACCCCATTAAAATGCAGCATTAAAATCAACATAAAAGATGGCACCTATGATCAATTCCCTCAAAAACCCAAAAGGGTTTGATGAAAAACAAGCCCTCCCAAAGATATTTGTTAGGTTTTTCAGAGCTACAAAAAACAAAGAGTATCAACAAATTCAACTTATTCCCGTGATACCTGGCAGTCTGTTTTAGAGAGAGTTCAAGAACATCATGAGGAGGAGGAGGAGGAGGAGGAGGAGTTTGGATTTACACCCCACCTTTCTCTCCTGTAAGGAGACTCAAGGTGGCTTACAAGCTCCTTTCCCTTCCCCTCCCCACAACAGGCACCTTGTGAGGTAGGTGGGGCTGAGAGAGTTAGGATAGAACTGTGACTAGCCCAAGGTCACCCAGCAGGAATGTAGGAGTGCGGAAAAACATCTGGTTCACCAGATAAGCCTCTGCCACTCAGGTGGAGGAGTAGGGAATCAAACCCAGTTCTCCAGATTAGAATCCACCTGCTCTTAACCACTACACCAGGCTGGCCTTCCAATGGCAAATCATGCAACTGAAGAGCTGATAAGGCCCTTTCTGTCCACAGTGTTTCCACCAATCAATGCTGGCTTAGTGCCTTGCACGCCGCCTCTATGATTCTACATAAGCAGAAGGGGGTGTTTTTCGTTCAAATCCCTGCACCAGCTCCTTCGCCCTATATAACACCCCGTGTCTGCCACATTCCTCTCTGCAATTCCTGCATGCTGTTCCTCCAGTCCCGGTTCCTGGAACCACGGAAGCCTCAGGTCTGTCTATCGTTTCTCCTCCCAGCTCACCAGAAGAAGTACAGAAATTCCTACCATTCCAGAAATCTGTGAGGCTGTTCTTCCAGAGGGCCCTCTCTTGACTCAAGAAACTACCGTGTTTCCCCGAATATAAGACAGTGTCTTATATTAATTTTTGCTCCCAAAGATGCGCTATGTCTTATTTTCAGGGGATGTCTTATTTTTCTGTGTTCTGTTCGTCGGGCATGCTTCCAAACAAAAACTTTGCTATGTCTTACTTTCGGGGGATGCCTTATATTTCGCACTTCAGCAAAACCTCTACTATGTCTTATTTTGGGGGGATGTCTTATATTCGGGGAAACAGGGTATGAGCGCTCCCAGAAACAACGATGCATCATCTTCTTTTCAATGGCCCTCTTTGTTTAAAACTACTCCTAAAATATAAGCCTGTAAGGTAAGCACATTTTGCCATCTTTTCATTCTATGATGAAGGAAAGCAGGCTCAGGAAGGTGACCGCAGCTAAGATCTGAGCTGTGCTTTAACCACCAAGCCACACTGTCTCTCTAAAAGGGAGACAACTACTCTGAGGTCAAAGTAATAATCAGGTCACGGGAAGCACCTGACATCTCTAAAGACAGCTAAGCTGATTTGCAAACTGAAAGGCAGCGCGGATTATTTTGAGGCAAGTTCACGATTTCCACGGCATCCCAGGGATTTTACGCACCTGTCCCTTCGACAGCTTGCGAAGAGCCACGGCTGGCGGAGATCCGAAGGCACCAGCTAATGAGCCTCTTGATAAGTTAATTACTTCTTATTCGGCACTGGGCTCTGCTCAGCCGCAGGACAATTATAATTGCCAGATGTTCCCAAAGAATTTCTGAAAACATTTTTTCGTGCACAGCAAAAACAGGAGAAGTGTTTCCTAGAAGCTTCAGTCCAAGGCACCCTCCCTGGACTGCGAGGAAAAAGTTCAGCTCAGAGATGCTAACACTGGAGAATGGTACTAGCACAGCGGTGGCGAACCTATGGCACAGGTGCCAGAGGTGAAAATGAAGAAAATTTGTACCCACAGGCTAACAATGAAAACTTCAAAAAATAGTTCTCCCACTGGAGTAGCTTTTTTACTTTTAAGTAACCCAAATAAATTTATAATTTTACAAACAGTAACCAAACGTTTTGGAAAATTGTTTTCATTCTCCCATTGGAGTACTATATACAAACAAAAGCTAGAACGGCACGGCAAAGTAATCTCAATGTAAATATATAACAGCTAGCCAGATTCTAGATAATTAACCAACTGGCCTCGTTAAACTTCACGGCTGTTAAAGGCAGGTCAGGGTTTTTCAAATACAATAATGGTTACAATCAGTGAGGACAACGCTCTGCAACTGGTTTGTTCTTATGCCTCTCGAAATGTCCTATGCCTCTCGAAATTAGAGAAATGGCTTTTCAAGGCATGTCAAACACTAGGGCAGTGGTGGCGAACCTATGGCACGGGTGCCAGAGGTGGCACTCAGAGACCTCTCTGTGGGCACAGAGTTCGTCATGTGATAATAGTGCAATTATTTCAGGGAGATTATTAGCACTAAACCTAAGACCTAGTTTTGGGGAGGCAGTGTAGGTAACCCTGTTAAGTGCTGCTAAACCCCACAGATTTTCATGAGAAGAACTTCGCGTGATCGCGCACCTGGGAGTAATGCGGCTGGGTTGCTGGCAATGACCCTCACAAATTGATGATTCACCCGTTCAAAGCACTGCACAGTTGCTTCAAAGAAAAGCCACTGACTACCACCAAGCTTACTCCTGAGTAACACGTGCCTTGGAGCCAAGTGTTTTTTCTCTACTAAAACCTCAGTATTCAGGTTAAATGGCCATGTTGGCACTTTGCGATAAATAAGTGGGTTTTGGGTTGCAATTTGGGCACCCGGTCTCGAAAAGGTTCGCCATCACTGTACTAGCAGCACCCTGCAGTTGATACCAGCCCTCCAGATGTTATGGACTACAGTTCCCATCATCCCCTGGGAGCTGTACTCCATAACATCTGGAGGGCCGCGAGTTTGACACCTGTGAGTTACCCACACAACATGCAGCCAAAGATCAGACTCGTGATAAAACCACCATGAGAAATGCCATCTTTCCATCCGTCTTGAACCCCTAAACAACCCCTTCCCATCCTACAGGAGGGCTTTCCCCCAGAGAAACCAACCCTCCTTTTCTTCCACAACAGTGGCAACAATTGTCAACACCACGACAGGCAACGCATGTTTATCATCCAAGTGACAACAGCATCAATTTTCTCAGGTGAAAGGCTTTGCAAAAGAGAGTCCACACATTGGACTGCCAATCATCAAGCATCCCGTAATCTAGTATGATCTTGGCATGAGCCTCCCTCTCTCAAGAGTTATGTGTATTTGTGAACATTCTGTGACTGTAGGGGTCACGGGGAGCAAAGGTCTGCAATAGCTGTGGTTGAGTCAGTTCAAACTCTTTTTTGGAAAGGGTTTTCAAATCGAATCACGTGGATTCAGTTTGGGGAGGCTATTAAGATACTGAAGCAACCCCTAAACCAGAGGTGGGATCCAGCAGGTTCTCACCAGTTCCTGAGAGTGGGTTACTAATTATCTGTGTGTGCCGAGAGGGGGTTACTAATCGGGTCTGCTTTTCCGTTAGAAATCCCATTAGGTCCCAAAATCATAAAGTCCTGTTGTTTCCTATGTGGCTGGTTAGCAAAGGTAGAAAATGGGATAATTCTCCCTGTTGAGCTGTTTTCAAAACATGTTTTAGAAATATGGTAAAGTTCCTTGTTTAAAGAAAGTCTCCTTCTTTTGATTTCTAGAAACAAAATTAAGTATTTGAAAGAATGAAGTATTTGACAGGCAGTCAATTCGAGGAGAAGTAGTTGTTTCTGTTGGCGGTAGACGATAGGACTTGCTATAATGAGTTTAAATGATGGACACAAAGATACCAGCTGGAAATTAGGAACTTTTTTTTACAGTAAGAGTTTTTTACAGTAACAGAGAAATTATTAATGCCCCACCCCAGTAGTGCCTGGCCACGCCCCCGTTGTGCCCCACCCAGCCCCACTGGTGCTACGCCACTGTTTGAATCCCACCACCATGGGAACCTGCTACTAAAATTTTTGGATCCCACCACTGCCATAAACTATTTTGTTTTTAATAAAAAAAACTTTAAAACTAGAAATCTGCAAAGCCAACAGATTGTGTCTTGTACATTTGTTCATCTCTGCTGCAAAATAGGTCTGACCCGTCATAAAGGCAGCGCCACAATGTTCCTGCTGCCAACTGCTGCTCGGGCTAAATCATCGCAAAAACCACAAAAGTTCAGACATGCACCCACTTCTGTCTGGCATTTGTTTCAAGCACAGCAGTCACCCGGAGAAGAGGACGCCCTGCCGAGAGTTGCCCCAGCTTCACCTTTGCAGCCTGGGGCGAGCAAGAAGATTCATGCCCGTCCCGAGGCGATGCAGTCAGAACCAGAAAAGCCAGCAGAAGTAGTGAAGAGAGAATCCCAGGAAGAGAGAATCCGCCCCCTGTCCCAGCTGTGGGCACCAAGAGGAAGAGTTGAAGTGCGCTGCCAGCCCAGTTTTGAACAATTCCCTCACCAGGAGGGTCAAGTTGTTTTTCCTTGAGTTCGCCATTCTCACATCCACACAGAATTATGGCTTGGGTGGTTGCATACAGCAGCTACGCAGCTGGGTTTGTTTGTTTGTTTGTTTGTTTGTTTGTTTGTTTGTTTGTTTGTTTGTTTGTTTGTTTACTTACTTACCTTACCTACCTTACCTACCTTACTTACCTTACCTTACCTTACTTACTTTACTTACTAACTAACTTAACTAACTAACTTAACTAACTTACTTTAACTAACTAACTAACTAACTAACTAACTAACTAACTTACTTACTTACTTACTTACTTACTTACTTACTTACTTACTTACTTACTTACTTACTTATAGGCCGCCTCATCCCCAAAGGGCTCGAGGCGGCTCACAGCACGGCTGTTCTACCAAACAGCAAATCAACAACATAAAAACGTTAAAAACATTAAACCTATGCAGCAATTTCCAACAGCAGAAAGCTAGAAATTAAAACAACCAAAGTTTTTATAAAACAGGAGTTGTTTAAAACGGCGCCTAGGTGATTTCAGGCAATCTGCTATTTCCTCTGCCACAATCACTGATCTGAAAGGCACAGGATTATACCGATCTACCTTGTATGACTGCTTGAAAAACTCCACTACGGTTCATAACAAAACAAGAAAAAAAATCAGTCGTTTCAAATCTATGCAAACCAGATTTAAAAACCAAACACCCTCAGAAGCCAGTAGAGCACAGGTGTCAAACTCGCGGCCCTCCAGATGTTTTGGACTACAGTTCCCATCATTCCCTGCCAGCATCATGCTGGCAGTGGATGATGGGAGCTGTAGTCCACTTTATCATCTGGAGAACGCGAGACTACCAATACTGAAAAAAATCTGGTATCTCTGTCTCCCGAAACATTCAAGAACACGGAGGCTTCAAAGGCGTTACATCTGAGCATTAACAAAGCTTGAGGATGAAGACTCCTGCTTGAAATTGCAGAGCTGGGATCCAAAATCCGACGCAGCCAAGCCTGGCCTCAGCAGAGACTGGGAACAGACGGGTCCCTAGAAATCGTCCCTGTCTGTGGATTTTTGTTCACTGCTCATATTCTTCTTCTGCAAGTACCTCTTGTTGTCAGTGCGTCTTGTTCTCACATGGACTTTGCCTCTCTCTCAGATTGCTAAACCTTATGGCTTAGTTTTGCAGTCGCATCTTCCACACAAAAGAAGAAGAAGAAAAAGAGTTTGGATTTTTATCTCCCCCTTTCTCTCCTGCAGGAGACCCAAAGGGGCTTACAATCTCCTTGCCCTTCCCCGCTCACAACAAACACCCTGTGAGGTGGGTGGGGCTGAGAGAGCTCCGAGAAGCTGTGACTAGCCCAAGGTCACCCAGCTGGCGTGTGTGGGAGTGCACAGGCTAATCTGAATTCAGGGGGAGCAGAAGCAAATTCCCTGCTGCCTGCTGACACCTCCAAGGAACACTGCAACAGACAAAGTCTTAATTTTAAACTTGCCAATTAATTGGGAGCTACCCTGTGGACAAGTCAGATCCCCATTTGCTTAATTACCAATTCTGAGAAGTCAGCTGTCAAGAAGAAGAAGAAGAAGAAGAAGAAGAAGAAGAAGAAGAAGAAGAAGAAGAAGAAGAAGAAGAAGAAGAAGAAGAAGAAGAAGAAGAAGAAGAAGAGGAGGAGGAGGAAGAGGAAGAGGAGGAAGAGGAGGAAGAGGAGGAAGAGGAGGAAGAGGAAGAGGAAGAGGAGGAGGAGGAGGAGGAGGAGTTTGGATTTATATCCCGCTTTCTCTCCTGCAGGAGACTCAAAGGGGCTTACAATCTCCTTGCCCTTCCCCCCTCACAACAAACACCCTGTGAGGTGGGTGGGGCTGAGAGAGCTCCGAGAAGCTGTGACTAGCCCAAGGTCACCCAGCTGGCGTGTGTGGGAGTGCACAGGCTAATCTGAATTCCCCAGATAAGCCTCCACAGCTCAGGCGGCAGAGATGGGAATCAAACCCGGTTCCTCCAGATTAGATACATGAGCTCTTAACCTCCCACGCCACTGCTGCTCCTACGCCACAGCTGATCTGCACTCATGGGGACATGTGAGGTCACGTGTCCCAGTGCACACGGCAGCAATGTGGGGGGGCGGGCGGAGAATCACCCCCCACACACACACCTCCCTCAGCCCCACCAGAGCCGGTGGCATTTCTGCCGGCCAAAGGAGCCCCTTGGCTCCACCCCTCCAGGCTGCAACCTGGCGGGGCTGGGCTGAGAGGCTGCCCGCGGCAGGCTCCTGCTGGCAAAGGTAAGTGGGGGGCGAGGGGGGTGCCCGGAGCAGGTGTTGCCCCAGGCGCCATTTCCCCACCCCCACACCTCTGCTCTGGGCCCTGCACTTGGGGGAGGAGGGCTGACCACCCAGCCTCCCAACAGGGAGAAAAAGAATCCTGATGTTTCATGGGCCTACCCAATCCATATCCCCCTTTCTGGGCTCTCAAAATCCCAAGACCCTGTTTGCAGCCCTGCGCCTCTTTCCTAAGAGAAGGGGTCCTGGAGAAATATAGAGGACATGGTCTGTCTTACCCAGGGAACAGTTTGAAGGACACTCCCCCCGCCCCCACTTCCTACTGCGGTGGGGGAGAAGGCCTAGCAAGCTGATACCTGAAGCAGTGCCTGGGGACTCGGACCTAATCTCCTCCCAGCTGCATTTTATCTCTGGCTGTGCAAAACCAGGAATCTCTTTTGTGCAGTCTGTTTGTGCAAGGGGGAGGAAAAGAGGTACTGAAGCGACATGAGGTTGGTTAATTGGAAATTGTAAGTCTGTGGCTCAGCGGCTGGAAGCTGGTACCACGGTAAACAAAGCCAGCTTCCCACCCACCCACCCTTCCACCCACCGCCGGCGGCAGAAACAGCTCTCCAGTTCCCATCCCAGATGTTCCTTTCAGGAGCCGAGGAAGAGACTGAAATGCCACTCTTTCTTCCCTTCTCTCTTTGCAGCAGGGATCCCTGGGCTGGCAAATGCTTTCCGTCCACTGCTGGGGAGGGGCTGAGGGAGAGCCCGTTTCCACTGCTCAATGCAACCGATTGTTAGGTGACAATTGCAGCCTTCTTGATGGAAAGTTTCAAAATGGGACAGGCTGTTTTGCAGGCTTCAGTGGAAACCAGAAGAAATGCTTCCCCTGCCCCACGGAGTGAGCAAGGGCCTTCTGGCCAACCTGTGATGGTATGGGCTGGATTTGAAAGCCTGTCATATCCTGTACTGAACATAAGAACATAACAACATAAGAACAAGCCAGCTGGATCAGACAAAAGTCCATCTAGTCCAGCTCTCTGCTACTCGCAGTGGCCCACCAGGTGCCTTGGGGAGCTCACATGTAGGATGTGAACGCAATGGCCTTCTGCGGCTGTTGCTCCTGATCACCTGGTCTGTTGAGGCCTTTGCAATCTCAGATCAAGGAGGATCAAGATTGGTAGCCATAAATCAACTTCTCCTCCATAAATCTGTCCAAGCCCCTTTTAAAGCTATCCAGGTGAGTGGCCATCACCACCTCCTGTGGCAGCATATTCCAAACACCAATCACACGTTGCATGAAGAAGTGTTTCCTTTTATTAGTTCTAATTCTTCCCCCCAGCATTTTCAATGTATGCCCCCTGGTTCTAGGGCTGGGCTTCCTAACATGTGGATAGCCTCTGGAACCACAAGGATAGATGGAAAGTTTTTTAACAAATAAACAAACAAATAGTCCTGTTTGTTGCTGTCCAGGGTAACTCGGTGGTTAGCCACTGTGTCCAGTTCTGGTCGCCTCATCTCAAAAAGGATATCGAGGAGATAGAGAAAGTGCAGAGAAGGGCAACGAGGATGATTGAGGGACTGGAGCACCTTCCCTATGAGGAGAGGCTGCAGCGTTTGGGACTCTTTAGTTTGGAGAGGAGACATCTGAGGGGGGATAGGATTGAAGTCTATAAAATTATGCATGGGGTAGAAAATGTTGACAGAGAGAAATTGTTCTCTCTTTCTCACAATACTAGAACCAGGGGGCATTCATTGAAAATGCTGGGGGGAAGTGGGACTAATAAAACTGCTTCTTCATAGCGTGTGGTTTGGTGTTCAGATATGCTGCCACAGGAGGTGGTGATGGCCACTCACCTGGATAGCTTTAAAAGGGGCTTGGACAGATTGATGGAGGAGAAGTCAATTATAATGTACAATCTTGATCCTCTTGATCTGAATTTACAAGCTCTTACTAACGAACAAGGTGCTCAAAACAACGGCAGCAGAGAAGAGCCATTACTTCACATCCTAGCAATATGAAACTCCCAAAAGGCACCTGGTGGTTCTACTAAGATAACTGAAAACTGAACTAGACTGAACTTCTGATCTGATCCAGCCGGGCTTGTTCTTATAATTAAATGCCTTGGTCCATCAAGACCCTCGGTCCATCAAGGTCAGTGCTGTCTACTTAGACTGGCAGCCCCTCTGGGTTCTTAGGTCTTTCACGTTACCTACTACTTACTGTAACTGGAAGTGCCAGGGATCGACCGAGGGACCGCCTATATGCCCAGCAAGTGCCCAGCAAGTGCTGGACTCTAATAAATAAACCACTTGTATGATCCAGCAGAGATCATCTTATGTTCTTATGCTTGCTTTCGGAGTTAAAATAGCCACGTTGTCTACCCCCACCAGTGGTGTCCAGTGCAGAGAGGCAGCGGAGACCTCAGGCAGAGGTTCCTGCTTGCTTGCTGCAGCCTTTTTTGCTTGAATTAAATTAAACCAAATGCCTTAGCAGACCACGTGCTCAGGAGCAGCAGCCGCAGAAGGCCCTTGCTTTCACATCCTGCATGTAAGCTCCCAAAGGCATTTGGTGGGCCCCTGTGACTAGCAGAGTGCTGGACTGGATGGACTCTGGTCTGATCCAGCTGGCTCGTTCTTATGTTCTTATGTCCCTTTTGCAAAGTGTGGAGCTGACAGGTCCCCAGATTTGCATAACTTTTTCCAGCTGCCAAATGTGGTTTTTTTGAATAGTGCATCTTTGGGGTTGCTTTGATTCAGAACGCAAAAGTCTGTATCTGCCCGACAGATGGTGTTAGGGCCGTTGTGGCTGCCAACGGGGAAGTGGGAGGCGGACGGGCATGGCTGAGTAATTATGGCCCGCTAACCTTGCCGCAGGATGAAACAGAAAGCTCTGGCTGTTGCATGCTTGGACAAACACAGGAATCTGCAACCGATTCTCGGGTTTTTTTTCCGAAAGACTTCCACTTCCGGCGCAGGCTTCTGACCATTTGAAGTTGGAAACATCTGTTCTGAAGGCTGCACCTGCTGGGCTGTTTTGACCAAGCTTGTTTTCTCAGGCTGGAAGCACCACTCCCTACTCGGTGGGTGACCCGTGAGCAGTCTTTGGAGCCATCTTCCTTGGATTCTGTCTTCTTCGTGCAGCAGCCTGGCTCTAAGGAGATTACCTTCTATGATCACAGGATTACCCATCAAATCTCTTGCTTAATTCATCCTCTTGCCAGACGGGCCACACATTGAAAAGAGCCTCTTAATTTGTCCCCAAAAGTTAACTCCTTCATTGCCGATTCCCCTGCTTGCTTCCTTGGGGCATCGGCCTTTGTAAACGTGACAGATCCAAAACTCTCCTTTAGCTCCAGCCTGCAACATGGTAGAAATGTTCGCTGCATGTTGCCATCCTCCTCTGGCTGACGTCTCTTGAGTTTTCCCGCTCCTCTTGAAGAAGTGACCAAAGAAAATAAACTGGATTGGGGTTCAGCACCAAGGTGGATCCTACTGCTGAGCGCCTCCCTGTAACTTATAAAAGCAGTTTTCACCAGCTGCTTGGCTAAATGGAGAGGAGGAGGAGGAGGAGGAGGAGGAGGAGGAGGAGGGAGGAGGAGTTATATCCCCCTTTCTCTCTGCAGGAGACTCAAAGGGCAGCAATCTCCTTGCCCTTCCCCCCTCACAACAAACACCCTGTGAGGTGGGTGGGGCTGAGAGAGCTCCGAGAAGCTGTGACTAGCCCAAGGTCACCCAGCTGGCATGTGTGGGAGTGTACAGGCTAACCTGAATTCCCCAGATAAGCCTCCACAGCTCAGGCGGCAGAGCTGGGAATCAAACCCAGTTCCTCCAGATTAGATACATGAGCTCTTCACCTCCTACGCCACTGCTGCTCCTTAGAATAAAGGATTCCCTCTCATCTAGTTTTAGTCGAACGACCGGCCGTTGTGCAACAGAAGTTCATGAAGGGGGAGGGGGGTATTTACATTATCTGCAGTCCTCTTTCCTCACTTGGACTCAAGGCAGATGAAAGAGTCAACACCATCGACAGTCTTCGTTTATGCAAAAACCCAGGAGAGGCAGGGCTCGGGAGGGCTGCAGTGGCGGCGGCGGCTGCTGGCCAGAGCGGCTAGCCCTCCGCCAGACCCCGCGGCTCCCTCACTCCATCCGTCACTCACCGAGCCAGCTAGTTCGTTATTTTTCTGCTGACTCAGGACTCAACATCCCTTCCAGGTTGTTACAGCAAAACCTCTGCACATCCTTCACTCAGAACTGGGGAGTCACTCAAAGGCTTCTTTAAAAAAAATATCGCCAGCAAGTTCAAAATCAGAGTCGGGGGGAGGGGGGGGGGCTCAGCCAAACTGAAGGGCACGGACTGTTTGAATTATAGTTGGTTGAAAGAGAAACCCAGAACGGGGCTCGCAATGGAGCCACCAGACACGGAGTCCACTCCCTTTCCAGGCCTTCCCGGCCACTAAGAGTCTCTCGGCCTCCCCTCTGTATTTACAGACACTTCTCTTCACGCCGGCTCCAGCAAATTAAAGACCCCGCAACGCACCTGCCCGGCTTTCCGGTGCCCACTGTCATTACCCCAATGGCTTCGGCATATGGTGCAATTTTGTGTAATTTACCAAGTTAATGCGTTAAGCCCCAAAGCTGGCAGTCTTACCTCCCCCACCGGCTCCCTGAAACCCTAGACCAGCAGTGTAGAGGCCTTCCTTCGCTTGCCTGGACGTGCCCTTGCTGAGCTCAGTTTTATGCTCCCAATAGGGGCCAGCAACATCCCTTCTCTCCCTTCCAAAGACCAGCCCCACACTGTGGGTGGGGGATGAGGGGTGTAAATCCCGCCAGAGCCAGGCTTCAAAGAGATGGGAGACAGACAACAGTGCCCAAAGGGGAAAGGATGAGCTAGGGAGGGGAGCATTCCCTAGCCCCGTGGTGGCGAACCTTTGGCACTCCAGATGTTATGGACTACAATTCCCATCAGCCCCTGCTAGCATGGCCAATTGGCCATGCTGGCAGGGGCTGATGGGAATTGTAGTCCATAACATCTGGAGTGCCAAAGGTTCGCCACCACTGCCCTAGCCTCACGAACCTTATTTTCCTCAGGGGCTGATGGGAATTGTAGTCCATAACATCTGGAGTGCCAAAGGTTCACCACCACTGCCCTAGCCTCACGAACCTTATGCCTGTCAGTATCTTGATGTCTTGCTGTGTGTGATTTGCAATTGTTTTCCTGTTTCCCTCTTCCCTTCCTAGCAATCTCCTGTTAGCAATCTCCTGGCGCCAGCCCATCTTCAAAGAGGCGTGAAAGGTTCCCAGGTCCCTTGTCGCTTTGTAGTAGAAACTGTAATGGACATTTGGTGTGGGGCGAAACGGGGGGATTAAAAGATATAAGTCTTGGATCTGAGCTCTCTAGCTCAGATCCTGCTTTACATTGTTACTCTTCCGCATCACCTGGAATAAACTGCTTTTGGACTTTCCTACGGTCTCTGTTATTTCCACGTTTGAGAGTCTGACCCCTGGAGCCTGTCAGGATGTGGTGAGTGTGTGTTCTGTCCTTGAGAGGTGGCCGCCGGCTGCTTCTGGCTTTCTGCCTGGGATGGGGTTTTTTGCTTGTAGGTTATCTCTACTTGCCTGTGTGAAACTACGCTTTGTTTATTCTGTATTGCTTTGAGTATTGGCTTTGTTTATTCTGTATTGGCGGGAACGTGAAAGGCCACTGTGTAAAACCTACTATCAGAGGTCTGAGGCTCTCAGACCTCGCATTGCCTGTATCTGACTATGACTGCCAGCACAATAAAGAACTGAGAACGGTTACTTTGGCCTGGACTTTGCTAGTTGGTTACAGAGCTTTTCTGTGCTCCCTCTGCCCCTCGTGTGCTCAAAGCCTGTCAAACCAGGGTCCCCACAAGCCATAATGGAGCACAAGAGCAGCAGCACAAGATCTGACCGGGACATCTGAGTCAGGCCCCAACAGATGAAGCCACGACCAAGTCAGACATAAGTGAGGTCTGGACCTGCATCTTCAAAACATTAAACCTGCCCTTGTGCAACTTTGATTTGGATCATGTACCATGAAACCGGGGTGGGGGGCAGGGGGGGAATTAACTGTTACCTACATTTTGTGATTGGCACAAAGCCATAAATTGTGCACTAAGAAAAGCTGGATTCTAAAACGGGTAGACGTTTAGGCAACGATGCAGAACTCCATTTGGTGTCTGCCTACTTTGTATAATGGAGGGTTTCTGATAATTACGGGCAGCAGCAGTACAGTCCCATCCCTGACCACTGAAATGTCTACTAAGCCCACCAACAGGCCGGCTTCAATGAGCAAAGGCAAAGTCAAATGCTATCTTTGCAAAACAAAATCAAAAAATGAACAGGGGATGCTGAATTCTCCCTTATTTCTGTGCTGGTACAGAGCCACAGAACAGTGCTATGTCGCTGAAACTGGTTTTTCTGTCCACAGCACATTTTCTTCTTCCCAATCTTAACAGAGGATCAGTTTTATTATTATTATGGCCATTAGGCCAGCAAAAAAGAGTAGAGAAGAACAAGAAAAAGGAAGAACAATAAACAAAAGAAAAATCGAATTTGTACAGGAATCCATGGTATAAGTCTATACACAAAAAATATCATCAGCTTGTAGCATTATTACGGTCACCTTCATGTGGTCTGGCTCTTGGTCCTAACATGATTCTTCGCTTATTATGGGCCAGCATACAAAATTTAGCTACCTGTTAAGATATAAAAGAAACTCGGTCTTCCAGTAAAATTCTCACAAGAACTGAATCGGAATTAACTATAGTTAAATTTCTGTACTGAATGAACAATGGATGAATTAAAGCCTCCCTTTCCCCTTTATGGAGTTCACAATGCAATAGAATATGTAATACAGAGTCCACTTCCCCTGAGTTACAAACACATAATCTCCGATGTCGTGGGATTTTTTGAAATCTGCCCATTAGACTGGCCCTCATAAGGAAGGTGCTTCAGTCCCTCAATCATCCTCGTTGCCCTTCTCTGCACTTTTTCTATCTCTTCGATATCCTTTTTGAGATGTGGCGACCAGAACCTTCCTCCCTTCTCTTGCCATTTTCCACCACCTCTACCCTCCCTCCTACCCCAATCTTGCTGGTGGGTCTTGAACCAGCAGCCCCACGTGAGCACACAGGTCTTCTGACAGAGAAAGAACACAGATGTGTAGCATCAGCCCTTGAGAGTGCCGCAGAGGAAGCCTGCAGGCTGAGCAGGCCCGTGAGAAATGCCGTGACCCAAAGCTGCCAGTCCACCCACCACAGCCCAAATCAAGACCTTCCATCCAGCTCCAACTGCAGCCAAGGAAAGCAGGAGCAGACTGTAGCTCAAGTCTGGATTTGAACCCAACTACCAGCAGCCAGAGCCAACACCTTCTTCTTTATTTATTTATTTATTTATTATTCAGCTTTTATACCGCCCTCCCCCGGAGGGCTCAGGGCGATTTACAACGGAACAACAAACAACATCAGATAATAAAATAAACAAACACCGTACATTCAGTACTGATGTACATTAAAACAGTGTTCCATCCTAAAATACATTAGACAGCGCACCATCCTAATAAAACATTTCAAGCAGTGGATAGTGCCCAACAACTAAACTCCTCTAAGAGAGAACAGTAGGGCCCCAGTTGTCGAAAAAGGAGAGGGGAAGGGGAGGGGGAGGGGCATCAGCGGCTGGGCTCCCTAAAAGCCCGTCGGAATAGCTCGGTCTTGCAGGCCCTGCGGAACTCATTAAGGTCCCACAGGGCCCGGACAGCTGGCGGAAGAGCATTCCACCGGGCAGGGGCCAGGGCTGTAAAGGCCCTGGCCCGAGTGGAGGCCAGCCGCGTTATAGAGGGGCCAGGAACCACCAGCAAATTGGCCTCTGCCAAGCGCAGAGGCCGAGATGGGACGTATGGGGCCAGACGGTCTCGCAGGTACGAGGGTCCCAGACCGCGTAAGGCCTTAAAGGTTAAAACCAATACCTTGAAGACGATTCGGAAATCTGTACAAGGAAATCAGTACAACATTTAGCACACTCTCGCCACTCTTATATGGATTCTGGGTAAAGATCCCAGACGGTTCCATATTTCAATGAATCTAATTCATCAAAACATTTCTGCCCTGATTTCCCCCTCCTAAGAGGGCCCCCAACAGCTTACAACACCTCTGGACAAACTCAAAAGCAGTAATAAGTACAGTAAATCAATAAAAGAGTGATAAACCAAGAGCAAATCTCTGAAAGCCGCAGGTACATACCCAATCATTGATTTCCTCCACATGTACTTTTAAACATCAACAATTCACCAAGATCCCCAGAATCAACAGGGCCAGAACTTTCCCAACATCTTTGTGCAAATTTTTCCATGTGTGAAGCCACAGAGTACAGACTGACTTCTGGAAGGGGCAGTTCTAATCAGCCTCATGGAGGATACAGTTAGGAGAAAGTGAAGGCAAAGAAACGGACAGGCAAGGCAGTGGTGGGATCCAAAAATTTTAGTAACAGGTTCCCATGGTGGTGGGATTCAAATTGTGGCGTAGCGCCAATGGGGCTGGGCGGGGCATGATGGGGGCGTGACCGGGCATTACGGGGCGGGGCTGTGGCAAGGACGCAGCCGCTGCGCCGGTCCTTGGGCGGGAAACGAATGCACGCAGGCGCAGGCTGCCATGCACGCCGGTGCACCTCCTGCTAGACTGCTTCAAGTTCTGCGCGCCACTGCTGAGAGGAGGGGCGTAACTAAGGCAAAAATCACGTGGCAAAATCACCAGTTAGTAACCCCCTCTCGGCACACGCAAATAATTAGTCACCTACTCTCGGGAACCTGTGAGAACCTGCTGGATCCCACCTCTGAGGCAAGGAAAAGCACCCCTTCGAAGATACCACTCCCAGAACCAAACCCAGAAACAGACAGGGAGCCACTGCAGATGTTTTCCAAGCGAGGGAAACATTATCAGACCAATGAGGTGCCCGAACAACCCCACACACAGTAGTTTGAGGCAGCATATTCTAAACACAGACAAAACCCCAGAGGGAAAAAACACCTGAGGCCAGATGTATAGAAGGTTTAAAGACAGCAGATTTGAGGACAGGGGAGCAGGGACATACAGAGGGACAATTTGCAGACTGATCTCAAATTATGTCGGTTTGTTTTCTACAGAACAATGTATTTTAAAAAAATAAACCAAGGTCTCTTACCTTCCCGAAATCTCGCACATCAAAGAGGTCAAACGGATCAAACAGCTCACTGTTCCTGAAACCAAATTTGTCGTGACACACTTTGAGGAAAGTCCGAATATTCTTCAGGCATAGAAACTGGAGAGAGGGGAGAAAACGAAGACATTTCAATTTATTGCGATGTTGTAGATATTTGCCAGATTTATACAGGAAACGGTGCAGAAATAATAAAAAACATTCACATAACGTTTGCAGCGCTTCACGTATTTAATCTTGGAAACCTGACGGCTGACTTGTGAGAACAACGAAAAAAGGATGGATGGATTCACGAGGAAACGTTTGAACTAGGCACTTCTCACCTGAGCCATTAGTTCCCACTTGCTCTTAGAACACAGAGCACACCTGAGTGTACTTGGGAAAGATTCCCAGCCATTTACCAGAAGAGTATGAAAGTAATGTCCTCCCTCCTCCTTTGCCCCCAGCATTCAGAAGCATATACTGCCACTGCACACAGAGGTTCCATTTATCTGTCCTGGGTATTGAGGCTTAGTCCTCCGTGACTGGCCTTCTTTGAAGCTACAAAGGACAATTACCGCTCCTACATGTGGTGCTGGAAAACTCCACAAACTCCCCAGGAAAAAGTGGGGTAAAATAGCATTTCCATTTTTGAAGCAAAACATACCGCTAAACAGTTTTTGTTTTTAATTGTCACAAACACCAAGTTTCAGTTTGCCTTTTAAAGATGGAGGTGAACACTCTCGAGTCTGCGCTCTGCCCTGGATAAGCAACGTGTGGTCACCTTTGGCCAGCTGCACTTCCTATATAGACTCTGTCACAGCTTGTGGAGACAAGGGACAACACCCGCTTTACCTCCTTGATTGCTGCTAGTGGTGTACTGTGAGACCGCCCTTGGAGAGGACTCGGGTTTCTGCTGGTGAAAGATGCTGGAGCGTGCCTCCAGAAGAATATCAGGGAGGAAGCAGGCTGTGAGCTTTCGATACTACAACTGCAGTGGCAGCTGGGCCCACCCAAGCAACTGGGACCTTCCTCTAACCCAGGGGTCTTCAAACTGTGGCCCTCCAGATGTTCAGAGACTACAATTCCCATGAGCCCTACCACTTGGCCATGCTGGCAGGGGCTGATGGGAATTGTAGTCCATGAACATCTGGAGGGCCATAGTTTGAAGACCTCTGCTCTAAGCGATCAGCCAGCTTCTCTCCTGACTCACAACTGCTGATACCAGTCCCAGATCTTTCCATGAACTAATCCAGACTGCTCCAAGTGTCTTCTTAGTGCAGTGGTGGCGAACCTTTGGCACTCCAGATGTTATGGACTACAATTCCCATCAGCCAATTGGCCATGCTGGCAGGGGCTGATGGGAATTGTAGTCCATAACATCTGGAGTGCCAAAGGTTCACCACCACGGTCTTAGTGCAAGATTCAATATCTGCTAGAAAGAACGGGTTCCCTGTGGCACCTCAATAGACTAGCATGGTCTAAGCCAGGGGTGGCCAACCTATGGTGCTCCAGATATTCATGGACTACAATTCCCATCGGCCGCTGCCAGCATGGCCAATTGGCCGATGGGAATTGTAGTCCACAAACATCTAGAGCACCACAGGTTGGCCACCCCCAGTCTAAGCTAATCAGAATCCAGGAGCTAAGCGGGATCGTTCAGAGTCAGTACTTAGATCGGAGGCTGCCAAGAAGACTGGAGCTGCTATGCAGAGGAAAGCAACGGCAAAACATCTCGGCTCCTTTCGTGCCTAGGACAACCCTGGGATGAGGTCACCATGAGCTCACTGAGACTTGACAGCACAGTCCTCTTAGCAAGAGCATGGCTCCCCGCCCCCACCCCTTTCTGCAAAGGCTGACAGTTGGTGAATGTCAATTTGTAGGAAATGGATTTAGAACAATTAGATTCGAATCCAGGAGCACCAAGATTTTTGGGGGTGTAAGCTTTCAAGACCCAAAACACAGCTGCGCAAAGCTGCTTAAAATGGAGGCTCTCTGTTGCTATTTTTGTTTACTGTCAAGTTATGCTTCCTTGTGATTTTCAAGACGCCGTAATTCTTCACGTGGCTCTTCCAGCACAGGAGAAGCAGCACGTAAGTATGTAAACCCAGGAAGTGGACTTGCATTGTGGCCTCTAATTGTCCAGCACACCAATAGCTGGACCTTTTTTTTAAAAAAAAAGAAGCAATGATTCTCAGTCCATTCACCGGAGGTTCGCTTTAGAAGAGAAGAAGAGTTTGGATTTATATCCCCCCTTTCTCTCCTTGTAGGAGACCCAAAGGGGCTTACAATCTCCTTGCCCTTCCCCCCTCACAACAAACACCCTGTGAGGTGGGTGGGGCTGAGAGAGCTCCGAGAAGCTGTGACCAGCCCAAGGTCATCCAGCTGGCGTGTGTGGGAGCGTACAGGCTAATCTGAATTCCCCAGATAAGCCTCCACAGCTCGAAGCTGACAGAGCGAGGAGATCCAGAAGCCAGTTTCCTCCCGGGTGGAGAAATACCCGCGAGGCTCGCTAACCTCCTACGCCACTGCTGCTCCTTAGTGAGGGAGGAGGGTACTTTCGGGAGCAGACACCTGCCCGTCACCCTTCCCTTCCTCAGCACACCAGTAAATGGAAAATGGGCCTTTTTTAAAAAAGCAATGAGCTCATGTGCCCGTGGCCGCACAATAGGTGAATGCCCCCCCCGCCCCCTCCCAAGCCTCACGTGGCCAGAAAACACTGGACTTTGCTGGCATTATTATCCTAACAATTTGTGATGGAGGAGAGCTACGGGGGATGTCTGAGACCTTTCCAAGAGAAATGTAATAATGCAGTAAATAAGATGGGAGGTGAAGGAGCGGCAGGGGAGCCCCGTGATGGATGGGTTGGGATTTCATGCAGGCAGTGATTTCATATCGAAAGCCGAAGGGGTGCTTCAGAATAGAAAAAAGGCCTCCTGGGATTTCACCGGAGCTGACTCCGGAGGGAAAGCCGTGCCAGTCGGTCACATCAAACAGAGCCGCCGCCGCATGCCAAATGGCCGGGGTCCAGGCTCGGAGCCTCCCAAAGCCCTGGAAACGCTGCAGCCGTGCCGTTCTAGATAAAAGTGGTGACGGATGCCGCGAGTAACTCTCTTCGGTGCTTGCCGACTGTGATGTACGGTCTGTCTCTTATCTCGCTGCAGGCACAAGCCGAGAAGTCACTGAGCCAAAGAAAATCTCCCCGGTAGGAGACCGAGTGCGTCTGCTTCATCGCAAAAAGAGAAAAGGAAAGGAAAGCAGCGGGCCATCTTGGGTGGGAAGGGGGCGGGGGGGAGGGAACGTGCCGGAGGGAAAGGGACACGGCAGCTTCTGTAGATGGAGGGGCAAGGGATGCTCCATCCCACCAGGCAACATAGGGCAGTGGTGGCGAACCTTTGGCACTCCAGATGTTATGGACTACAATTCCCATCAGCCCCTACCAGCATGGCCAATTGTAGTCCACGAATATCTGGAGCACCATAGGTTGGCCACCCCTGGCTTAGACCATGCTGGTCGATTGAGGTGCCACAGGGAACCCGTTCTTTCTAGCAGATGTTGAATCTTGCACTAAGAAGACACTTGGAGCAGAGTCTGGACTAGTTCATGAAAAGATCTGGGAATGGTACCAGCAGTTGTAAGTCAGGAGAGAAGCTGGCTGATCGCTTAGAGCAGTGATGGCAAACCTTTTCGAGACCGAGTGCCCAAATTGCAACCCAAATGCCACTGATTTATCGCAAAGTGCCAACCTGGCAATTTAACCTGAATGCTGAGGTTTTAGTTTAGAAAAAAACCAGTTGGGTCCCTCTTCCTCCACCTCACCCGCCAATTGGCCATGCTAGCAGGGGCTGATGGGAATTGTAGTCCATAACATCTGGAGTGCCAAAGGTTCGCCACCATGGACATGGGGGAAACCTGACAAAACCATGAAAACAGCCAGCTCCGCCAGCTGCCCCGTCTTCAGTCCCACTCCAGTTTCCCAGCCTCTCTAGAACCCAAACTTGGGCCAAAGGGACGTGTCGTCTGAGCAGCTGCCACAATCGCTTCCTTGCGCTGGAAGGCACCGCGTGGCTTGGGTCATGTCGCACAGCTCCATTCTGATCCTCTACCTCAGCACTGGCCGGTCCAGCCCACTCACTCCTCAGCCTTGCAGCTGCGGTATTGTGAACGCCTGAACGAAGTTCACACCAGCAGAGATCAGGCAAAACCCTTCGGCAGCTCTGGCCGAGCTTCGCATCCGACTGACTTGAAGGACTGAGGGATTCACTCACGCGATCCTTGCAAGGTTTCAGCAATTTACTTGCCTGCTTCATTTATACCCAATGGGGACTCAAAGACGCTTACGATGCGTTCTCTTCCATTATATCCTCATAACAATTCTATCAGGCCGGATGTGCTAAGAGCAAAGTAAAGGGGGCCAAGATCACTCAGCAATCTTCCGTGGCAGAGTGGGGATTCAAAACTGGATTGCCCAGATGCTAGTCCAATGCTCTAACCACTACGCAAGACTGCAACCAGGATCGACAAGGTCCAAGGCAGACTTCAGAGATCCCAAGATCCTGTTGGTATCCCTTACAGCAAACAGATCAAAATGATCCCTAAGTGGACCAGGCAGAGCACTGAACATTTCTAGGGTCTCAGCTTTATTTACAACTAGCATCTTAACTGGAACGTGCCTGAAAGGCTTTTTGAGCAACAAACTTTGCACAAGCATCTCAGCTACCCTTCAGACCCTGGAAGTTTAGAGACTCGGGAGTTAGCAAGTGCTCTTGAAGAACTAGGTGGGTGTGAACTTGCTGATGCAACGGTCGCTATGAAATAGGACTTCTGTATCCCTGTCAAGACCACCTCACACGTCTTCCAATGAGTTCTAGAATATTTAAGAGAAAAAGCCACTTGAAATCAGGACACATGAGGCCTGAGTTCGAATTCCAGCTCTGCTGTGGACTCCACACTACCCTGTCTCAGCTCTGCGTCTGAAGGGAAAGAACAACCAAGCTGCTCCCTCAAATATGGATTCCAAGTTAAGGACAGAACAGATGTTGTTGACACATTGACAGAGGACTCACTGATTAGCATTTGCTGACCGAGGAGGGCCACCCTATAACAGACGCAGGACACCTTTTTGTGGTAATAAAATTGGCCACAACTTACTTCATTGATAACAGTGGGCAGAACGAAGAGGCAAAGGCCGCCCCACACTGGCATATAAGGCCACATGTGGCCAGCTCTGCCCACCCGGCCAACTTCACTGTCCTGCACTAGCTGACCTCTGACGGCCTGCCCTACTGGGCACTATGCAGAGGCATATCGGGAGGAAATGGTGCCCAGGGACAACACCTGCTCTGGGCACCCACCTGCCCCACCCCTGGGGGAGGTTCGGACGGGCACCACAATGACAGCAGGCTGGCAGCACCCCCAAACCATGCCCCCAAGGCCTGGGGAAGGAAAGAGGTGGCTCGGATGGCTCTATGCAGCTGGCAAGGGAAAAGGGAGGGGGTAGTCCTTGGCTTTTCCCATGCCAGGCAGCAACAGCAGTGCAGATAAATCTCATGCCGCTTATTTACAAGTGCCCATCGTAGGTAAAAAGCTCATTCCTGACACAGCTCAAAAAAGGCCCACTTCAGCAGCGCCATTGATGCACCTGGTGGTCCTTCTGGGAAATCACGAAAGAGGAAGGTGGCAAAGGAGCTCTTCTTGTGGTATGTATTCTGAAGTCAGCAGATCAGGAAGAAGAAGAAGAGAGTTTGGATTTATATCCCCCCTTTCTCTCCTGTAGGAGACTCAAAGGGGCTGACAATCTCCTTGCCCTTCCCCCCTCACAACAAACACCCTGTGAGGTAGGTGGGGCTGAGAGAGCTCCGAGAAGCTGTCACTAGCCCAAGGTCACCCAGCTGGCGTGTGTGGGAGTGCACAGGCTAATCTGAATTCCCCAGATAAGCCTCCACAGCTCAGGCGGCAGAGCGGGGAATCAAACCCGGTTCCTCCAGATTAGATACACGAGCTCTTAACCTCCTTTGCTCTGAGCCTACAGCCTAGCACACCAAAGCACATTCAGCCCACCAGATTTACGGGAACAGAAAGCATGCCACTCCCTCTAAGTACCCCCCCCCCACGCCACTTAACCACCCCCCACACATACATCCCGCGCAGGGGGGGGGGAGGCAGAGCCAGCACCAACTCTAGCTGGAGACAAGACTGGAGGGAACAGGAAAGTCCAAAACCAGCCTGGGCGCCTCCCCCGCCCCTCCGGCTCCAACAACAGCCGGGACGCAGCTTTTGCCGTGGCGGATTGGGAGAAGGGCTGCGGGAGAGTAAACCACCCATTCCCCCGTGAGACAAAGAAAGCATTCAGGCAGGTTGCAGAGCTGGCCTGCGGGGGGAAAAAGCAGAGACGCCAACAGTGCCTTTCCGCATCCTGTGCTTGGCCTCTCTCCCCTGGGCTGCTTCTAAGCTATTATCTCATGCTGGAGGGGAAAGGCAAGAGTGACCCCCCCCCCGCCCCCTCCCCCAAGACTAGGACAGGAAAAGGAAGACGAATGCGCGCGGTGCTCTGAAAATGCTCTTCCCGTCACACCAGGAATGTCTCCTGCATTCATTCTTGGGCCAGTTTCTATATGTTTACTTCAATTTTTGTGGGGAGAAGGGGGAGTCCGGCTGCTGTAATGTTGTATATCAGTCATGGCGAACCTTTTCGAGACCGAGTGCCCAAATTGCAACCCAAAACCCATTTATTTATCGCAAAGGGCCAACACGGCAATTTAACCTGAATGCTGAGGTTTTCGTTTAGAAAAAACGGTTGGCTCCGAGGCATGCATTACTCGGGAGTAAGCTTGGTGGTAGTCGCTGGCTTTGCTTTGAAGCAACCGTGCAACTCTTCGAACGGGTCAATCGCGACCCTAGGAGGGTTTACTCAGAAGCAAGCCCCATTGCCAGCAACCGAGCTTACTCCCAGGTAAAGAATCGTGCTTTAGTTCTTTGTATGAAAATCAGTGGGGCTTAACAGCGCTTAACAGGCTCACCTACACTGCTTCCCCAAAACTAGGTCTTAGGTTTAATAATCGAGCCCAGTGGTCCAAGCCAGCCTAGATGTGTGTGGGGGGGATCCCCCCCACATGATGAGTTCTGTTTGCGTGTGCCCACGGAGAGGGCTCTGAGTGCCACCTCTGGCACCCGTGCCATAGATTCGCCACCACTGTTGTATATAGTCTCCCTCAAAAAAGCATATAAGGGAGGGGAGTCTCTTGTTATTGGCTCGGAGCTTGAAGCCCCCCCCCCCTTTATTGCCCACTCCCTTTTTACAGCACCCCTTCCACCCCCAGGTGCAATTATCTATTAAGAAGCGGCTCAGAATGGCCCTGACTCATGGCATTCTCCAGGACCCAGGTGAAAATAGCTGTCTTTTTCCCTGCACCAAGAGACAAAGGAGGCTTTCTCCTTCCTCTCCTGCAAGACTCAGTTTCCTTACGTCAGACTTATTAGATTGTACCGGCTGCTTGTTGGGACGTCGTTGTTTTCTTGACGGGGCTGCGATTTTCCTAGAACTGACTGTATTGTGAGGGACCTCAAGAGCCAGAACACCGTGGAACTAAGGAGAGAAAGGTGAGCCAGGATGGGCAAGCGTTAAGCAGAGAGCATCACTTTGAACTTTGCCCACTTCCCCACATTTCAGCAGCATCCCATAATCTTGCTAAATGCTCAGGCTCCACCCCTCTTCCCCCCATCATAACCTACAATTACAAAAGAACAGCTATCAGGTTCTGAATTGAACGGGAGGAGAGACACTAAAATGGAGGCCAGATCCAGACCCGAGTCCAGAAACGCATTATGCGCCACTGATATGCGCCGCTCAGCACTTCTCCGCACGACCACACGGATCCAGATGTTGTTCAAAGTGCAGGGCGCCTGGCACGCTCCCCAGCCAGCGTTCAGTCACTGCGTCCAGAGAGCGAGGCCGTTTTAGGATGGCCGGGTTTGTTTTGTTTTTGTTTTTTCTTCACTTGTGGGAAGCCGAGGGAAGTCTCCCATTTGCTCACTGGACAAATATGAGCTATTAAATTGAGATGACCGAGGGCAAGGCACTACACACCCTGCCAGCAGCCTTGGGGAGGGGCAAGAGCAGGAGGGGATTGAATGACCCCCGGCAGATGAAGGGGGAGACACACCCCAAGGGGTGGGATTAACCCTTGCCATGCCTCCCAGTTCCACAAAATCCAAACGTGCTTCCAGCAAGGACTCTGAACTAGTTTGCTTTCTCCGCTGTCTTGCCTTTAGAGATGGCAGCTGTCGCTCTAGGAATCCCATACTGGCACACATTGTGCCCCTGACTACACACACACACACACACACGGAATGGAACTTCTTAAAGGAAAGGGAAGGAAATTATGTTTATTCCGTTTCTGGGCGGTGTCTGCCAAACTGTGCCGGCAGACACAAACCAACACACAAAACTGCCTTGGATTTTATAAATCATCTTAATTTCAGCTTTGGAAAGGCAAAAGGCACAGAGAGAAGAGAAAGGAACCAGCCAAGGGCCTGATACGAGCCTGACCAGGGCACGGCTTAGCCGTGATGTAATAAATGCTTCAGAGAAAAAGAAATAAATGAGAGACACAGAGAAGAAATCAGCCGGGCAAAAAGGAGGGAGAATGCCACAAAGTGGCTACCGTGTCAGACAAAGATCGGGAAAACCTTGATGGGTCACCCCCCTAGGGTTGTTGTGAGAATAAAATGGAAGGGACTTCAGGTCCCCACTGGGGAGAAAGGGAGGGTATAAATGAAGTGAACAAATAAATACGGCACTAGAAGTCCAAAAACCCTCTGGTCATTTTAGCAGTGGTAGAAGATGGGAGCTATGGATGAGGGAGAAAGGCAAAACCAGCTCTCTGAACCCAAGCCAGAATTTGGCTCTTCTCCCAAGGGGACATTTTAGCCGCTCTTTTAGGTTAAACAATGGAGGAAATGGGGTGCTGTGTGGTTTCCGGGCTGTCTGGCCGTGTTCTAGCAGCATTATCTCTTGACGTTTCGGCTGCATCTGTGGCTGGCATCTTCAGAGGATCTGATAGTAGGAAAGGAAAGCAAGTGGAGTATATATACATGTGAGTAAAGGTCAATAGGTGAGGGAATCTAAATAGGAGTGGCCTGGCAAGTGAGTAACAATGAAGTGTGAGTAACAATGTTTCACCTGCATCTGTGGCTGGCATCTTCAGAGGATCTGATAGTAGGAAAGGAAAGCAAGTGGAGTATATATACATGTGAGTAAAGGTCAATAGGTGAGGGCATCTGAATAGGAGTGGCCTGGCAAGTGAGTAACAATGAAGTGTGAGTAACAATGTTTTGCCTGCATCTGTGGCTGGCATCTTCAGAGGATCTGATAGTAGGAAAGGAAAGCAAGTGGAGTATATATACCTGTGAGTAAAGGTCAATAGGTGAGGGCATCTGAATAGGAGTGGCCTGGCAAGTGAGTAACAATGAAGTGTAGCATGTGAGCAACAATGGAGATAGCAAGGTCAGATGCCCTCACCTATTGACCTTTACTCACATGTATATATAATCCACTTGCTTTCCTTTCCTACTATCAAGAGGATCTTCAGATGCCAGCCACAGATGCAGGCGAAACGTCAGGAGAGAATGCTGCTAGAACACGGCTATACAGCCCGGAAACCACACAGCACCCCAGTGATTCCGGCCGTGAAAGCCTTCGACAATGCAATGGAGGAAATGATCACAGCTCTTTAAAGGGAATCAGCCCCACGTCTACCCTCTCTGGTGTCTGGGTGGCTGCCAGCTGAGGAAGAAGGCAGGATAGAAACCCCAGGAGCAAAGCCCGTCTCTGAGGAGAGGAAAGTTGGTCTTCTCAAGAGAAACAATTCTGTTTCTCTGTCACACACACAGCAGAAACCAGGTTCCCATCTCTTATGGTGCATGCACACCTAGCCATTCTAAAATTATTGGTGGGGGAGGGGGGGGGACAGAATAGCTATTGTTTAACAGCCAATCATTTAATCTATTGTTAACAGAACAATCCTTAAAAGAGTTACTCCAGTCTAAGCCTATTCATTTCAGTGGGCTGAGACTGGAGTAACTTTGGAGTAACTTTGCAAGGGATTGCACTGCAAACTGCTAGACTTTTTCTTCCGGAGAAAGCTTCTTCACCACCATCCCACCCCAGGCAGCTTTTGCTACGAAAAACAGATCTTCCCTGTTCAACTGACCATTACACGTGAGTTTCACAGTAGCTCAGGTTTAGAAAAAAGGCATTCCATTCTAATCAGGTTCCTTTGCCAAAAAGCTCAAACCCCTCCTCCTCCAGATGTGGACAGGATTCAAATTCAGCAAGCCTGGGAAGAATTGTGCCCTGCAGTTTCCACCTCGTACTGCCTTGGCAGAGTGGCTGAATGGGGGATGGGAGGCAATACTGGAACAGAGAGGAGGAGGAGGAGGAGGAGGAGGAGGAGGAGGAGGAGGAGGAGGAGGAGGATTTATATCTCCCCTTTCTGTCCTGTAAAGAGACTGAAAGGGACTGACAAACTCCTTTCCCTTCCCCCCGCACAACAAACACCCTGTGAGGTAGGTAAGGCTGAGAGGGCTCAGAAGAACTGTGACTAGCCCAAGGTCACCCAGCTGGTGTGTGCTGGAGTGCCCAGGCTAATCTGAATTCCCCAGATAAGCCTCCACAGCTCAGGCGGCAGAGCAGGGAATCAAACCCAGTTCCTCCAGATTAGAGTACATCTGCTCTTAACCACTGCACCACTGCTGCGTAGAAAGGGAAACGTGAAGCAGGGCCGGGTCCTGGAATCTGTACAAGGAAAAAGATTGAGATGCCTTGCTCTGCTCTGCACAAATGCCAGAAGTGAGACAATAGAGGCCACTTTCCTTAGCATCTATCTGTGCGCCAAGATCACTTTTCAAATGATTAGATAAACGAAAAGTCCAGCGGCTCCTAAACAGGCCAACAACATTTATTTCCTCATGAACTTCTGAAAGTTCACGTTGACATAAATGTTATTAGTCTTTCAAACAATGACAACTTTTGTTTGTTTTTTTGTTGTTGTTTTGGCTATGACAGACTGACAGCCTGTCAATTAAAATGGTTATCACAGCAAACTTCATGAAATATCACAGTGGCAATTGTGCATCACGCAGGAGGCAGCAAAAGAAGAGGTGCCAAGAGGAATATACAATCAAAGCACTCCTGATAGACGGCCATCCAGCCTTTGTCTAAAAACCTCCAAAGAAGGAGACTCCACCACACTCCAAGGAAGGGCATTCCACTGTTGAACAGCCCTTACTGACAGGAAGTTCCTCCTAATGTTTAGGTGGAATCTCTTTTCCTGCACCTTGAATCCATTGCTCCTTGTCCTAGACTCTGAAACAGAAGAAAACAAGCTTGCTCCCTCTTCGATATGACATCCCTTCAAATATTTAAACATGGCTATCATGTCACCCCTTGACCTTCTCTTCTCTAGACTAAACATACCCAGTTTCCTAAGTCTCTCCTCATAGCACATGGATTCCACACCCTTTACCACTTTGGTCGCCCTTTGAACGCATTCCAGTTTGTCAATATCCTTCCTGAATTGTGGTGCCCAGAACTGGACACAGTATTCCAGATGAGGTCTGACCAATGCAGAACAGAGAGGTACTATTACATCCCTCAATCCAGACACTACACTCCTATTGATGCAGGTCAAAATTGAATTGGCTTTCTTGGCTGCTGCATCACACTGCTGACTCACGTTCAGTTTGTGGCCCACTAAGACTCTCATGTGCTGTTGCCAAGTCAGGGGTCACCCACCTATATCTGTGCATTTAGTTTCTTTCTGCCTAAGGGTAGTGTCTTACGTTTATCTCTGTTGAAATCCATGTTGTTAGTTTTGGCCCAGCTCTCCAATCTAATTGTTGAGGAACTCCTTTACTCAAATAATTGAGAAACAACCTTACTCAAATATAATTCCAGTGCTGGCTCTATCAGAAAGCCTCCGCTAGCACAGTAAAAAATTTACGACGGCTCCTATTAAATGTTAAGATAGCTCCTATTGACTGAAGACTTTGTGGTAGTTAAATGTTGCTTCCAGTTCAGCCTTTCATTGCAGGTTATTCCTAAGTATCGAAAGTTGACAATGGAGCACCCATGTATGCTCCAACAATGCTTCCAGGAAAGAGAGGAATGTTGTCTGGTGGCCAGAACAGCCATATTGAGCCAGGCAGAGCTGGAAGGAAGCCTTGCTTTGCAGCTGCATTACGCTGCTTCTCCAACAATAACACTGGGTTTAATATAACCCCGAAGCTCTTAACTTGAGTAAGCAAAGGTCAGTTGGACCCCATTCAAAGTGGGGAGCATAACAACCTTCCAAACCTCGGCCTTCCCAACCCACATTACTTTGTTCCCAGGGTTCAGTTCAATCTGTTCACTCTTTGCCGTTTACGCACGGCAGCTAGGCAGCAGTTTCGGACCTCTCCATGTTGCCAGTAGATTTGGGGGTGGATATCTATGGCTGAGTTTCATCTGCACGTTGACGACAGCCAATCCCAAACATGCAAATGATTTGCCCTAAGGCAGTGGTGGCGAACCTATGGCACGGGTGCCAGAGGTGGCACTCAGAGTCCTCTCTGTGGGCACGCACACACAGAGTTCATCATGTGGGGGGGGGGGAGAATCCCCCCCCACACACACACACACATCTAGGCTGGCCTGGGCCGCTGGGCTTGATTATTAGCATTAAACCTAAGACCTACTTTTGGGGATGCAGTGTAGGTAACCCTGTTAAGCACTGTTAAACCCCACTGATTTTCATGCAAAGAACTAAAGCACGATCCTTTACCTGAGAGTAAGCTCGGTTGCTGGCAATGGGGCTTGCTTCTAAGTAAACTCTCCTAGGGTTGTGATTCACCTGTTCGAAGAGTTGCACGGTTGCTTCAAAGCAAAGCCACCGACTACCATAAAGCTTACTCCCGAGTAATGCATGCCTCGGAGCCAACTAAACTAAAACCTCAGTATTCAGGTTAAATTGCCATGTTGGCACTTTGTGATAAATAAGTGGGTTTGGGGTTGCAATTTGGGCACTCGGTCTCGAAAAGGTTCGCCATCACTGCCCTAAGGGATTTACATAAAGATAGTAGTGTATGGGGGGACTGGACTGCACCTTGTGAGACCTCCAGAGGACAGGTCCTACACTGATGAGAACTGGTTTCCAATGGCAATTCTTTGGGTCCAGTTTGTGAGGAATGATTTTAACCAGTCCAGCCCGCAACCCTGTTGTCTACTCCTGCCTCTAGATGCCTCAACAAGATGGCCTTGTCCACTTTATCAAAAGCAGCAGATACATCCAGTAGGAGAAACAGGCCTGATCTCTGTCTACATTGAGAGGGAGGTCATCAATTAAAGCCAACAGAGCTACGTCCTTCCCATAGCTCAGTCTGAAACCAGAATGAAAAGGATCCACAGCAGATGAGACCAGGAGTTGCTCTATCCAAGAAGACCAGGAGTCACAGCTCTATCAACCCAAAGGGCAGAAGGCCAAAGAAAACCACAAAGAGGAGGCACAGAGCTCAATAGGGTAGGCTAAAACTTATATACAAGCCAAGATCCAATCATCAAGTGAGTAGAAATTAAGGGACTGGTTACAACTCTGAAGGCAACTAAGGACACAGAAGGGGGGATCCAGGCAAGCATTCCATTGGTCGGAGGTGTGGTGATGGTGTCTTTGAATGTAGAACTTCCATATAAGGAGAGGAAGAGGGGGATAATTGGATGGAGGTCTTGAACCCAAAGGACCTCTCCACATGATGAAAGAGGGGAAGTCTTGGGGTGGGAAGCTGAGCCCTACGGGGATAGAGTGGTGTAACGGATGTGCCCACACTGAAGGGCTGGTGTGTGTGTGAAAGGCCTAATGAAAAGGCCTTAGTGATAGCCAGAGTTACACAGAAGGCTCCACTATACAAGAGAACCCACTTGATTGGTCGAGCAGAGGCACAGTTGCCTATGGCCAGGGATAGGGGGAGACAAAGTGCTGGCAGTATATATAGACCAGTGGTGGCGAACCTTTGGCACTCCAGATGTTATGGACTACAATCCCCCCCCACCCCCCCCCCCCCCCACCCCCCCCCCCCCCCACCCCCCCCCCCCCCCACCCCCCCCCCCCCCCACCCCCCCCCCCCCCCACCCCCCCCCCCCCCCACCCCCCCCCCCCCCCACCCCCCCCCCCCCCCACCCCCCCCCCCCCCCACCCCCCCCCCCCCCCACCCCCCCCCCCCCCCACCCCCCCCCCCCCCCACCCCCCCCCCCCCCCACCCCCCCCCCCCCCCACCCCCCCCCCCCCCCACCCCCCCCCCCCCCCACCCCCCCCCCCCCCCACCCCCCCCCCCCCCCACCCCCCCCCCCCCCCACCCCCCCCCCCCCCCACCCCCCCCCCCCCCCACCCCCCCCCCCCCCCACCCCCCCCCCCCCCCACCCCCCCCCCCCCCCACCCCCCCCCCCCCCCACCCCCCCCCCCCCCCACCCCCCCCCCCCCCCACCCCCCCCCCCCCCCACCCCCCCCCCCCCCCACCCCCCCCCCCCCCCACCCCCCCCCCCCCCCACCCCCCCCCCCCCCCACCCCCCCCCCCCCCCACCCCCCCCCCCCCCCACCCCCCCCCCCCCCCACCCCCCCCCCCCCCCACCCCCCCCCCCCCCCACCCCCCCCCCCCCCCACCCCCCCCCCCCCCCACCCCCCCCCCCCCCCACCCCCCCCCCCCCCCACCCCCCCCCCCCCCCACCCCCCCCCCCCCCCACCCCCCCCCCCCCCCACCCCCCCCCCCCCCCACCCCCCCCCCCCCCCACCCCCCCCCCCCCCCACCCCCCCCCCCCCCCACCCCCCCCCCCCCCCACCCCCCCCCCCCCCCACCCCCCCCCCCCCCCACCCCCCCCCCCCCCCACCCCCCCCCCCCCCCACCCCCCCCCCCCCCCACCCCCCCCCCCCCCCACCCCCCCCCCCCCCCACCCCCCCCCCCCCCCACCCCCCCCCCCCCCCACCCCCCCCCCCCCCCACCCCCCCCCCCCCCCACCCCCCCCCCCCCCCACCCCCCCCCCCCCCCACCCCCCCCCCCCCCCACCCCCCCCCCCCCCCACCCCCCCCCCCCCCCACCCCCCCCCCCCCCCACCCCCCCCCCCCCCCACCCCCCCCCCCCCCCACCCCCCCCCCCCCCCACCCCCCCCCCCCCCCACCCCCCCCCCCCCCCACCCCCCCCCCCCCCCACCCCCCCCCCCCCCCACCCCCCCCCCCCCCCACCCCCCCCCCCCCCCACCCCCCCCCCCCCCCACCCCCCCCCCCCCCCACCCCCCCCCCCCCCCACCCCCCCCCCCCCCCACCCCCCCCCCCCCCCACCCCCCCCCCCCCCCACCCCCCCCCCCCCCCACCCCCCCCCCCCCCCACCCCCCCCCCCCCCCACCCCCCCCCCCCCCCACCCCCCCCCCCCCCCACCCCCCCCCCCCCCCACCCCCCCCCCCCCCCACCCCCCCCCCCCCCCACCCCCCCCCCCCCCCACCCCCCCCCCCCCCCACCCCCCCCCCCCCCCACCCCCCCCCCCCCCCACCCCCCCCCCCCCCCACCCCCCCCCCCCCCCACCCCCCCCCCCCCCCACCCCCCCCCCCCCCCACCCCCCCCCCCCCCCACCCCCCCCCCCCCCCACCCCCCCCCCCCCCCACCCCCCCCCCCCCCCACCCCCCCCCCCCCCCACCCCCCCCCCCCCCCACCCCCCCCCCCCCCCACCCCCCCCCCCCCCCACCCCCCCCCCCCCCCACCCCCCCCCCCCCCCACCCCCCCCCCCCCCCACCCCCCCCCCCCCCCACCCCCCCCCCCCCCCACCCCCCCCCCCCCCCACCCCCCCCCCCCCCCACCCCCCCCCCCCCCCACCCCCCCCCCCCCCCACCCCCCCCCCCCCCCACCCCCCCCCCCCCCCACCCCCCCCCCCCCCCACCCCCCCCCCCCCCCACCCCCCCCCCCCCCCACCCCCCCCCCCCCCCACCCCCCCCCCCCCCCACCCCCCCCCCCCCCCACCCCCCCCCCCCCCCACCCCCCCCCCCCCCCACCCCCCCCCCCCCCCACCCCCCCCCCCCCCCACCCCCCCCCCCCCCCACCCCCCCCCCCCCCCACCCCCCCCCCCCCCCACCCCCCCCCCCCCCCACCCCCCCCCCCCCCCACCCCCCCCCCCCCCCACCCCCCCCCCCCCCCACCCCCCCCCCCCCCCACCCCCCCCCCCCCCCACCCCCCCCCCCCCCCACCCCCCCCCCCCCCCACCCCCCCCCCCCCCCACCCCCCCCCCCCCCCACCCCCCCCCCCCCCCACCCCCCCCCCCCCCCACCCCCCCCCCCCCCCACCCCCCCCCCCCCCCACCCCCCCCCCCCCCCACCCCCCCCCCCCCCCACCCCCCCCCCCCCCCACCCCCCCCCCCCCCCACCCCCCCCCCCCCCCACCCCCCCCCCCCCCCACCCCCCCCCCCCCCCACCCCCCCCCCCCCCCACCCCCCCCCCCCCCCACCCCCCCCCCCCCCCACCCCCCCCCCCCCCCACCCCCCCCCCCCCCCACCCCCCCCCCCCCCCACCCCCCCCCCCCCCCACCCCCCCCCCCCCCCACCCCCCCCCCCCCCCACCCCCCCCCCCCCCCACCCCCCCCCCCCCCCACCCCCCCCCCCCCCCACCCCCCCCCCCCCCCACCCCCCCCCCCCCCCACCCCCCCCCCCCCCCACCCCCCCCCCCCCCCACCCCCCCCCCCCCCCACCCCCCCCCCCCCCCACCCCCCCCCCCCCCCACCCCCCCCCCCCCCCACCCCCCCCCCCCCCCACCCCCCCCCCCCCCCACCCCCCCCCCCCCCCACCCCCCCCCCCCCCCACCCCCCCCCCCCCCCACCCCCCCCCCCCCCCACCCCCCCCCCCCCCCACCCCCCCCCCCCCCCACCCCCCCCCCCCCCCACCCCCCCCCCCCCCCACCCCCCCCCCCCCCCACCCCCCCCCCCCCCCACCCCCCCCCCCCCCCACCCCCCCCCCCCCCCACCCCCCCCCCCCCCCACCCCCCCCCCCCCCCACCCCCCCCCCCCCCCACCCCCCCCCCCCCCCACCCCCCCCCCCCCCCACCCCCCCCCCCCCCCACCCCCCCCCCCCCCCACCCCCCCCCCCCCCCACCCCCCCCCCCCCCCACCCCCCCCCCCCCCCACCCCCCCCCCCCCCCACCCCCCCCCCCCCCCACCCCCCCCCCCCCCCACCCCCCCCCCCCCCCACCCCCCCCCCCCCCCACCCCCCCCCCCCCCCACCCCCCCCCCCCCCCACCCCCCCCCCCCCCCACCCCCCCCCCCCCCCACCCCCCCCCCCCCCCACCCCCCCCCCCCCCCACCCCCCCCCCCCCCCACCCCCCCCCCCCCCCACCCCCCCCCCCCCCCACCCCCCCCCCCCCCCACCCCCCCCCCCCCCCACCCCCCCCCCCCCCCACCCCCCCCCCCCCCCACCCCCCCCCCCCCCCACCCCCCCCCCCCCCCACCCCCCCCCCCCCCCACCCCCCCCCCCCCCCACCCCCCCCCCCCCCCACCCCCCCCCCCCCCCACCCCCCCCCCCCCCCACCCCCCCCCCCCCCCACCCCCCCCCCCCCCCACCCCCCCCCCCCCCCACCCCCCCCCCCCCCCACCCCCCCCCCCCCCCACCCCCCCCCCCCCCCACCCCCCCCCCCCCCCACCCCCCCCCCCCCCCACCCCCCCCCCCCCCCACCCCCCCCCCCCCCCACCCCCCCCCCCCCCCACCCCCCCCCCCCCCCACCCCCCCCCCCCCCCACCCCCCCCCCCCCCCACCCCCCCCCCCCCCCACCCCCCCCCCCCCCCACCCCCCCCCCCCCCCACCCCCCCCCCCCCCCACCCCCCCCCCCCCCCACCCCCCCCCCCCCCCACCCCCCCCCCCCCCCACCCCCCCCCCCCCCCACCCCCCCCCCCCCCCACCCCCCCCCCCCCCCACCCCCCCCCCCCCCCACCCCCCCCCCCCCCCACCCCCCCCCCCCCCCACCCCCCCCCCCCCCCACCCCCCCCCCCCCCCACCCCCCCCCCCCCCCACCCCCCCCCCCCCCCACCCCCCCCCCCCCCCACCCCCCCCCCCCCCCACCCCCCCCCCCCCCCACCCCCCCCCCCCCCCACCCCCCCCCCCCCCCACCCCCCCCCCCCCCCACCCCCCCCCCCCCCCACCCCCCCCCCCCCCCACCCCCCCCCCCCCCCACCCCCCCCCCCCCCCACCCCCCCCCCCCCCCACCCCCCCCCCCCCCCACCCCCCCCCCCCCCCACCCCCCCCCCCCCCCACCCCCCCCCCCCCCCACCCCCCCCCCCCCCCACCCCCCCCCCCCCCCACCCCCCCCCCCCCCCACCCCCCCCCCCCCCCACCCCCCCCCCCCCCCACCCCCCCCCCCCCCCACCCCCCCCCCCCCCCACCCCCCCCCCCCCCCACCCCCCCCCCCCCCCACCCCCCCCCCCCCCCACCCCCCCCCCCCCCCACCCCCCCCCCCCCCCACCCCCCCCCCCCCCCACCCCCCCCCCCCCCCACCCCCCCCCCCCCCCACCCCCCCCCCCCCCCACCCCCCCCCCCCCCCACCCCCCCCCCCCCCCACCCCCCCCCCCCCCCACCCCCCCCCCCCCCCACCCCCCCCCCCCCCCACCCCCCCCCCCCCCCACCCCCCCCCCCCCCCACCCCCCCCCCCCCCCACCCCCCCCCCCCCCCACCCCCCCCCCCCCCCACCCCCCCCCCCCCCCACCCCCCCCCCCCCCCACCCCCCCCCCCCCCCACCCCCCCCCCCCCCCACCCCCCCCCCCCCCCACCCCCCCCCCCCCCCACCCCCCCCCCCCCCCACCCCCCCCCCCCCCCACCCCCCCCCCCCCCCACCCCCCCCCCCCCCCACCCCCCCCCCCCCCCACCCCCCCCCCCCCCCACCCCCCCCCCCCCCCACCCCCCCCCCCCCCCACCCCCCCCCCCCCCCACCCCCCCCCCCCCCCACCCCCCCCCCCCCCCACCCCCCCCCCCCCCCACCCCCCCCCCCCCCCACCCCCCCCCCCCCCCACCCCCCCCCCCCCCCACCCCCCCCCCCCCCCACCCCCCCCCCCCCCCACCCCCCCCCCCCCCCACCCCCCCCCCCCCCCACCCCCCCCCCCCCCCACCCCCCCCCCCCCCCACCCCCCCCCCCCCCCACCCCCCCCCCCCCCCACCCCCCCCCCCCCCCACCCCCCCCCCCCCCCACCCCCCCCCCCCCCCACCCCCCCCCCCCCCCACCCCCCCCCCCCCCCACCCCCCCCCCCCCCCACCCCCCCCCCCCCCCACCCCCCCCCCCCCCCACCCCCCCCCCCCCCCACCCCCCCCCCCCCCCACCCCCCCCCCCCCCCACCCCCCCCCCCCCCCACCCCCCCCCCCCCCCACCCCCCCCCCCCCCCACCCCCCCCCCCCCCCACCCCCCCCCCCCCCCACCCCCCCCCCCCCCCACCCCCCCCCCCCCCCACCCCCCCCCCCCCCCACCCCCCCCCCCCCCCACCCCCCCCCCCCCCCACCCCCCCCCCCCCCCACCCCCCCCCCCCCCCACCCCCCCCCCCCCCCACCCCCCCCCCCCCCCACCCCCCCCCCCCCCCACCCCCCCCCCCCCCCACCCCCCCCCCCCCCCACCCCCCCCCCCCCCCACCCCCCCCCCCCCCCACCCCCCCCCCCCCCCACCCCCCCCCCCCCCCACCCCCCCCCCCCCCCACCCCCCCCCCCCCCCACCCCCCCCCCCCCCCACCCCCCCCCCCCCCCACCCCCCCCCCCCCCCACCCCCCCCCCCCCCCACCCCCCCCCCCCCCCACCCCCCCCCCCCCCCACCCCCCCCCCCCCCCACCCCCCCCCCCCCCCACCCCCCCCCCCCCCCACCCCCCCCCCCCCCCACCCCCCCCCCCCCCCACCCCCCCCCCCCCCCACCCCCCCCCCCCCCCACCCCCCCCCCCCCCCACCCCCCCCCCCCCCCACCCCCCCCCCCCCCCACCCCCCCCCCCCCCCACCCCCCCCCCCCCCCACCCCCCCCCCCCCCCACCCCCCCCCCCCCCCACCCCCCCCCCCCCCCACCCCCCCCCCCCCCCACCCCCCCCCCCCCCCACCCCCCCCCCCCCCCACCCCCCCCCCCCCCCACCCCCCCCCCCCCCCACCCCCCCCCCCCCCCACCCCCCCCCCCCCCCACCCCCCCCCCCCCCCACCCCCCCCCCCCCCCACCCCCCCCCCCCCCCACCCCCCCCCCCCCCCACCCCCCCCCCCCCCCACCCCCCCCCCCCCCCACCCCCCCCCCCCCCCACCCCCCCCCCCCCCCACCCCCCCCCCCCCCCACCCCCCCCCCCCCCCACCCCCCCCCCCCCCCACCCCCCCCCCCCCCCACCCCCCCCCCCCCCCACCCCCCCCCCCCCCCACCCCCCCCCCCCCCCACCCCCCCCCCCCCCCACCCCCCCCCCCCCCCACCCCCCCCCCCCCCCACCCCCCCCCCCCCCCACCCCCCCCCCCCCCCACCCCCCCCCCCCCCCACCCCCCCCCCCCCCCACCCCCCCCCCCCCCCACCCCCCCCCCCCCCCACCCCCCCCCCCCCCCACCCCCCCCCCCCCCCACCCCCCCCCCCCCCCACCCCCCCCCCCCCCCACCCCCCCCCCCCCCCACCCCCCCCCCCCCCCACCCCCCCCCCCCCCCACCCCCCCCCCCCCCCACCCCCCCCCCCCCCCACCCCCCCCCCCCCCCACCCCCCCCCCCCCCCACCCCCCCCCCCCCCCACCCCCCCCCCCCCCCACCCCCCCCCCCCCCCACCCCCCCCCCCCCCCACCCCCCCCCCCCCCCACCCCCCCCCCCCCCCACCCCCCCCCCCCCCCACCCCCCCCCCCCCCCACCCCCCCCCCCCCCCACCCCCCCCCCCCCCCACCCCCCCCCCCCCCCACCCCCCCCCCCCCCCACCCCCCCCCCCCCCCACCCCCCCCCCCCCCCACCCCCCCCCCCCCCCACCCCCCCCCCCCCCCACCCCCCCCCCCCCCCACCCCCCCCCCCCCCCACCCCCCCCCCCCCCCACCCCCCCCCCCCCCCACCCCCCCCCCCCCCCACCCCCCCCCCCCCCCACCCCCCCCCCCCCCCACCCCCCCCCCCCCCCACCCCCCCCCCCCCCCACCCCCCCCCCCCCCCACCCCCCCCCCCCCCCACCCCCCCCCCCCCCCACCCCCCCCCCCCCCCACCCCCCCCCCCCCCCACCCCCCCCCCCCCCCACCCCCCCCCCCCCCCACCCCCCCCCCCCCCCACCCCCCCCCCCCCCCACCCCCCCCCCCCCCCACCCCCCCCCCCCCCCACCCCCCCCCCCCCCCACCCCCCCCCCCCCCCACCCCCCCCCCCCCCCACCCCCCCCCCCCCCCACCCCCCCCCCCCCCCACCCCCCCCCCCCCCCACCCCCCCCCCCCCCCACCCCCCCCCCCCCCCACCCCCCCCCCCCCCCACCCCCCCCCCCCCCCACCCCCCCCCCCCCCCACCCCCCCCCCCCCCCACCCCCCCCCCCCCCCACCCCCCCCCCCCCCCACCCCCCCCCCCCCCCACCCCCCCCCCCCCCCACCCCCCCCCCCCCCCACCCCCCCCCCCCCCCACCCCCCCCCCCCCCCACCCCCCCCCCCCCCCACCCCCCCCCCCCCCCACCCCCCCCCCCCCCCACCCCCCCCCCCCCCCACCCCCCCCCCCCCCCACCCCCCCCCCCCCCCACCCCCCCCCCCCCCCACCCCCCCCCCCCCCCACCCCCCCCCCCCCCCACCCCCCCCCCCCCCCACCCCCCCCCCCCCCCACCCCCCCCCCCCCCCACCCCCCCCCCCCCCCACCCCCCCCCCCCCCCACCCCCCCCCCCCCCCACCCCCCCCCCCCCCCACCCCCCCCCCCCCCCACCCCCCCCCCCCCCCACCCCCCCCCCCCCCCACCCCCCCCCCCCCCCACCCCCCCCCCCCCCCACCCCCCCCCCCCCCCACCCCCCCCCCCCCCCACCCCCCCCCCCCCCCACCCCCCCCCCCCCCCACCCCCCCCCCCCCCCACCCCCCCCCCCCCCCACCCCCCCCCCCCCCCACCCCCCCCCCCCCCCACCCCCCCCCCCCCCCACCCCCCCCCCCCCCCACCCCCCCCCCCCCCCACCCCCCCCCCCCCCCACCCCCCCCCCCCCCCACCCCCCCCCCCCCCCACCCCCCCCCCCCCCCACCCCCCCCCCCCCCCACCCCCCCCCCCCCCCACCCCCCCCCCCCCCCACCCCCCCCCCCCCCCACCCCCCCCCCCCCCCACCCCCCCCCCCCCCCACCCCCCCCCCCCCCCACCCCCCCCCCCCCCCACCCCCCCCCCCCCCCACCCCCCCCCCCCCCCACCCCCCCCCCCCCCCACCCCCCCCCCCCCCCACCCCCCCCCCCCCCCACCCCCCCCCCCCCCCACCCCCCCCCCCCCCCACCCCCCCCCCCCCCCACCCCCCCCCCCCCCCACCCCCCCCCCCCCCCACCCCCCCCCCCCCCCACCCCCCCCCCCCCCCACCCCCCCCCCCCCCCACCCCCCCCCCCCCCCACCCCCCCCCCCCCCCACCCCCCCCCCCCCCCACCCCCCCCCCCCCCCACCCCCCCCCCCCCCCACCCCCCCCCCCCCCCACCCCCCCCCCCCCCCACCCCCCCCCCCCCCCACCCCCCCCCCCCCCCACCCCCCCCCCCCCCCACCCCCCCCCCCCCCCACCCCCCCCCCCCCCCACCCCCCCCCCCCCCCACCCCCCCCCCCCCCCACCCCCCCCCCCCCCCACCCCCCCCCCCCCCCACCCCCCCCCCCCCCCACCCCCCCCCCCCCCCACCCCCCCCCCCCCCCACCCCCCCCCCCCCCCACCCCCCCCCCCCCCCACCCCCCCCCCCCCCCACCCCCCCCCCCCCCCACCCCCCCCCCCCCCCACCCCCCCCCCCCCCCACCCCCCCCCCCCCCCACCCCCCCCCCCCCCCACCCCCCCCCCCCCCCACCCCCCCCCCCCCCCACCCCCCCCCCCCCCCACCCCCCCCCCCCCCCACCCCCCCCCCCCCCCACCCCCCCCCCCCCCCACCCCCCCCCCCCCCCACCCCCCCCCCCCCCCACCCCCCCCCCCCCCCACCCCCCCCCCCCCCCACCCCCCCCCCCCCCCACCCCCCCCCCCCCCCACCCCCCCCCCCCCCCACCCCCCCCCCCCCCCACCCCCCCCCCCCCCCACCCCCCCCCCCCCCCACCCCCCCCCCCCCCCACCCCCCCCCCCCCCCACCCCCCCCCCCCCCCACCCCCCCCCCCCCCCACCCCCCCCCCCCCCCACCCCCCCCCCCCCCCACCCCCCCCCCCCCCCACCCCCCCCCCCCCCCACCCCCCCCCCCCCCCACCCCCCCCCCCCCCCACCCCCCCCCCCCCCCACCCCCCCCCCCCCCCACCCCCCCCCCCCCCCACCCCCCCCCCCCCCCACCCCCCCCCCCCCCCACCCCCCCCCCCCCCCACCCCCCCCCCCCCCCACCCCCCCCCCCCCCCACCCCCCCCCCCCCCCACCCCCCCCCCCCCCCACCCCCCCCCCCCCCCACCCCCCCCCCCCCCCACCCCCCCCCCCCCCCACCCCCCCCCCCCCCCACCCCCCCCCCCCCCCACCCCCCCCCCCCCCCACCCCCCCCCCCCCCCACCCCCCCCCCCCCCCACCCCCCCCCCCCCCCACCCCCCCCCCCCCCCACCCCCCCCCCCCCCCACCCCCCCCCCCCCCCACCCCCCCCCCCCCCCACCCCCCCCCCCCCCCACCCCCCCCCCCCCCCACCCCCCCCCCCCCCCACCCCCCCCCCCCCCCACCCCCCCCCCCCCCCACCCCCCCCCCCCCCCACCCCCCCCCCCCCCCACCCCCCCCCCCCCCCACCCCCCCCCCCCCCCACCCCCCCCCCCCCCCACCCCCCCCCCCCCCCACCCCCCCCCCCCCCCACCCCCCCCCCCCCCCACCCCCCCCCCCCCCCACCCCCCCCCCCCCCCACCCCCCCCCCCCCCCACCCCCCCCCCCCCCCACCCCCCCCCCCCCCCACCCCCCCCCCCCCCCACCCCCCCCCCCCCCCACCCCCCCCCCCCCCCACCCCCCCCCCCCCCCACCCCCCCCCCCCCCCACCCCCCCCCCCCCCCACCCCCCCCCCCCCCCACCCCCCCCCCCCCCCACCCCCCCCCCCCCCCACCCCCCCCCCCCCCCACCCCCCCCCCCCCCCACCCCCCCCCCCCCCCACCCCCCCCCCCCCCCACCCCCCCCCCCCCCCACCCCCCCCCCCCCCCACCCCCCCCCCCCCCCACCCCCCCCCCCCCCCACCCCCCCCCCCCCCCACCCCCCCCCCCCCCCACCCCCCCCCCCCCCCACCCCCCCCCCCCCCCACCCCCCCCCCCCCCCACCCCCCCCCCCCCCCACCCCCCCCCCCCCCCACCCCCCCCCCCCCCCACCCCCCCCCCCCCCCACCCCCCCCCCCCCCCACCCCCCCCCCCCCCCACCCCCCCCCCCCCCCACCCCCCCCCCCCCCCACCCCCCCCCCCCCCCACCCCCCCCCCCCCCCACCCCCCCCCCCCCCCACCCCCCCCCCCCCCCACCCCCCCCCCCCCCCACCCCCCCCCCCCCCCACCCCCCCCCCCCCCCACCCCCCCCCCCCCCCACCCCCCCCCCCCCCCACCCCCCCCCCCCCCCACCCCCCCCCCCCCCCACCCCCCCCCCCCCCCACCCCCCCCCCCCCCCACCCCCCCCCCCCCCCACCCCCCCCCCCCCCCACCCCCCCCCCCCCCCACCCCCCCCCCCCCCCACCCCCCCCCCCCCCCACCCCCCCCCCCCCCCACCCCCCCCCCCCCCCACCCCCCCCCCCCCCCACCCCCCCCCCCCCCCACCCCCCCCCCCCCCCACCCCCCCCCCCCCCCACCCCCCCCCCCCCCCACCCCCCCCCCCCCCCACCCCCCCCCCCCCCCACCCCCCCCCCCCCCCACCCCCCCCCCCCCCCACCCCCCCCCCCCCCCACCCCCCCCCCCCCCCACCCCCCCCCCCCCCCACCCCCCCCCCCCCCCACCCCCCCCCCCCCCCACCCCCCCCCCCCCCCACCCCCCCCCCCCCCCACCCCCCCCCCCCCCCACCCCCCCCCCCCCCCACCCCCCCCCCCCCCCACCCCCCCCCCCCCCCACCCCCCCCCCCCCCCACCCCCCCCCCCCCCCACCCCCCCCCCCCCCCACCCCCCCCCCCCCCCACCCCCCCCCCCCCCCACCCCCCCCCCCCCCCACCCCCCCCCCCCCCCACCCCCCCCCCCCCCCACCCCCCCCCCCCCCCACCCCCCCCCCCCCCCACCCCCCCCCCCCCCCACCCCCCCCCCCCCCCACCCCCCCCCCCCCCCACCCCCCCCCCCCCCCACCCCCCCCCCCCCCCACCCCCCCCCCCCCCCACCCCCCCCCCCCCCCACCCCCCCCCCCCCCCACCCCCCCCCCCCCCCACCCCCCCCCCCCCCCACCCCCCCCCCCCCCCACCCCCCCCCCCCCCCACCCCCCCCCCCCCCCACCCCCCCCCCCCCCCACCCCCCCCCCCCCCCACCCCCCCCCCCCCCCACCCCCCCCCCCCCCCACCCCCCCCCCCCCCCACCCCCCCCCCCCCCCACCCCCCCCCCCCCCCACCCCCCCCCCCCCCCACCCCCCCCCCCCCCCACCCCCCCCCCCCCCCACCCCCCCCCCCCCCCACCCCCCCCCCCCCCCACCCCCCCCCCCCCCCACCCCCCCCCCCCCCCACCCCCCCCCCCCCCCACCCCCCCCCCCCCCCACCCCCCCCCCCCCCCACCCCCCCCCCCCCCCACCCCCCCCCCCCCCCACCCCCCCCCCCCCCCACCCCCCCCCCCCCCCACCCCCCCCCCCCCCCACCCCCCCCCCCCCCCACCCCCCCCCCCCCCCACCCCCCCCCCCCCCCACCCCCCCCCCCCCCCACCCCCCCCCCCCCCCACCCCCCCCCCCCCCCACCCCCCCCCCCCCCCACCCCCCCCCCCCCCCACCCCCCCCCCCCCCCACCCCCCCCCCCCCCCACCCCCCCCCCCCCCCACCCCCCCCCCCCCCCACCCCCCCCCCCCCCCACCCCCCCCCCCCCCCACCCCCCCCCCCCCCCACCCCCCCCCCCCCCCACCCCCCCCCCCCCCCACCCCCCCCCCCCCCCACCCCCCCCCCCCCCCACCCCCCCCCCCCCCCACCCCCCCCCCCCCCCACCCCCCCCCCCCCCCACCCCCCCCCCCCCCCACCCCCCCCCCCCCCCACCCCCCCCCCCCCCCACCCCCCCCCCCCCCCACCCCCCCCCCCCCCCACCCCCCCCCCCCCCCACCCCCCCCCCCCCCCACCCCCCCCCCCCCCCACCCCCCCCCCCCCCCACCCCCCCCCCCCCCCACCCCCCCCCCCCCCCACCCCCCCCCCCCCCCACCCCCCCCCCCCCCCACCCCCCCCCCCCCCCACCCCCCCCCCCCCCCACCCCCCCCCCCCCCCACCCCCCCCCCCCCCCACCCCCCCCCCCCCCCACCCCCCCCCCCCCCCACCCCCCCCCCCCCCCACCCCCCCCCCCCCCCACCCCCCCCCCCCCCCACCCCCCCCCCCCCCCACCCCCCCCCCCCCCCACCCCCCCCCCCCCCCACCCCCCCCCCCCCCCACCCCCCCCCCCCCCCACCCCCCCCCCCCCCCACCCCCCCCCCCCCCCACCCCCCCCCCCCCCCACCCCCCCCCCCCCCCACCCCCCCCCCCCCCCACCCCCCCCCCCCCCCACCCCCCCCCCCCCCCACCCCCCCCCCCCCCCACCCCCCCCCCCCCCCACCCCCCCCCCCCCCCACCCCCCCCCCCCCCCACCCCCCCCCCCCCCCACCCCCCCCCCCCCCCACCCCCCCCCCCCCCCACCCCCCCCCCCCCCCACCCCCCCCCCCCCCCACCCCCCCCCCCCCCCACCCCCCCCCCCCCCCACCCCCCCCCCCCCCCACCCCCCCCCCCCCCCACCCCCCCCCCCCCCCACCCCCCCCCCCCCCCACCCCCCCCCCCCCCCACCCCCCCCCCCCCCCACCCCCCCCCCCCCCCACCCCCCCCCCCCCCCACCCCCCCCCCCCCCCACCCCCCCCCCCCCCCACCCCCCCCCCCCCCCACCCCCCCCCCCCCCCACCCCCCCCCCCCCCCACCCCCCCCCCCCCCCACCCCCCCCCCCCCCCACCCCCCCCCCCCCCCACCCCCCCCCCCCCCCACCCCCCCCCCCCCCCACCCCCCCCCCCCCCCACCCCCCCCCCCCCCCACCCCCCCCCCCCCCCACCCCCCCCCCCCCCCACCCCCCCCCCCCCCCACCCCCCCCCCCCCCCACCCCCCCCCCCCCCCACCCCCCCCCCCCCCCACCCCCCCCCCCCCCCACCCCCCCCCCCCCCCACCCCCCCCCCCCCCCACCCCCCCCCCCCCCCACCCCCCCCCCCCCCCACCCCCCCCCCCCCCCACCCCCCCCCCCCCCCACCCCCCCCCCCCCCCACCCCCCCCCCCCCCCACCCCCCCCCCCCCCCACCCCCCCCCCCCCCCACCCCCCCCCCCCCCCACCCCCCCCCCCCCCCACCCCCCCCCCCCCCCACCCCCCCCCCCCCCCACCCCCCCCCCCCCCCACCCCCCCCCCCCCCCACCCCCCCCCCCCCCCACCCCCCCCCCCCCCCACCCCCCCCCCCCCCCACCCCCCCCCCCCCCCACCCCCCCCCCCCCCCACCCCCCCCCCCCCCCACCCCCCCCCCCCCCCACCCCCCCCCCCCCCCACCCCCCCCCCCCCCCACCCCCCCCCCCCCCCACCCCCCCCCCCCCCCACCCCCCCCCCCCCCCACCCCCCCCCCCCCCCACCCCCCCCCCCCCCCACCCCCCCCCCCCCCCACCCCCCCCCCCCCCCACCCCCCCCCCCCCCCACCCCCCCCCCCCCCCACCCCCCCCCCCCCCCACCCCCCCCCCCCCCCACCCCCCCCCCCCCCCACCCCCCCCCCCCCCCACCCCCCCCCCCCCCCACCCCCCCCCCCCCCCACCCCCCCCCCCCCCCACCCCCCCCCCCCCCCACCCCCCCCCCCCCCCACCCCCCCCCCCCCCCACCCCCCCCCCCCCCCACCCCCCCCCCCCCCCACCCCCCCCCCCCCCCACCCCCCCCCCCCCCCACCCCCCCCCCCCCCCACCCCCCCCCCCCCCCACCCCCCCCCCCCCCCACCCCCCCCCCCCCCCACCCCCCCCCCCCCCCACCCCCCCCCCCCCCCACCCCCCCCCCCCCCCACCCCCCCCCCCCCCCACCCCCCCCCCCCCCCACCCCCCCCCCCCCCCACCCCCCCCCCCCCCCACCCCCCCCCCCCCCCACCCCCCCCCCCCCCCACCCCCCCCCCCCCCCACCCCCCCCCCCCCCCACCCCCCCCCCCCCCCACCCCCCCCCCCCCCCACCCCCCCCCCCCCCCACCCCCCCCCCCCCCCACCCCCCCCCCCCCCCACCCCCCCCCCCCCCCACCCCCCCCCCCCCCCACCCCCCCCCCCCCCCACCCCCCCCCCCCCCCACCCCCCCCCCCCCCCACCCCCCCCCCCCCCCACCCCCCCCCCCCCCCACCCCCCCCCCCCCCCACCCCCCCCCCCCCCCACCCCCCCCCCCCCCCACCCCCCCCCCCCCCCACCCCCCCCCCCCCCCACCCCCCCCCCCCCCCACCCCCCCCCCCCCCCACCCCCCCCCCCCCCCACCCCCCCCCCCCCCCACCCCCCCCCCCCCCCACCCCCCCCCCCCCCCACCCCCCCCCCCCCCCACCCCCCCCCCCCCCCACCCCCCCCCCCCCCCACCCCCCCCCCCCCCCACCCCCCCCCCCCCCCACCCCCCCCCCCCCCCACCCCCCCCCCCCCCCACCCCCCCCCCCCCCCACCCCCCCCCCCCCCCACCCCCCCCCCCCCCCACCCCCCCCCCCCCCCACCCCCCCCCCCCCCCACCCCCCCCCCCCCCCACCCCCCCCCCCCCCCACCCCCCCCCCCCCCCACCCCCCCCCCCCCCCACCCCCCCCCCCCCCCACCCCCCCCCCCCCCCACCCCCCCCCCCCCCCACCCCCCCCCCCCCCCACCCCCCCCCCCCCCCACCCCCCCCCCCCCCCACCCCCCCCCCCCCCCACCCCCCCCCCCCCCCACCCCCCCCCCCCCCCACCCCCCCCCCCCCCCACCCCCCCCCCCCCCCACCCCCCCCCCCCCCCACCCCCCCCCCCCCCCACCCCCCCCCCCCCCCACCCCCCCCCCCCCCCACCCCCCCCCCCCCCCACCCCCCCCCCCCCCCACCCCCCCCCCCCCCCACCCCCCCCCCCCCCCACCCCCCCCCCCCCCCACCCCCCCCCCCCCCCACCCCCCCCCCCCCCCACCCCCCCCCCCCCCCACCCCCCCCCCCCCCCACCCCCCCCCCCCCCCACCCCCCCCCCCCCCCACCCCCCCCCCCCCCCACCCCCCCCCCCCCCCACCCCCCCCCCCCCCCACCCCCCCCCCCCCCCACCCCCCCCCCCCCCCACCCCCCCCCCCCCCCACCCCCCCCCCCCCCCACCCCCCCCCCCCCCCACCCCCCCCCCCCCCCACCCCCCCCCCCCCCCACCCCCCCCCCCCCCCACCCCCCCCCCCCCCCACCCCCCCCCCCCCCCACCCCCCCCCCCCCCCACCCCCCCCCCCCCCCACCCCCCCCCCCCCCCACCCCCCCCCCCCCCCACCCCCCCCCCCCCCCACCCCCCCCCCCCCCCACCCCCCCCCCCCCCCACCCCCCCCCCCCCCCACCCCCCCCCCCCCCCACCCCCCCCCCCCCCCACCCCCCCCCCCCCCCACCCCCCCCCCCCCCCACCCCCCCCCCCCCCCACCCCCCCCCCCCCCCACCCCCCCCCCCCCCCACCCCCCCCCCCCCCCACCCCCCCCCCCCCCCACCCCCCCCCCCCCCCACCCCCCCCCCCCCCCACCCCCCCCCCCCCCCACCCCCCCCCCCCCCCACCCCCCCCCCCCCCCACCCCCCCCCCCCCCCACCCCCCCCCCCCCCCACCCCCCCCCCCCCCCACCCCCCCCCCCCCCCACCCCCCCCCCCCCCCACCCCCCCCCCCCCCCACCCCCCCCCCCCCCCACCCCCCCCCCCCCCCACCCCCCCCCCCCCCCACCCCCCCCCCCCCCCACCCCCCCCCCCCCCCACCCCCCCCCCCCCCCACCCCCCCCCCCCCCCACCCCCCCCCCCCCCCACCCCCCCCCCCCCCCACCCCCCCCCCCCCCCACCCCCCCCCCCCCCCACCCCCCCCCCCCCCCACCCCCCCCCCCCCCCACCCCCCCCCCCCCCCACCCCCCCCCCCCCCCACCCCCCCCCCCCCCCACCCCCCCCCCCCCCCACCCCCCCCCCCCCCCACCCCCCCCCCCCCCCACCCCCCCCCCCCCCCACCCCCCCCCCCCCCCACCCCCCCCCCCCCCCACCCCCCCCCCCCCCCACCCCCCCCCCCCCCCACCCCCCCCCCCCCCCACCCCCCCCCCCCCCCACCCCCCCCCCCCCCCACCCCCCCCCCCCCCCACCCCCCCCCCCCCCCACCCCCCCCCCCCCCCACCCCCCCCCCCCCCCACCCCCCCCCCCCCCCACCCCCCCCCCCCCCCACCCCCCCCCCCCCCCACCCCCCCCCCCCCCCACCCCCCCCCCCCCCCACCCCCCCCCCCCCCCACCCCCCCCCCCCCCCACCCCCCCCCCCCCCCACCCCCCCCCCCCCCCACCCCCCCCCCCCCCCACCCCCCCCCCCCCCCACCCCCCCCCCCCCCCACCCCCCCCCCCCCCCACCCCCCCCCCCCCCCACCCCCCCCCCCCCCCACCCCCCCCCCCCCCCACCCCCCCCCCCCCCCACCCCCCCCCCCCCCCACCCCCCCCCCCCCCCACCCCCCCCCCCCCCCACCCCCCCCCCCCCCCACCCCCCCCCCCCCCCACCCCCCCCCCCCCCCACCCCCCCCCCCCCCCACCCCCCCCCCCCCCCACCCCCCCCCCCCCCCACCCCCCCCCCCCCCCACCCCCCCCCCCCCCCACCCCCCCCCCCCCCCACCCCCCCCCCCCCCCACCCCCCCCCCCCCCCACCCCCCCCCCCCCCCACCCCCCCCCCCCCCCACCCCCCCCCCCCCCCACCCCCCCCCCCCCCCACCCCCCCCCCCCCCCACCCCCCCCCCCCCCCACCCCCCCCCCCCCCCACCCCCCCCCCCCCCCACCCCCCCCCCCCCCCACCCCCCCCCCCCCCCACCCCCCCCCCCCCCCACCCCCCCCCCCCCCCACCCCCCCCCCCCCCCACCCCCCCCCCCCCCCACCCCCCCCCCCCCCCACCCCCCCCCCCCCCCACCCCCCCCCCCCCCCACCCCCCCCCCCCCCCACCCCCCCCCCCCCCCACCCCCCCCCCCCCCCACCCCCCCCCCCCCCCACCCCCCCCCCCCCCCACCCCCCCCCCCCCCCACCCCCCCCCCCCCCCACCCCCCCCCCCCCCCACCCCCCCCCCCCCCCACCCCCCCCCCCCCCCACCCCCCCCCCCCCCCACCCCCCCCCCCCCCCACCCCCCCCCCCCCCCACCCCCCCCCCCCCCCACCCCCCCCCCCCCCCACCCCCCCCCCCCCCCACCCCCCCCCCCCCCCACCCCCCCCCCCCCCCACCCCCCCCCCCCCCCACCCCCCCCCCCCCCCACCCCCCCCCCCCCCCACCCCCCCCCCCCCCCACCCCCCCCCCCCCCCACCCCCCCCCCCCCCCACCCCCCCCCCCCCCCACCCCCCCCCCCCCCCACCCCCCCCCCCCCCCACCCCCCCCCCCCCCCACCCCCCCCCCCCCCCACCCCCCCCCCCCCCCACCCCCCCCCCCCCCCACCCCCCCCCCCCCCCACCCCCCCCCCCCCCCACCCCCCCCCCCCCCCACCCCCCCCCCCCCCCACCCCCCCCCCCCCCCACCCCCCCCCCCCCCCACCCCCCCCCCCCCCCACCCCCCCCCCCCCCCACCCCCCCCCCCCCCCACCCCCCCCCCCCCCCACCCCCCCCCCCCCCCACCCCCCCCCCCCCCCACCCCCCCCCCCCCCCACCCCCCCCCCCCCCCACCCCCCCCCCCCCCCACCCCCCCCCCCCCCCACCCCCCCCCCCCCCCACCCCCCCCCCCCCCCACCCCCCCCCCCCCCCACCCCCCCCCCCCCCCACCCCCCCCCCCCCCCACCCCCCCCCCCCCCCACCCCCCCCCCCCCCCACCCCCCCCCCCCCCCACCCCCCCCCCCCCCCACCCCCCCCCCCCCCCACCCCCCCCCCCCCCCACCCCCCCCCCCCCCCACCCCCCCCCCCCCCCACCCCCCCCCCCCCCCACCCCCCCCCCCCCCCACCCCCCCCCCCCCCCACCCCCCCCCCCCCCCACCCCCCCCCCCCCCCACCCCCCCCCCCCCCCACCCCCCCCCCCCCCCACCCCCCCCCCCCCCCACCCCCCCCCCCCCCCACCCCCCCCCCCCCCCACCCCCCCCCCCCCCCACCCCCCCCCCCCCCCACCCCCCCCCCCCCCCACCCCCCCCCCCCCCCACCCCCCCCCCCCCCCACCCCCCCCCCCCCCCACCCCCCCCCCCCCCCACCCCCCCCCCCCCCCACCCCCCCCCCCCCCCACCCCCCCCCCCCCCCACCCCCCCCCCCCCCCACCCCCCCCCCCCCCCACCCCCCCCCCCCCCCACCCCCCCCCCCCCCCACCCCCCCCCCCCCCCACCCCCCCCCCCCCCCACCCCCCCCCCCCCCCACCCCCCCCCCCCCCCACCCCCCCCCCCCCCCACCCCCCCCCCCCCCCACCCCCCCCCCCCCCCACCCCCCCCCCCCCCCACCCCCCCCCCCCCCCACCCCCCCCCCCCCCCACCCCCCCCCCCCCCCACCCCCCCCCCCCCCCACCCCCCCCCCCCCCCACCCCCCCCCCCCCCCACCCCCCCCCCCCCCCACCCCCCCCCCCCCCCACCCCCCCCCCCCCCCACCCCCCCCCCCCCCCACCCCCCCCCCCCCCCACCCCCCCCCCCCCCCACCCCCCCCCCCCCCCACCCCCCCCCCCCCCCACCCCCCCCCCCCCCCACCCCCCCCCCCCCCCACCCCCCCCCCCCCCCACCCCCCCCCCCCCCCACCCCCCCCCCCCCCCACCCCCCCCCCCCCCCACCCCCCCCCCCCCCCACCCCCCCCCCCCCCCACCCCCCCCCCCCCCCACCCCCCCCCCCCCCCACCCCCCCCCCCCCCCACCCCCCCCCCCCCCCACCCCCCCCCCCCCCCACCCCCCCCCCCCCCCACCCCCCCCCCCCCCCACCCCCCCCCCCCCCCACCCCCCCCCCCCCCCACCCCCCCCCCCCCCCACCCCCCCCCCCCCCCACCCCCCCCCCCCCCCACCCCCCCCCCCCCCCACCCCCCCCCCCCCCCACCCCCCCCCCCCCCCACCCCCCCCCCCCCCCACCCCCCCCCCCCCCCACCCCCCCCCCCCCCCACCCCCCCCCCCCCCCACCCCCCCCCCCCCCCACCCCCCCCCCCCCCCACCCCCCCCCCCCCCCACCCCCCCCCCCCCCCACCCCCCCCCCCCCCCACCCCCCCCCCCCCCCACCCCCCCCCCCCCCCACCCCCCCCCCCCCCCACCCCCCCCCCCCCCCACCCCCCCCCCCCCCCACCCCCCCCCCCCCCCACCCCCCCCCCCCCCCACCCCCCCCCCCCCCCACCCCCCCCCCCCCCCACCCCCCCCCCCCCCCACCCCCCCCCCCCCCCACCCCCCCCCCCCCCCACCCCCCCCCCCCCCCACCCCCCCCCCCCCCCACCCCCCCCCCCCCCCACCCCCCCCCCCCCCCACCCCCCCCCCCCCCCACCCCCCCCCCCCCCCACCCCCCCCCCCCCCCACCCCCCCCCCCCCCCACCCCCCCCCCCCCCCACCCCCCCCCCCCCCCACCCCCCCCCCCCCCCACCCCCCCCCCCCCCCACCCCCCCCCCCCCCCACCCCCCCCCCCCCCCACCCCCCCCCCCCCCCACCCCCCCCCCCCCCCACCCCCCCCCCCCCCCACCCCCCCCCCCCCCCACCCCCCCCCCCCCCCACCCCCCCCCCCCCCCACCCCCCCCCCCCCCCACCCCCCCCCCCCCCCACCCCCCCCCCCCCCCACCCCCCCCCCCCCCCACCCCCCCCCCCCCCCACCCCCCCCCCCCCCCACCCCCCCCCCCCCCCACCCCCCCCCCCCCCCACCCCCCCCCCCCCCCACCCCCCCCCCCCCCCACCCCCCCCCCCCCCCACCCCCCCCCCCCCCCACCCCCCCCCCCCCCCACCCCCCCCCCCCCCCACCCCCCCCCCCCCCCACCCCCCCCCCCCCCCACCCCCCCCCCCCCCCACCCCCCCCCCCCCCCACCCCCCCCCCCCCCCACCCCCCCCCCCCCCCACCCCCCCCCCCCCCCACCCCCCCCCCCCCCCACCCCCCCCCCCCCCCACCCCCCCCCCCCCCCACCCCCCCCCCCCCCCACCCCCCCCCCCCCCCACCCCCCCCCCCCCCCACCCCCCCCCCCCCCCACCCCCCCCCCCCCCCACCCCCCCCCCCCCCCACCCCCCCCCCCCCCCACCCCCCCCCCCCCCCACCCCCCCCCCCCCCCACCCCCCCCCCCCCCCACCCCCCCCCCCCCCCACCCCCCCCCCCCCCCACCCCCCCCCCCCCCCACCCCCCCCCCCCCCCACCCCCCCCCCCCCCCACCCCCCCCCCCCCCCACCCCCCCCCCCCCCCACCCCCCCCCCCCCCCACCCCCCCCCCCCCCCACCCCCCCCCCCCCCCACCCCCCCCCCCCCCCACCCCCCCCCCCCCCCACCCCCCCCCCCCCCCACCCCCCCCCCCCCCCACCCCCCCCCCCCCCCACCCCCCCCCCCCCCCACCCCCCCCCCCCCCCACCCCCCCCCCCCCCCACCCCCCCCCCCCCCCACCCCCCCCCCCCCCCACCCCCCCCCCCCCCCACCCCCCCCCCCCCCCACCCCCCCCCCCCCCCACCCCCCCCCCCCCCCACCCCCCCCCCCCCCCACCCCCCCCCCCCCCCACCCCCCCCCCCCCCCACCCCCCCCCCCCCCCACCCCCCCCCCCCCCCACCCCCCCCCCCCCCCACCCCCCCCCCCCCCCACCCCCCCCCCCCCCCACCCCCCCCCCCCCCCACCCCCCCCCCCCCCCACCCCCCCCCCCCCCCACCCCCCCCCCCCCCCACCCCCCCCCCCCCCCACCCCCCCCCCCCCCCACCCCCCCCCCCCCCCACCCCCCCCCCCCCCCACCCCCCCCCCCCCCCACCCCCCCCCCCCCCCACCCCCCCCCCCCCCCACCCCCCCCCCCCCCCACCCCCCCCCCCCCCCACCCCCCCCCCCCCCCACCCCCCCCCCCCCCCACCCCCCCCCCCCCCCACCCCCCCCCCCCCCCACCCCCCCCCCCCCCCACCCCCCCCCCCCCCCACCCCCCCCCCCCCCCACCCCCCCCCCCCCCCACCCCCCCCCCCCCCCACCCCCCCCCCCCCCCACCCCCCCCCCCCCCCACCCCCCCCCCCCCCCACCCCCCCCCCCCCCCACCCCCCCCCCCCCCCACCCCCCCCCCCCCCCACCCCCCCCCCCCCCCACCCCCCCCCCCCCCCACCCCCCCCCCCCCCCACCCCCCCCCCCCCCCACCCCCCCCCCCCCCCACCCCCCCCCCCCCCCACCCCCCCCCCCCCCCACCCCCCCCCCCCCCCACCCCCCCCCCCCCCCACCCCCCCCCCCCCCCACCCCCCCCCCCCCCCACCCCCCCCCCCCCCCACCCCCCCCCCCCCCCACCCCCCCCCCCCCCCACCCCCCCCCCCCCCCACCCCCCCCCCCCCCCACCCCCCCCCCCCCCCACCCCCCCCCCCCCCCACCCCCCCCCCCCCCCACCCCCCCCCCCCCCCACCCCCCCCCCCCCCCACCCCCCCCCCCCCCCACCCCCCCCCCCCCCCACCCCCCCCCCCCCCCACCCCCCCCCCCCCCCACCCCCCCCCCCCCCCACCCCCCCCCCCCCCCACCCCCCCCCCCCCCCACCCCCCCCCCCCCCCACCCCCCCCCCCCCCCACCCCCCCCCCCCCCCACCCCCCCCCCCCCCCACCCCCCCCCCCCCCCACCCCCCCCCCCCCCCACCCCCCCCCCCCCCCACCCCCCCCCCCCCCCACCCCCCCCCCCCCCCACCCCCCCCCCCCCCCACCCCCCCCCCCCCCCACCCCCCCCCCCCCCCACCCCCCCCCCCCCCCACCCCCCCCCCCCCCCACCCCCCCCCCCCCCCACCCCCCCCCCCCCCCACCCCCCCCCCCCCCCACCCCCCCCCCCCCCCACCCCCCCCCCCCCCCACCCCCCCCCCCCCCCACCCCCCCCCCCCCCCACCCCCCCCCCCCCCCACCCCCCCCCCCCCCCACCCCCCCCCCCCCCCACCCCCCCCCCCCCCCACCCCCCCCCCCCCCCACCCCCCCCCCCCCCCACCCCCCCCCCCCCCCACCCCCCCCCCCCCCCACCCCCCCCCCCCCCCACCCCCCCCCCCCCCCACCCCCCCCCCCCCCCACCCCCCCCCCCCCCCACCCCCCCCCCCCCCCACCCCCCCCCCCCCCCACCCCCCCCCCCCCCCACCCCCCCCCCCCCCCACCCCCCCCCCCCCCCACCCCCCCCCCCCCCCACCCCCCCCCCCCCCCACCCCCCCCCCCCCCCACCCCCCCCCCCCCCCACCCCCCCCCCCCCCCACCCCCCCCCCCCCCCACCCCCCCCCCCCCCCACCCCCCCCCCCCCCCACCCCCCCCCCCCCCCACCCCCCCCCCCCCCCACCCCCCCCCCCCCCCACCCCCCCCCCCCCCCACCCCCCCCCCCCCCCACCCCCCCCCCCCCCCACCCCCCCCCCCCCCCACCCCCCCCCCCCCCCACCCCCCCCCCCCCCCACCCCCCCCCCCCCCCACCCCCCCCCCCCCCCACCCCCCCCCCCCCCCACCCCCCCCCCCCCCCACCCCCCCCCCCCCCCACCCCCCCCCCCCCCCACCCCCCCCCCCCCCCACCCCCCCCCCCCCCCACCCCCCCCCCCCCCCACCCCCCCCCCCCCCCACCCCCCCCCCCCCCCACCCCCCCCCCCCCCCACCCCCCCCCCCCCCCACCCCCCCCCCCCCCCACCCCCCCCCCCCCCCACCCCCCCCCCCCCCCACCCCCCCCCCCCCCCACCCCCCCCCCCCCCCACCCCCCCCCCCCCCCACCCCCCCCCCCCCCCACCCCCCCCCCCCCCCACCCCCCCCCCCCCCCACCCCCCCCCCCCCCCACCCCCCCCCCCCCCCACCCCCCCCCCCCCCCACCCCCCCCCCCCCCCACCCCCCCCCCCCCCCACCCCCCCCCCCCCCCACCCCCCCCCCCCCCCACCCCCCCCCCCCCCCACCCCCCCCCCCCCCCACCCCCCCCCCCCCCCACCCCCCCCCCCCCCCACCCCCCCCCCCCCCCACCCCCCCCCCCCCCCACCCCCCCCCCCCCCCACCCCCCCCCCCCCCCACCCCCCCCCCCCCCCACCCCCCCCCCCCCCCACCCCCCCCCCCCCCCACCCCCCCCCCCCCCCACCCCCCCCCCCCCCCACCCCCCCCCCCCCCCACCCCCCCCCCCCCCCACCCCCCCCCCCCCCCACCCCCCCCCCCCCCCACCCCCCCCCCCCCCCACCCCCCCCCCCCCCCACCCCCCCCCCCCCCCACCCCCCCCCCCCCCCACCCCCCCCCCCCCCCACCCCCCCCCCCCCCCACCCCCCCCCCCCCCCACCCCCCCCCCCCCCCACCCCCCCCCCCCCCCACCCCCCCCCCCCCCCACCCCCCCCCCCCCCCACCCCCCCCCCCCCCCACCCCCCCCCCCCCCCACCCCCCCCCCCCCCCACCCCCCCCCCCCCCCACCCCCCCCCCCCCCCACCCCCCCCCCCCCCCACCCCCCCCCCCCCCCACCCCCCCCCCCCCCCACCCCCCCCCCCCCCCACCCCCCCCCCCCCCCACCCCCCCCCCCCCCCACCCCCCCCCCCCCCCACCCCCCCCCCCCCCCACCCCCCCCCCCCCCCACCCCCCCCCCCCCCCACCCCCCCCCCCCCCCACCCCCCCCCCCCCCCACCCCCCCCCCCCCCCACCCCCCCCCCCCCCCACCCCCCCCCCCCCCCACCCCCCCCCCCCCCCACCCCCCCCCCCCCCCACCCCCCCCCCCCCCCACCCCCCCCCCCCCCCACCCCCCCCCCCCCCCACCCCCCCCCCCCCCCACCCCCCCCCCCCCCCACCCCCCCCCCCCCCCACCCCCCCCCCCCCCCACCCCCCCCCCCCCCCACCCCCCCCCCCCCCCACCCCCCCCCCCCCCCACCCCCCCCCCCCCCCACCCCCCCCCCCCCCCACCCCCCCCCCCCCCCACCCCCCCCCCCCCCCACCCCCCCCCCCCCCCACCCCCCCCCCCCCCCACCCCCCCCCCCCCCCACCCCCCCCCCCCCCCACCCCCCCCCCCCCCCACCCCCCCCCCCCCCCACCCCCCCCCCCCCCCACCCCCCCCCCCCCCCACCCCCCCCCCCCCCCACCCCCCCCCCCCCCCACCCCCCCCCCCCCCCACCCCCCCCCCCCCCCACCCCCCCCCCCCCCCACCCCCCCCCCCCCCCACCCCCCCCCCCCCCCACCCCCCCCCCCCCCCACCCCCCCCCCCCCCCACCCCCCCCCCCCCCCACCCCCCCCCCCCCCCACCCCCCCCCCCCCCCACCCCCCCCCCCCCCCACCCCCCCCCCCCCCCACCCCCCCCCCCCCCCACCCCCCCCCCCCCCCACCCCCCCCCCCCCCCACCCCCCCCCCCCCCCACCCCCCCCCCCCCCCACCCCCCCCCCCCCCCACCCCCCCCCCCCCCCACCCCCCCCCCCCCCCACCCCCCCCCCCCCCCACCCCCCCCCCCCCCCACCCCCCCCCCCCCCCACCCCCCCCCCCCCCCACCCCCCCCCCCCCCCACCCCCCCCCCCCCCCACCCCCCCCCCCCCCCACCCCCCCCCCCCCCCACCCCCCCCCCCCCCCACCCCCCCCCCCCCCCACCCCCCCCCCCCCCCACCCCCCCCCCCCCCATTGGCCCTCCAGATGTTATGGACTACAATTCCCATCAGCCCCTGCCCGCATGGCCAATTGGCAGGGCCTGATGGGAATTGTAGTCCATAACATCTGGAGGGCCAAAGGTTCGCCACCACTGACCTAAAGAGTGCGTTTGAGAAGCGTTTCCCTTCCTCTGGCACAAGAAGGGCAGGACTGTGCTTAGGACGGCATCCGAGAGGCGAAACTTGCAAACACTTCTCTCTGCGATGGGGGGGGGGGGAAATGGCAGCGCTGCCCAGCAGCCGGGAGAGGACTTTGGTCTCGGTGCCCAAAGCAAACTCAGCCGATCAGCCCCGCATATCCCCCACACACACACCCCGGTCCCGCCTGGCTGCAGCAGGGAGACCCCCGAGCAGAAGCGGACACTCGTGCGGCGCTCCCACGATACGCACGACTTTAGCGGGGCAAGGAAGAGCCTCTCGCGCGGCCAGGGCACAGAGCGGGCACTTCTTCTAGGGCAGTGATGGTGAACCTTTTCAAGACCGAGTGCCCAAACTGCAACCCAAAACCCACTTATTTATCGCAAAGCGCCAACACGGCCATTTAATCTGAATACTGAGGTTTTAGTTTAGAAGAAACGGTTGGCTCCAAGGCGTGCGTTACTCGGGAGTAAGCTTGGTGGTAGTCGGTGGCTTTGCTTTGAAGCAACCGTGCAACTCTTCCAACGGGTGAATCACGACCTAGGAGGGTTTACTCAGAAGCAAGCCCCGTTGCCAGCAACCAAGCTTACTCCCAGGTAAAGGATCGCGCTTCAGTTCTTCGCATGAAAATCAGTGGGGTTTAACAGCGTTTAACAGGGTTACCTACACTGCATCCCCAAAACTAGGTCTTAGGTTTAATGCTAATAACCGAGCCCAGCGGCCCAGGCCAGCCTAGATGTGTGTGTGGGGGGGGGGGGCACTCTGTTTGTGCGTGCCCACCGAGAGGGCTCTGAGTGCCACCTCTGGCACCCGTGCCATAGGTTCGCCATCACTGTTCTAGGGCGCCGTCCCGGGCAGAGGCCGGTCCTCCTACCTGCGACATCTGGGGCCTGAAGTTGATGTCCTTGAGGTCGACGGAGCCGGGCGCCAGGTGGTGCAGCAGCTGGCAGAGGAGCACCCCGTCGCGCAGCGCCTGCGCCAGCTCGAAGACCACGGCCGACGGCCACGCCACGCGGTGGTGGGCCGGCAGCACCTTGCAGTCCATCAGCCAGCGGCCGCACTGCCGCCACTCCTCCATCGCCCCGCCGACGACGCCGCCGCCGCCGCCGCGCCTAGTCCCGCCGCCACGCCGAGCCCCGAGCCCCGCGCAGGGCGCGCCGCGGCTCCCCCATTGCCGCGCGGGACGGAGGGCAGCAGGCGGCGCCCCGCAGCAGCCACGGTCCGGCGCTCCTGCCGCGCGCGCCGCCTCCCAGGAAAGGCTGCCTGGCTGGCTGGCTGGAGGAGGAGGAGGAGGAGGAGGCGCGGCAGAAAGAGCCGCCCGCCCTCTCCCCCCTCCCCGGGAACAAAGGGCGGCCCCCCCCGCCCGCCGGGCTGCTGGGCGGGCTGGCTGCTCTCTTGCGCGCAACTGGCCGGCTGCAAGAACTGGCCCGGCGGGGGGGCGGGCGAGTGGGCGAGTGGGTGGGTGGGTGGGTTTGTGGGAGGGGGCCGGCGCAAGGCCGAGGGGCGGCCCGGAAAAAGGGAACGCCCAGCCCGCTGGCCCGCCCGGCCGGCCCACTTCGGGACCTGGCGCTGGCCCAGCGCAGGGGCGGGCCGGGTTGGGCTGCGTCCCGAGGAAGCGCGCCGCGCGCTCCCTGCCAAGCAGGCCCCCGCAGAGCAGGCGAAGCCCCGGCCAGGTCCCGGCGTGCAGGGTTTGCGGGGGGGGGGGAGGAGGAGGAGGGAGGAGGAGGAAGAGTTGGCCTTTCCTCCTCCCCCCTGTCTCTCCTGTGAGGAGTCTCCAAAGCGGCTGGCCAACTCCTTTTCCCTTCCCCGCCGCCCCAGACTCCTCGGGAGGCAGGTGGGGCTGAGAACTCTCCCAGAGAACTAGCTATGACTGGCCTGAGGTCGCCCAGCAGGCTTCACGTGCAGGAGCAGGAAGCAAATCCGATTCTCCAGGCTACAGTCTGCCATTCATGTGGAGGAGTGGGGAATCGAACCTGGAGGTCCACATTATGGAGTTCACCACTCTTCGCCATTTTTGTCGTTCCTGCTTTACTTTCCTCTCCCCACAACAGACCCCTAGTGAGGTCAGTAGGGCTGAGGGAGTTCTGAGAGAACGGTGGCTGGCCCAAGGTCGCCCAGCAGGCTTCAAGTGGAGGAGCAGGGAAACCAGTTGACCAGACGAGTCCAGTTGACCAGACAAGAGTCCACCACTCCTGCAGAGGAGTGGAGAATCAAACCCAGTTCTTCAGATTAGCGTTTACTTGCTCTTAACCACTCACCCAGGCAAGCATGCATTGAAATCATGGGGGCTTACTCTGGAGTAAGCAAATAGTGCTCCAGCTGCACATCTGCAGTCTTCTACACACCTACCTGGGAGTAACACTGACCAAGTTTCCTGGGATTGGCCTCTTAAGCAAGGACCTCTGAATGCTTACATGGGAGTGAGCAGGTACCTTTGAACAGGGGGGGGGTGTGTGTGTGTGTCTTATTTTCCAAGAAAAGTTGCACGGGATGGCTTGCCCATTCATCCAAGTGCCTGTTGGCTCAGAAATCAGCCCCATTGAGTTGAGTGGGCTCCACCGCCAAAGCATGTGCTTACTCATGAGTAATAATCTTTGATCTTGGTGACCTTTTCCCTTTCATGTAAACATTAAACCCACCTGCATTGTGTGCATTTACTCGACAGCCTGTCCTGACACTTTACTCCCAAATACACACATTTGAGGTCAGCCTTGCTGGATCGCCAAAAGTTCAGCCAAAGGATTAACGTTAAGTTTGGAACATGGATCTGAAGCAGACGTGCAGAAAGCAGAGCCAGGATCTCGACCAATGCAGGAAAAGTGGGAAGGGTTTTTTTCTTCTCAAGGGTGGGGGGCAGGCGCTCTGCGCATGCTTAGGGAAGCACTTTTACCAAATACAGTAGTTAAGCGTTGCTGAGTTTGCTGTTGACTACAACAGGTTTGCCTGAAAGCGCATTTGGTGAGGGGGGAATGGGGGCAATCCACAGACTAAAATCGCCACTGGCTTCAACTTTCTGCAAGGGGGGAGGGTTGGTTCCTTTCCAGAGGTGGGATCCAGTAGGTTCTCACAGGTTCCCGAGAGTAGGTTACTAATTATTTGCGTGTGCCGAGAGGGGGTTACTAATTGGGGATTTTGCCACGTGATTTTTGCCTTCGTTACGCCCCTCCTCTCAGCAGTAGCGCGCAGAACTGGAAGAAGTCTAGCAGGAGGTGCACCGGCGTGCGTGGCAGCCTGTGCCTGCGTGCATTCGTTTCCCGGCCCGAGGACCGGCACAACGGCTGCGTCCTTGCCACAGCCCCGCCCAGGAATGCCCCGCCCCGGAATGTCCGGCCACACCCCCGTCATGCCCCGCCCAGCCCCATTGGCGCTACGCCACAGTTTGAATCCCACCACCATGGGAACCTGTTAGTAAAATTTTTGGATCCCACCACTGCTCCTTTCCAAATCTATTTCTTTTCCAAATGTGTGCAATACCCACGCTCTAGGAAGTTTTTGGGGGAGAAGTCCATGGCCCCTTCTCCCATTTTTTTTCACAACCATTTTTTTTAAAGCACCCAGCGAACTTCTCAGGCGAGTGGGGATTTGAATCCAAATGACGTTTGGCCTGCGTCTGTGGCTGGCATCTTCTCAGATGCAGGCCAAACGTCAGGAGAAAATGCTACTGGAACCCGGCCATACAGTTCGGAAAACCCACAGCACCCCAGCGATTCCGGCCGTGAAAGCCTTCGACAAGACACTGATGTGAAAGACGCTGAGCAGCAGCTGCCTGTCAGAGCAGACGGTGCCAGCCTGGGAAGCCCAGAGGTCTGACTCCGGGCAAGGCAGCTTCTCGGGTTCCACATAAAGGCAGAGGGGCGCTGGCTTTTTAGCAGGCCTCAAGCACCACTCCTGCTCAATTCCCGCCAGCGGAGCAGGAGTTAGAAGGAGCTGAGCCAGCAACGGACGAGGTGGGTTGGGGAGGCGGTCTGCAGGAATAGAACTGCTGCCCCCTGCTGTTGAGAACGGAGGAGGATGCTTTTGACTGTCCTGCTCGGTTCGGCTGGAGTGGCAGGAATGCTTGACCTCAAGGTGGAGCTACTAAAAAAAGAATGGCACTTTGCTGCGGGAACTTTGCTACAACTCATTTGCAGCTACCTTTAAAAGAAGGGGGGGGAAACAGAAGCCAAATAGGAGGAATTAATTTTTCCCCTGAAGAAATGTCCTCCTGTGACAGTGGCGTGGCGGTTAAGAGCCGGTGCACTCTAATCTGGAGAACCGGGTTTGATTCCCCGCTCTGCCACTTGAGCTGTGGAGGCTTATCTGGGGAACTAGATTAGCCGGTGCGTTCCAACACACGCCAGCTGGGTGACTTTGGGCTAGTCACAGTTCTTCAGAGCTCGCTCAGCCCCACCCACCTCACAGGGTGTTGGTTGTGGGGCAGGGGGGAAGGGAAAGGAGATTGTCAGCCCCTTTGAGTCTCCTGTAGGAGAGAAAGGGGGATATAACTCCAAATTCTTCTTCTTTTTCTTCGAATGACTTTGACCTTCTTCCCTAGTCACAGCTTGCAAAGGTGCATCTTTGACCCCTGTAGTGTGTATGTGAAGTTTAGATTTTTTGCCCCTATGTGCATCACTTTACATTTTGTTACACAATTTGTTCCATTTTTTAGAAGATGGACTGGGATGCCTTGTTCCCCAGGAACGGGAAGCCCCCGTTTGTACCCACTTTGAAAGACGCTGCTGACATCAGCAACTTCGACCAGGAGTTCACCTCTCTCCTGACTCCACCCGATGGCCTCCCGGCTCTCACACCGGAGCAGCAGGCCGTCTTCAAGGACTTTGACTTTGTCTCCCGACACCTCCTGGAGATCTGATTGGACAGGGCTGAAGCCCCAGCTTTGTTACCACTGGAGGAAAGACTCAGGCTCATTCTGCACATGCAGAATAATGCACTTTCAAACCGCTTTCAGTGCTCTTTGAAGCTGTGCAGAATAGCAAAATCCACTTGCAAACAGTTGTGATAGTGGTTTGAAAACGCATTATTTTGCGTGTGCGGAAGGGGCCTCAGTCACTGGTTGGGTATAATGAAGTTTGTAAAATGCACACAAAGGCTAGTTGGGAATGGGATGAAGCGTTCCAGGGGTGATGGGGACGAAGTATTTTCATCGGGAGAACATCACCTTCCGCATGGTTGATGCCAGTTTGCTGAGCTTGACAGATTTTCCTGGAAAAATCTGGGCAATTGAAACCAGAATCCAGTGGGAACCAAGATTGCTGATGTCGTGACAGTCTTGTGGAAGAGGCAGGAGTCCTACAGCCAGTTCCTTCTCCCTCTGGATCTGTTTAGTCCAAAGCAGAACATCTGAAACTAGGAAAGGACTTCTTAGCTAAGGAAGACTCCTCTTCACATGATCTGATAAGCTCCTTGGATGTTTGATTTTTTTAATAGTCACATTTGTTTATTTCGGGCCCCTTCCGCACACGCAAAATAATGCGTTTTCAAACCACTTACGTTAATACAGCAAAGTGAACTTTAACATTTAACAAACTTCAACTTTAACAAACTTCAACTTTAACAAACTTCAACTTTAATAAACTTCAACTTTAACAAACTTCAACTTTAACAAACAACTTTAACAAACTTCAACTTTAACAAACTTCAACTTTAACAAACTTCAACTTTAACAATGAACTTCATGAAGACCCGTCAGAGGCTGTCTTTGCTACATAACTGCAAAAGTTTTAAGATAGAAATGGGTTAGTTCATCTAGTCCAGGGGTAGGGAACCTTTAACACTCAAAGAGCCATTTGGACCCATTTTCCACGGGAAAAGAAAACACTTGGAGCCGCAAATAATTTCTGACATTTAAAATAAAGATAACACTATATATATATAGGGGTTTTTTTACCTCTTACTCCGCTCATTCTGAGAAGCGCATGGATGCACTCGCGCAGGCAAGGATGAAGCCGGCGGCTCGGCCTCGCCGGCTGCCAGGAAAGCGCCCGCCCCGCTCCAACGGGGTGGGCGAGAGGGGAAGCCCGCGGCGTGGCCCAGCCAACCGTGGGCAGTTGGTGCGCCCGCCCTACTGCCTGCAGGGCGGGCAAGGATGCGGCCGGAGGCTTGGCTCGTGGAGCCATAGTGCAAGGGCAGAAGAGCCGCATGCGGCTCTCGAGCCGCAGGTTCCCTACCCCTGATCTAGTCAGTCTTTACTCTATTTTTTAAAGTGCCCTTCTCCCAAAGAGCTCTGAGTGGCATACCTTCCCCCTCACATTTAAGTTTCACAACAACCCTGTGCTGATAGGGAGGGATGAGAGTGAAGTTACCCAGTGAAGTTCCCAGAAGAATGGGATTTTGAACCCAGGACTCTTCATCGTCGTTTGTGCACACAACGCGTTTACTGCACAGTAGGGAACTCGTACCATGAGAGGATCAAAGATGGCAGAAAAGCATTTGAATTCATGGTATGTAATAGGCGGGTCGTGGCGGTACGGCATGAATGCGCGGGAGGCGGCGTTGCTGGCGGAGAATATGCCAGCGCGTATCGCGTATGCCGAAGGAATGTTACCTCTGAAGTGAACAGCTGTGGATTTTTAAAATATATGCCTGCACTCAAAATCATGAAGAATTTTTAAAAATCTGCCACCTGGTTTTTTTTCATCATTCAACAGATCGAACATTAAGTAACCATCACAATTAGCTCATAAGGTAGGTTACTGTTTCTCCATATCACTAGCACAGGAAAGCTGGACAAATCAGACTACCGCCGAAGTGTAATTTGAACTTTTGTCCAGGGTTCCAGAATCACTAAAGCTGCCACTGAATACAATGTCAGTGTTGGGGCATATCTTGACCCGGGTTGAAGATGTATGGAGGAGAAGTCAATTTATGGCTACCAATCTTGATCCTCTTTGATCGGAGATTGCAAATGCCTTAACAGTCCAGGTGCTCGGGAGCAACAGCCACAGAAGGCCCTTGCTTTCACATCCTGCAGGTGAGCTCCCAAAGGCACCTGGTGGGCCACTGCGAGTAGCAGAGAGCTGGACTAGATGGACTCTGGTCTGATCCAGCAGGCTAGTTCTTATGTTCTTATGTTTAGTCATCAGTTTTGCCTGGGGAACCCTGGAAACTTTAACAATCTGGACAGAGCCACGCTTACAAAGATCACCCTCGTTTTCCATCATTGCACAGAAGTCTTTTCTGCCTGAATTTTAGCCACAGCCAAAGAAAAATCAGCAAACATATCAGAGACCATGGACTTAGAATCAAAGGGAACCCTTGGAATTTATTAACCGTTCTCTGAAAGGGCCAGCGGACACACAATTGAAAAAACCACAGGATAAAGTTTCCGTTGCCCCAGACCTGCAGTCATTTGATTTATCTGAGTAGGATACTCCTCGGAATCTACCCACATAAACTACAACCCTCCAGATTCTCTGGGAAAAGTCATGACTTGTACAAAACCATCGTATGTGTGCAATATAAATAGAGTGCATATTCTGTGCTTGGTTCTTCTCCAAGGGGTCAGATGATTCAGATGCATCAGTGAGGGGGGATTCATAGGGGGGGGGGGGGCTTCCAAGAAACAAATGTAAAATCCGTAATGTCATCACAACCGAAAGAAATGCAACTCCCCTGCCAAGCCCTTGATCTTCCACCATATTTGCAGCCAAGGTAAGTGTATATAAAAATACTGTTATGGAAACTACACCTTCGCATACAGTACCTTTTACGGTTCTTTTGGAAGTTCTCTTCCTTACCAGCAACTGCACGTTCTTCGGGATTTCCCCCTTCTTCCGCAGTGGTCTGTTAGGAGAACAAATGGTGAGTATTTCTGCAAAAATATCAGCATGTCCATTATACCAATTCCCTATGAAGAGTGAACTCAAGGCCTTCTCAAGATATCCCCATAAACAAACAGCTTCATCTAACACAACGATGCCCATCATGCCAATATCCTGAAAGTTATCTGAACTTGCTTTAGAAATCTCCTGTGAAAGAGTGATAGTGCAAGGTGGGCACAGAACAGGAGACTATTAGCAGCGTATCCCAAACACGCCCGTTAAGTCACACAATCCGTACCATCCATGCCTGCACATATGTTGGGTTCTCCTCTGCTTTGTTATCTTCACCATCTTCCTCATCTTCCTCTTCATCCTTTGCAGAGGATGAAAGACATATAAGAGTGTGCTATGATGCCTACCTTCAAGATATCCCCATAAACAAAACGAAGCTTCATCTAACTTGCAACTTGATGCCCATCATTGCCAATATCCTGCACCAGAAGTTATCTGAACTTGCTTCAGAAATCTCTCCTGTGAAGAAGGTAAAAGGTGGAGCACAGAACGGGAAGACTATTAATGGCCCGTATCCCAAACAGCCCGTTAAGTCCACACAATCCGTATTTTCATCCATGCCTGCACATATGTTTACAGGTTCTCCTCATGCTTTGTTATCTTCACCATCTTCATATCATCTTCCTCTTTATCCTTTGCAGAAGGATGAAGACGCAGACATATAAGAGTGTGCTATGATGCCTACCTTCAAGATATCCCCATAAACAAACAGCTTCATCTAACACAACGATGCCCATCATGCCAATATCCTGAAAGTTATCTGAACTTGCTTCAGAAATCTCCTGTGGAAGGTAAAAGGGAATTGGAGCGCAGAGACAGGGGAGACTATTAGCAGCGTATCCCAAACACGCCCGTTAAGTCACACAATCCGTACCATCATGCCTGCCACATATGTTGGGTTCTCCTCTGCTGTTGTTATCTTCACACCATTACTTCCTCATCTTCCTCTTCATCCTTTTGCAGGATGAAAGGAACATATAAGAAGTGTGCTATGATGCCTACCTTCAAGATATCCCCATAAACAAACAGCTTCATCTAACACAACGATGCCCATCATGCCAATATCCTGGAAGTTATCTGAACTTGCTTCAGAAATCTCCTGTGAAGGTAAAAGGTGGGCACAAGAACGGGAGACGCTTCAATGTGCAGCGTATCCCAGAAAACACGCCTGTTAAGTCCACACAATCCGTACGTCATCCATGCCTGCACATATGTTGGGTTCTCCTCTGCTTTTGTTATCTTACCATCTTCCTCATCTTCCTCTTTATCCTTTGCAGAGGGATGAAAGACATATAAGAGTGTGCTATGATGCCTACCTTCAAGATATCCCCATAAACAAACAGCTTCATCTAACACAACGATGCCCATCATGCCAATATCCTGGAAGTTATCTGAACTTGCTTCAGAAATCTCCTGTGAAGGTAAAAGGTGGGCACAGAACAGGGGAAGACTATTAGCTTGGCGTATCCTCAAACAAGCGCCGTTGGCAGTCCACACAATCCGTTGCACCATCCATGCCTGCACATATGTTGGGGTTCTCCTCTGCTTTTTTGTTATCTTCTTCACCATCTTCCTCATCTTCCTCTTCATCCTTTGCGGAAGGATGAAAAGACATATGCTGGTGTGCTATGATGCCTACCTTCAAGATATCCCCATAAACAAACAGCTTCATCTAACACAACGATGCCCATCATGCCAATATCCTGGAAGTTATCTGAACTTGCTTCAGAAATCTCCTGTGAAGGTAAAAGGTGGGCACAGAACAGGAGACTATTAGCAGCGTATCCCAAACACGCCCGTTAAGTCACACAATCCGTACCATCCATGCCTGCACATATGTTGGGTTCTCCTCTGCTTTGTTATCTTCGCCATCTTCCTCATCTTCCTCTTCATCCTTTGCAGAGGATGAAAGACATATAAGAGTGTGCTATGATGCCTACCTTCAAGATATCCCCATAAACAAACAGCTTCATCTAACACAACGATGCCCATCATGCCAATATCCTGAAAGTTATCTGAACTTGCTTCAGAAATCTCCTGTGAAGGTAAAAGGTGGGCACAGAACAGGAGACTATTAGCAGCGTATCCCAAACACGCCCGTTAAGTCACACAATCCGTGCATTACCATGCCTGCACATATGTTTGGGTTCTCCTCTGCTTTGTTATCTTCCTTCAGCATCTTCCTCATCTTCCTCTTCATCTTTTGCAGAGGGATGAAAAGACATATAAAAGTGTTAACTATGATGCCTACGCTTCAAGATATCCCCCCATAAACAAACGAAGCTTCATCTAACACACAGCGATGCCCCACGTCATGCTTTAATATCCTGAGAAGTTATCTGGAACTTGCTTCAGAAATCTCCTGTGAGAGGAAAAAAGGTGGAGCACAGAACAGGAGACTATTAGCGAAGCGATTAATCCCAAACACGCCGTTAAGTCACACACAATCAAAAGTACCATCCATGCCTGCACATATGTTGGGTTCTCCTCTGCTTTGTTATCTTCACCATCTTCCTCATCTTCCTCTTCATCCTTTGCAGAGGATGAAAAGACATATAAAATTAACTATGATGCCTATACAGCTTCAAGATATCCCCATAAACAAACAGCTTCATCTAACACAACGATGCCCATCATGCCAATATCCTGGAAGTTATCTGAACTTGCTTCAGAAATCTCCTGTGAAGGTAAAAGGTGGGCACAGAACAGGAGACTATTAGCAGCGTATCCCAAACACGCCCGTTAAGTCACACAATCCGTACCATCCATGCCTGCACATATGTTGCAGGTTCTCCTCTTAACTTTGTTGTTATCTTCGCCATCTTCCTCATCTTCCTCTTCATCCTTTGCAGAGGATGAAAGACATATACGAGTGTGCTATGATGCCTACCTTCAAGATATCCCCATAAACAAACAGCTTCATCTAACACAACGATGCCCATCATGCCAATATCCTGAAAGTTATCTGAACTTGCTTCAGAAATCTCCTGTGAAGGTAAAAGGTGGGCACAGAACAGGAGACTATTAGCAGCGTATCCCAAACACGCCCGTTAAGTCACACAATCCGTACCATCCATGCCTGCACATATGTTGGGTTCTCCTCTGCTTTGTTATCTTCACCATCTTCCTCATCTTCCTCTTCATCCTTTGCAGAGGATGAAAGACATATAAGAGTGTGCTATGATGCCTACCTTCAAGATATCCCCATAAACAAACAGCTTCATCTAACACAACGATGCCCATCATGCCAATATCCTGAAAGTTATCTGAACTTGCTTCAGAAATCTCCTGTGAAGGAAAAAGGTGGGCACAGAACAGGAGACTATTAGCAGCGTATCCCAAACACGCCCGTTAAGTCACACAATCCGTACCATCCATGCCTGCACATATGTTGGGTTCTCCTCTGCTTTGTTATCTTCAGCATCTTCCTCATCTTCCTCTTCATCCTTTGCAGAGGATGAAAGACATATAAGAGTGTGCTATGATGCCTACCTTCAAGATATCCCCATAAACAAACAGCTTCATCTAACACAACGATGCCCATCATGCCAATATCCTGAAGAAGTTCTATCTGTGAACTTGGCTTCAGAAATCTCCTGTCGAGAAGGAAAAAAGGTGGAAGGCACAGAGACAGGAGACTATTGTGGCGTATCCCAAACCGCCCGATTAAGTCACCACAATCCATTACCTGCATCCGTAATGCCTGCACATATGTTGGGTTCTCCTCTGCTTTGTTATCTTCACCATCTTCCTCATCTTCCTCTTCATCCTTTGCAGAGGATGAAAGACATATACGAGTGTGCTATGATGCCTACCTTCAAGATATCCCCATAAACAAATATCTCAAAGGGAAAAGCAGCTGAACTAAAGCCAAGGCAAAAATCCCAACCCTCTCCTAACAGGATCTGCAGTTGCTGTCTTGGGAGATTCATGCCGAGGAACTTTAAGGAGTATAGCTTTAAGGTTATGAAATGTCAAGGAAAACTGGTTGCAACTCTTTAAAGCTAGTTATGGGTTATTTGGCTTTGCCCATAAACATTTTAAGACTGTATCACAGTCAGTCACACGATTGCTCTATTCAGCCCAGTGCTGGGCGTGACCACCAGTTGCTCTCAAGGATAGACAACAAGGCCTTCCCGGGCTTTGCTATCAGACCTTCAACCAGCTAAGAGAATATGCCATGACCCAGAGTGATACCTGTTCAACTCTCACCTCAGCTATGAATTACTGCGTAGCCTTACATATGCCTCTAACTGAACCCCACAACTGCTCAGGCAATACAAGATATTCCCAGCTGCCTTAGAAATTTACTGTCAGAATAACTGAGATAATATCCAAACCCTGCTTTACACAATATATTTAATATATATAATAGCCATGGGTAGCCCCAATGTGCAAACCTAAAAATGATTTCTGAAAACCTAGATTTGCAGGAAAATGTGGGGGGGGGGGGGATTAAAAAGGAGAAGGCAATTAAAAATCAAGTGAAAAGTGATGTCCATACATGTGCAGACGCGGCAGGAACAAAATAACATTTTTGCGGCACTGGGGATCACTGTAGCAACCTACAATGATACAACATGTTGCACAGCCTCCATCATGACTTGGCTAGCAAAGTTATGGACCCTCAAAGGAGTAGCCCCGATCTCCTATTAGCTCCCATTGGAAACAATGGGGGATGGGGGCACCCCCTTTGGGAGTCCATCACTTTGCCCCCCCCCCCCCGAACCAAACTTCACCAAACTTAGGGGTATCATCATATCCTGAAATTTTGGTGCCGGAATCTCCAAAAATGCGCCCTCTGGAGGCCAAAACGCGAAAAAACACCAAAAAAATAAAATTGCATCCGAGAATCTCGGATGTTACCGCAAGTTCGGATGGCACAGAGTTCAGAGTGAGTGGGCTCGGGCCCTCGGCCCTCCGAGCGCCTCCAAACCAGCTCAGCTCGACTCGATCCATGGACTGGGACGAGCCAAAGCTGCCTGTGCTCTGCCTCTTGCCAGCCCTGCTGTGTCCTCGGATGGATCTCTGTGGGTTGGCAGAACTAGCAGTCAGGGGGGCATGCGCACATGGCCGACCCACTGACCTCACCACTCTTTCCTGGATGCTGCCGCCTCCCACCCGCCCCCCGCATCTCGCGCCCTTTCACTGGTAAGGGGGTCGCCGAAGTTCAGCCGGCAGGGAAGGGGGAAGCCACAAGCCAACAGGGGAGGAGGATGGGGGAGCTCAGCCTCCTTCCACTGCCCATGGGGGGGGTATCAAACTCAGGTTTTGCCCAGGGCTCCAGTTTGCCTCGTTACGCCCCTCCCCCTCTCAAGTAAACTTTAGCAAAGTTGGTTGGTTCCTTTCAGGAGACTGCTGAGATTCCAGGCGGTGGTCTTTCCTAGTCTTGATGTCACTGGAGATAGCAGGAATCGAACTTGGGGCCTTCTGGATGCAAAACTCAGTGATCCAGTTCTGAGCTCCGATGCTTCCCCAGTGAGAGGTGGATTATTGTGTTATGGAGGCCTACAGAGGCAGGTAGGTACTCTCTGAGCAATCGGAGTCATCTCACCCCCACTCTCTGTACGGCCGCCTCAGACTTTGACTGCAGAGCTGATCTCACAGATTGGGAGGCCTGGGAGGTCCTCAGACTCTCCTTCCCATTACAGAGATGAGTTTAAAGTGGGCGAGGGTCAGTGGTGGGATCCAAAAATTTTAGTAACAGGTTCCCCTGGTGGTGGGATTCAAACTGTGGCGTAGCGCCAACGGGGCTGGGCTGGGCACGACGAGGGCGTGGCCGGGCATTCTGGGGGCATTCCTGGGCAGGGCTGTGGCCGGGCATTCTGGGGGCGGGGCATTCCTGGGCAGGGCTGTGTGCAGCGGTCATGCAGCCGCCGCGCCGGTCGCTTAGTGAGAATGCACTTGAGCGCGCAGGCTGCCGCCTGCATTTGGTGCACCTCCTGCTAGACTGCTTCAAGTTCTGCGCGCTACTGCTGAGGAGGAGGAGGGGCGTAACTAAGGCAAAAATCACGTGGCAAAATCACCAATTAGTAACCCCCTCTCGGCACACACAGATAATTAGTAACAGAAGTGTAACTGGGGTCTAAAACAAACGGTCCCTTTGTGTATGGTCCACCGCTGACCAACGGTAACCCTCGAATAAAATTGGGCGGGACCTCTGAGTGACTGGCACTCCTGCAGGTGGCATCCGAGGGGGGCACTCCAGCAGGTGGCATCCGAGGGGGGCACTTAAGAACGTGGTTCTTTGGCAGTGGTTCAAACGATAGCCCCTAGTCCAGTGGTGGCGAACCTTTGGCACTCCAGATGTTATGGACTACAATCCCCATCACCCCCAATTGGCCATGCTGGCAGGGGCTAATGGGAATTGTAGTCTATAACATCTGGAGTGCCAAAGGTTCGCCACCACGGCCCTAGTCACTTGGGCTGGCCACATTAGCCAACAGTATTCCAGAAACTGGGAGGCGGGGGGAGGGGTTTCTCCCTCTGCAGTCTGAAGTCAAAGGTAAAGAGTAGCACAGGCCACAAGGATGGGTGTGGGGCGGGCAGGGGTGCTACAAATAGGTGAGCCCCCAAAGCGTCCCAGCTGCAGAGTACGTCACAAACATCCCAGTTTACAAGCAACTAATCCCGTTCTGTTCTGAGGGGAAACACGAAGGCGGCGAGTGCAAATCTTCTGGTCGTTCCTGGCCTGAGGAAAGTCTGGCTGGCTTCGACCAAGGGCAGGGGTTTTCCCATGTGCAAACCACAGGAAGTTCTGCCCAACCGAGAGCCCTCTCCCATCACTTTACCTCTTCCAAACGATGGTCGATGCCTACCTTCTTACGATGCAAGGCATAAATGCGATCACGGTCTAATCTCTTTCTCATGGCATAGACACCTTCATTCCGCTCTCTCACTAAAAAAGATAACTTGGAAGCTGACATGGGCGGCTTTGAACTTTGCAGGATTTATACCCCCCTTTCTCTCCTGCAAGGAGACTCCAAGGGGCTGTCAATCTCCTTTCCCTTCCCGCCCCCACAACAAACACCCTGTGAGGTGGGTGGGGCTGAGAGAGCTCCAAAGAACTGTGACTAGCCCAAGGTCACCCAGCTGGCATGTGTTGGAGTGCACAATCTAATCTAGTTCACCAGATAAGCCTCTACAGCTCAGGTGGCAGAGCAGGGAATCAAACCCAGTTCCTCCAGATTAGAGTGCACCTGCTCTTAACCATGACGCCACGCTGGCTCCACATAGGTCTCCTCTCCTATGACCTGAGCTTTGGGCAAGTTGCATTGGACGTGAAATCCTGACCCTGACCTGGGAGGTAGGTGGGGCTGAGAGAGTTGGAAGAGAACTGTGACTGGCCCAAGGTCACCCAGCAGGAATGGAGGAGTGTGGAAACACATCTGGTTCACCAGATAGGCCTCCTGACATTTTAAAAATCTCTTTCGGGGATTGGACAGGATTAGAGCCTCCAGTCGCCCAGCTGGGCTTGACTATCTCATGGAATTAGCTTAGCGGGGCGAAGGGACCACCTGGACATCATTTGACAACAGTTTTCTTTTAAACTAGAACAAGTACATTTCAGATCCCATCCAAGCTCTTTCCCAGCAGTTGAACAGTATTGTGATTAAGTGCCCAGCTAATCATGCAGATCTGAAAATGTTCCTTTGACAGAATGTTTCTACATATTTCAGTTATGGTACCTTTCTGTAGTTTATCCAGCATCTCCTGGTACTCAACGACTTCCTTCCTTAACTGACTTCTGTCAACTGAATTACAGATAGTCATTGTTAACAGATTTTCTTCTTCTCCTGGGTGTCCAAATAGTATTTCTATGTGACCATCTTCGCTGGGGCGCTCCAACTCCATTTCAATCTGCTTTTGCCCCACAACAGAAAAATCCTTCATATGGACAAGCAGTATTTGGGGAAGAGGACTAGACTAGACCCCTTCCTCATAATACTGATATGGACACCGTGGATACAATACAGCATATACTCCTAGAATGTCAGCTACACTCTGCATTACGTAGTCACTATACAATCCCGATTATTAAAGCTAAAACAAATTTGCCTTCAGCTGATGTAGTGAAGTATTTACTGAGTGATGCATCTTCTGAGATAACCTTTAGGGTCGCTACATATCTAGCAGAAGTAATATCCCAAAGACGGGACTACAATGTGTCCCTCGATGTCTCAAACCATCTAAATTACATTGATTTAATGTCTGAGGCTCAAGTCATTGTAATAAACACGAGAAGTCGTTCAAATCGGTTTTAATTAACATATGGATATTGCAATGGGTCTCCAGAAAGTTTGTGTATAGTTTATCCTAACATAGTGTACTGGATTCCTCGTTGTATTGTTGTTTATCATACAGACATACTGTATGCAGAATTATTTATGCCTAATAAAGGTTTACTGTACTGTACTGATATGGACAAAGCCCATCCTAAGAGTTTCCTTAAGCTGCCAAGTGTGCTTGTGACAAGTTGAGGTCTGAACACAGGACTTCCTGGTACACAGTCCACTCTCTTGGCTGCTATACCAGCCAAGCTGCAACTAAAACAGAGAATCGCACATAACGTGATACTGGAGAACCCGTTCCCTGGCTCCCATCTGTGGAGCCACAAAGGGGAAACGGGCCATAGCATGGTCTGGGGGGTTGGTCCTGCCTGCCGGCGAGGGGAAAAAAGGCAGGCAGGGGAGAGGAGGGGAAAGCGCCTTCCTGCGAAGGCGCGCCCCTCGGTCGACGCGCCCCGGTCTATGCGGCAGCCAGCTATGAGGAAAAGCCCAGGCGAGTTCATATGACCTGCCTTTTCCCTGCCTTTGTGGGCCCCTGCGGCAAGGACCCAAGAGAGGCAAATCCCATGAGAAGCAGAATCCAGTCTTTGACCAGAGAGATGTCCCCCTTTTTCCAATTTCTTGCAACCTGTAATTTGGCCGCCGTTATCATCTACAAAAGCAAAAGCAGGTTTCCGGGCTGTCTGGCCGTGTTCTAGCAGCATTGTGATGTTTCACCTGCATCTGTGGCTGGCATCTTCAGAGGAGGCCAGCCACAGATGCAGCCAGCAATCAGGAAGATTCTGCTGCTAGAGGTGACTGCGTGGTAACTAGCCCTAACCAGTGATTCCGGCCGTGAAAGCCTTCGAGAAAAGCAAGTCATTGGGACCATTGTCGTAATTAATTCATGGGCTGTAGTCTTTCGTTATTTTTTATGCATTGTTTATGATTATGAAGCGAAGCTTATAGTTTTTGGACTGTTTGGCCAGGGTGCAGTTTGGACATTTTTTCATTGACACGGAACAAAAGCACCAGATTTTGAGAAGCCACCGAGAGGGAGGAGAAGAGAAAGGTACTTACCCTTCCTTTTTTGCCGGACGCCATTCTGAAGCTGAAAGAAAAAGACCAGGTGAATTTCTGCCTCCAATTAGAGATTATTTATTCAAATATGTGTCTGTTCCCTTTCTGTTTTATTTCAGTCTGATTCAGGGATCTACTAGGATCTACTTGAAGCATTTTCCAACTCAGGCCCGCGCATGCAGAAAAATGCACTTTCAATCCAATAGCGGAATAGCAAAATCCACTTGCAAACATTTGTGAAAGCGTGTTGAAAGTGCATTATTCTGCTTGTGCGGAAGGTGCGTTTGTCTACCCTGGTTGTATTTCCATTCACATCCAACAAACTTGTGGAAAGTTTTCTGGCTCTTTGACTCTCAAAACGTCATGTCCCGCAAATCTCTTGTCTCTGAGGTGCTAGAGGACACAAATTTAGTTGTGCGACCGTACACCAACATGGCTGGTCTACAACTCTCCCAGATTAGAGCGGCTGTCTGCATGCGTGGCTTCCAGCTCATCTCTGAAACCGCGAGAGGCAGAAAGTTTTAAAACCAACCTACCAAAGAACCAGGGATTTGCAGAGACTGAGAAAGCCATCCCATCTTAAAAAATACATTCATATTACTTGGGTGATTAACATTCTGTAGTTTCTGGGTGCCGTACACTCATATATAAAAGAGAAGAAGAAGAATTTGGATTTATACCCCACTTTCTCTCCTGCAAGGAGACTCAAAGGGGCTGACACTCTCCTTTCCCTTCCCCAGCCACCCCCCACAACATATTCCACATTCACACATTCTTTTTCCAGGGTGATCGGCCCAGAAGGGAAGAACATCAGCTTTTTTTTAAAAAAAAACCCATAATCAAATGCAGGACAATAACGAAATAAACAAATATAAAGAATGTATTGTCGAAGGGTGTTGTGGGTTTTCCGGGTTGTATGGCCGTGTGCCAGTAGCATTTTCTCCTGACGTTTTGCCTGCATCTGTGGCTGGCCTCTTCAGAGGTTCTTTCTCCCACCCTAACCATTCCACAGGTATATATGGTCCACTTGCTTTACTACCATCAGATCCTCTGAAGATGCCTCTGCGTCCACTCAGTGCCGCCAAAGCTGAAATCACTCTGAAATCACTATTGCTCATTGCTGCCAAAGCTGAAATCACTCTGAAATCACTTTCTAGTTACCCCTGGCAGTGGGTAACAGAAGGACCAACTCAAGGAAATTTGCCTACAGTCTTAAGTCAGAGCCAATAAACCTCTGCTGAAATGAAAAAACAGCGTCAGCAAATGGCTTTCAATACATGCTGCGTTCTTCGCTGAAACCACCGATGCTGAGTTCCTGTCAATGATGGAAATCATTCAGCCAACGTGGCAAGCAGAAACGCTAAATTCATCTGCTGCCACCCCCCCCCCAACTGTGGATTTTTCTCTTTCTTCCTTCCTTTTTGTTCAAATATTTGGTCTCTCTGCAATCACGAGAATCAAGAAACCTACTATTTCCCCCCCCCCCCCAAAAGCACAATATGAGCGTGCGTAACATATCCAAGGGACTTCCAGTGGACGACTCATTTGGACTACCTGTGGTTAGTCTGGTGACTGAGCGAGACAGGGAGACGTTTGCCCTGTTTCAAACAAGCCCTCAAAGGCTGCAGTTTATCTGCACACAGTAACCTGCCTCTTCCACAAGTTGTTCCCCACAGAGGCAAAACTCCCACGCCTAACTGAGAACCCCCGAGTTCACCCCCAGAACCGGTCCCTTTGGCTTGCTGGAGCATGCCCCAAGTAAGAAACAAGAAACAAGTCCACTCACTTCATTTCGGGCATTGCAGGCCTCCTCAGAACTGCTGGAAGCCAAGAGAAACACATTTCAAAGCATGACCAGGAAAGGGATTTGGGCGTCTTAGTTGTTAGTTCCATGGGAATGTCAACTCAATGCATGGCGGCTGTGAAAAAGGCAAACTCTATGCTGGGGATCATTAGGAAAGGAATGGATAATAAAACTGCAAAGATTGTCATGCCCTTATATAAAGCTGTGGTGTGACCGCACTTGGAGTCCTGTGTTCAGTTCTGGTCGCCACATCTCAAAAAGGATACTGAAGAGATAGAAAAAGTGCAGAGAAGGGCAACAAGGATGATTGAGGGACTGGAGCACCTTCCTTATGAGGAGAGGCTGCAGCGTTTGGGACTCTTTAGTTTGGAGAGGAGACGTCTGAGGGGATAGGATTTGAAGTCCTATAAAATTATGCATGGGGTAGAAAATGTTGACAAGAGAGACATTTTCTCTCTCTTCTCTGCTAATGTCAATACTAGAACCAAGGGGGCATTCATTGAAAATGCTGGGGGGAAGAATTGCAGGACTAATAAAGCAAAAACTTCTTCAGCATAGCGTGGCATTATTGAGTTGGTGTTTGGAATATGCTGCCACAGGAGGTGGTGATGGCGCTAACCTGGATAAAAGGCTTTTACAAGGGAGCTTGGACAGATTTATGGAGGGAGAAAGTCGATCTATGGCTGCCAATCTTCATCCTCCTTGACCTGAGATTGCAAATGCCTTAGCAGACCAGGTGCTCAGAGAGCAGCAGCAGCAGCAATGAAGAGCCCTTGCTTTCACCTTGCCTCCCACCTGCATGTGTGGGCTCCCAAGGAGGCACCTGATGGAGCCACTGTGAGTAGCAGAGTGCTGGACTAGATGGACTCTCGCGGATCTTATGTTCTTAAAGAGGTCGAGGGGCAAAGCCGTGCCCCCTAGCAAGCAACTCTGTCCAGCTCTGGCAGCAAAAGCAAAATTAATAGGAGTGGATTTTTCCTGCGCCCGCCAGGCAGGAGAGAAGCGAGCCTAGCCTGAGTCTCATCCAGATCGCAGGAGCCCAGCAGGTTGGCCCAGAGCTGAAGTATTTGGACAGGACCCTCCGAGGGATACTAGGATTGTGATGGCCGAAACCAGCTTCACTGAAGGTCCCCTTTCACCGTAGAGCACCCTCTGCAGGAGTCCCCACAAGCCAGCTCGCGACTAGAGCGGCTCTGTAGCGAGGGTTTTAAGCTTTGAACATTCGAGGAACAGAAAGAACTTCTACCTTCTCCTCGTCCAGAAGCTTGTGGCAGAAGCTTGGCAGAAACAGCCCTTTCAATGCTTTGTAAAAGAATCGTCTTGGCCACACCTGGAGCCACAGCAACCGCGACCCATAGTTGTGGAGTGGACAGTTTTAATATCCCACGCCCGGCCACGGGAGAGAGTGAAGGTTCTACCACGAGTCAATTGCTGACTGTATGACGCTCTGATAAGTTCTGCATCACTTGCTGGAGTTCTCAATCATTTGCATACCAGTAGTGCATGGGTGGAAAAACACCAGACTGGAAAGAGAGGGGCACCAAGGCAGGATAAATGTCATGGGATGCTCTCTTTGCATTTGGGACCCTATTTAGGTCAGTCATGCTCTCTAATTTTACAACTTCTCCGAGCTCTCAGCCCCTACCTACCTCACAGGGTGTTTTGTTGTGAGGGGAAGGGCAAAGGAAGATTGCGCAAAGCCTTTGGAGTCTCCTGCAGGAGAGAAAGGGATATAAATCAAACTCCTCCTCCTCTCTCCTCCTCTTCATTTCTTCTTCTTCTTCTTCTTCTTCTTCTTCTCTCTCTCTCTCTCTCTCTTGCTCTGCCTCTCTCAGCCTGGTCTACCTCCACCAAAGATTGTTGTGAGGCTAGAAAAAAGGACGAGGAGGAACCATATATGCCACTTTCACTGAGCTGTTTTGAAGAAGTTGCTTATAGTGCAGCATGTACCATGGAAGCCATGGAAAATCTGAACGCAGCAACTCTGCAAATCAGCCCCAGAAGTGTAAACTCCAGCTGCATTAAATCTGGGATCCCCTGGAACATACAGGGCTCCCACTGGTTGTAAATACTGCTTATGCAGGATGGGATGGGTCTGGTTTAATGGAAGCGAAAAAAGGCAAGAATGCAAGAACAGGAATAAACCAAGAACCGGGTTAGCCAACCCACCCACCCCCCACCCCCCAAAAAATTCTTGCCGCAACACAAGGAAGCGTAAAAAATAAATGTACTGTATTAACTATTATTCATATACTAGTCAGCAATCAATGAACAGGAATCAATGAACAGATATCATATCAAATGTCCAAGAAATCATATCAAATGTCCAAGAGGTTGGACTACTACGAATTCAAGAGGTAACATCAAGTGACGGGTTCGTAGCACAGATTGGTGAGATGATTCATTATACATGAACTGTTGTAAAAATTCTGGTGCTTTTCTTAAGCTCTTTTAAGCTTTTAATAATTAACATTATCACGTAATTTATTATCATTATTTATTCTATGAACATTTGTATTAAAGCATATTTATGGCACTGATGTAAAATATGAAAACTGTGATAATTTATTTTGAAGAATGTCTATTTATTTATTAATATATGTGGTCACAATTGTAATAATATGTATTTATTATTACAGCAGCAGTGGCGTAGGAGGTTAATAGCTCATGTATCTAATCTGGAGGAACCAGGTTTGATTCCCAGCTCTGCCACCTGAGCTGTGGAGGCTTCTCTGGGGAACTCAGATTAGCCTGTGCGCTCCCACACACGCCAGCTGGGTGACCTTGGGCTAGTCACAGCTTCTCGGAGCTCTCTCAGCCCCACCCACCTCACAGGGTGTTTGTTGTGAGGGGGGAAGGGCAAGGAGATTGTCAGCCCCTTTGAGTCTCCTGCAGGAGAGAAAGGGGGGATATAAATCCAAACTCTTCTTCTTCTTCTTCTTCTATATTGTAGGAAACTAGTAGCAATTATGTATGACTGGTTGGGAAATAATGTTATTGCAACAGTTTTGCACTGAAGAGGATTTGAAAAATAGCTTTATTGCAACAGTTTTGCACTGAAGATGACCTGCGAAAACGCACTTTAGCGCATGGTGTTTTGCTGCTTGCTGTTTTGCACGTCGTGTTTGGAGAGCATCCTTGCCGCTCCGCGTCTTCAACCGGCCCAGCTGATCTTTTCCGGCTCTTCACACACTTTGGCAGCGCGGTGAGTGGACTGAGGTCCCATCGCGCTTTGACTTATTCTCTCAATGGACTACTCAATGAATGAGTAGAGACGGACTGTGTGCTAGAAATATTTTTTGGACATTTGATATGATTTCTGTTCATTGATTGCTGACTAGTATATGAATAATAGTTAATACAGTACATTTATTTGTTACTCTTCCTTGTGTTGTGGCAAGAATTTTTTTTTGGGGGGGGGGGGGGTTGGCTAACCCGGTTCTTGGTTTATTCATGGGTCTGGTCTAATCTCCAGGCTACCTATTTCCCTACTGGCCTCCTATCTACATGTACACCAGTCTTCCTCCCAAGCACAGGGGGGTGTATGTGTCTTTTCTCCCTTCCCTATTACATTTTGACCAACCCTGTGAGGTAGGCTGGACAGAGTGAAAGTGAATAGGCCAGGTCCACCTATCACCAGGTTGTGTGACTAAATGGAGAACTCAGACTCAGGTCTCCCTGTTTCTAGAAGAAGGAGAGTTTGTATTTATACCCCACCTTTCTCTCCTGTAAGGAGACTCAAGGGGGCTTACAAGCTCCTTTCCCCTCCTCTCCCCACAACAGACACCTTGGGAGGTAGGTGGGGCTGAGAGAGTTGTGAGAGAACTGTAACTAGCCCTAGGTCACCCAGCAGAAATGTAGGAGTGGGGAAACACATCTGGTTCACCAGATAAGCCTTCGCCACTCAGGTGGAGGAGTGGGGGATCAAACCCGGTTCTCCAGATTAGAATCCACCTGCTCTTAACCGCGACACCACGGGTGTACCTTGCCTCACCTCTTTCCTGCTCTTTGTATCCTGATTCTCTTCCCTTGCAACGGAAGCCAATTCACTCACTTTCGCAGGGTACACTGTTCTCCCTCCGTTCCCCACTCCTCCGCCTACTCTGCTCTGCGGAGCAACCCAGTTTGGACGCTAGGACTCACGCCCAGGAGGTGTGGATCCAGCAGGTTCTCACAGGTTCCCGAGAGTAGGTTACTAATTATTTGTGTGTGCCGAGAGGGGGTCACTAATTGGTGATTTTGCCACGTGATTTTTGCCTTAGTTACGCCCCTCCTCTCAGCAGTGTGATGATCCTTTTGGCCACATCCACCACTAGATTTCAGCACTTTGGACAGGGCATTCTGCTAACTGCGTCAGTTTGGGATACGATATTGATTCCATCACTAATCACATCCCTTCCCCCATAAAGCGGGCAAGCTTTCCAGCCCAGCCTAAAGACCAAGAGGGACACCCTAAACCAAACCTTGCTGGGGAGGTCACCCCACATGGAGAAATCGCAGCGCTGGGCTGGACCGGGGATGCAAACAGTGAGCGAAGGCAGGCTGGCCTCTTCTCCGCCCCAACGCTACAGGTGGCTGAGGGTAGCCCTGCAAAGACCAAACAGGGTCTCCCAACTCTGTACTGGAAAACTCCTGGAGAGTTGGGGGTGAACTAAGGAACTCAAAGGTCAAGACATTGTTTAAGGGACCTCTAAATATAAAACTGCTAAATATCAAAACACAGACATATGTATGAAAAATTGAAATCATGTATACTTGTAAAAAAACCCCATAATAGCCTGTAAGGTAGGCTATTATGGGCATGGGGCTTTCACAAGTGCTGATTATCTTAAATTTATAATAAATGTGTATGTGTTTTTGATCTCTTAACAGTTTTAGACTTATAGACCCCTTATTATAGGCCCCTTATTGATCAGTAGCATTTATTGAATAAGCATCAAAGCACCACACTGGTAAAGCTAGTTCTGACGAAGCTGGCATTCACAGTCCCCTTTATTCCCCATAAAGAAACCCCCCCCCCCCCCCGCCGCCCATTTCCCCAAGAGTTTGTGAAAAGCAGTCTTTGGAGCTGGGGTGCCCCAATATCAGCAGCAGATAGCAAGAGAGAGACCCGCCTGGCTTCCTGCCCTATGAGATAACAGATGTACCACAGTTCCCATGGGACAGAAGTGTCAGGGGAAGCCTAGATGTCTACAAGTGTGTGAAGCCATAACGTAAAGATCAAGGAAAGAATGCACAGATGGCAGTGGATACATATAGCAGGCTGGTTTCATACGTCTTTATAGCAGCAGCAGCAGCTTGTTACTTTAAGCAGTTGCCCGATTCCGGGAATCCATCACAATCACCTAGATAGCATTCCCCTAAACACAAACCAGAGCAGGTAGGGTCATGCAGCTCTAGGTCCGGAGCCTTACAGGGTCAGAAAGAAGCCCGAGAGACCACGGAGACGTTGCACCTCTCTGCAGAAGGGCCCCGGCAGAGAAAGGACCGCTCAGGGTTTTAACAGTGGAGTGTGGAGTGTGAGACCCCCTCTGCTGGGTCGCATGCTCCCTGTGCTGGATCAAGGGGTGGGGGACTCTGCTACAGTCAGTGCTGGATTAGGGAGAACTGCTTGGGAGGCCTGCCTTGGTGTTTGTGCCCCACACCTTCTCCCTGCCCCACCCCAGCCTTCCCCCCACGCTGTTCCAGAGGGTTTGCCAGGAGGGAGCCGTCACCTGCACAGATCTGGACAGGAGCATTGATGGGTCTGACTCGCTGCCAAGTCACAAGTCTGGGAACATCAGGCAACTTAAAACCTGTCGTTCTCTGCAGGGATTGTGGCTCTGCTATCAAGGGAGATGGCACCGCGTGGGCACCGTGCCCTGGAAGGGAGATGGGTCACAGCGGCAGGAAGGGAATGGAGCCAGGCTGAGCTCCAGCAGCCGACTCTGCCCAGATGCCTGGATGGCCACCTGTCAGGAGTGCTTTGATTGTGTATTCCTGCCTGGCGGGGTTGAACTCAAGGGCCCTGGTAGTCTCTTCCAACTCTGTGATTCTATGAGATTAGAGGGATGGGCCCTACCTGGCTGGCAACACAGCTTCATGCAGAAGAGTCAACCACGAGCACTCACACTTAAAGGCTTTTGTGCAGCTGAGCTGAAAAGGAGTTTCTTCTTGCTATTTCAGAGAGCTGTTGCGTTAAAGAAAACAGCTCTGTGCCTTAAGGCCACCTGTGTGCAGCTCAGTGGGAGGGGTTGTGCTTTGAAGGAGGGAGCTGGACAGACCACTGAACTTCCTCCACTCCAGACAGCTCCAAGTGCCCACCTGGTCTGAATTGTGCTGGCCTGTCTTCTAGTACTAAACAAGAGAAGCCTTTTTCTCCTGTTCAATGCAACTTTGTACTGATCATTGTGGGTTAAGAACATAAGAAAGAGCCTGCTAGAACAGACCAGAGTCCATCTAGTCCAGCACTCTGCTACTCGCAGTGGTCCACCAGGTGCCTTTGGGAGCTCACCTGCAGGAGGTGAAAGCAAGGGCCTTCGGCGGCGGCGGCGGCTGCTGCTGCTGTTCCCGAGCACCTGGTCTACTAAGGCATTTGCAATCTCAGATCAAGGAGGATCAAGATTGGTAGCCAGAGATTGACTTCTCCTCCATAAATCTGTCCCTCTTAAAGCTATCTAGGTTAGTGGCCATCACTACCTCCTGTGGCAGCATATTCCAAACACCAATCACCTGTTGCATGAAGAAGTGTTTCCTTTTATTAGGAAATCCCTGTATGCCCCCAGGTTCTAGTATCTCAGGTTCTAGTGTTGTGAGAGAGAATAATGTATCTCTGTCGACATTTTCTACCCCATGCATAATTTTATAGACTTCAGTAATATCCCCCCTCAGGCGTCTCCTCTCCAAACTAAAGAGCCCCAAACACTTCAGCCTCTCCTCACAGGGAAGGTGTTCCAATCCCTCAATCATCCTCGTTGCCCTTCTCTGCACTTTTTGTCTCTTCGATATCCAGTTCCTTTCCGAATTATCCCCAGCATAGAGTTTGCCTTTTTCACAGCTGCCATGCATTGAGTTGACATTCCCATGGAACTATCAACTAAGATGCCCAAATCCCTTTCCTGGTGTAAGGAATTCCATAGAAGCAGAAATAAAAGGCTTTTGGGGTGTAAAAGACCGTTTATTCAGACATCTTAGAAAGCTCATGTACACGCAGTGGCAGGAATAAGATCTCCCGCCAGAAACACAGGTTATAACTCTGTCCATCCCATCCCCCCTCCCGGATTCCCATGGGAACGGAGGTCTCATCTCCCTCATGAGATAAGGTCTCCGCCCGGACTGGCCCATCGCCCGGGCTGTGGAATGTAGTCAAGGAGCCAGGCGGCTGCCCTCATCAACACCATTGGATCCTTTACACTCTGCCTCTGTAAAAGACCCCTCCCTCAGGTTTGTGCGGAAGAAATTTGCTTGAGGTGATTGGGAAAGCAGAAATAAGAAATGAGGGGTGTCAATATTTTGAATAAACCCATTGATTATACCCAGAGATACCCCACCCAGAGACTAAATATTGTAAGCGTTCGCGATTAAGCGAGAGTCCAGGATGAAGCGTCAATTCGTAATGCTTGTGGCCATCAATAATAGTGGTGGGGGTCTCTCGGTAGTGGAATTATGAGCATCGGGAAAGCAGAGGAGCCTCATAGGTAAACTGGAGATGGAAGACAGGATGAATGTTACTAAAGAGAGTTAAGAGCAAAATCCAATCGAGGGCAGTGACATCATTAATCGCCCCAGTAATCTGAAAAGGTCCCACGAATCTTTTTGCCTGGTTAGAAAATTTATGCGTCTCTGAGATTTTGGTAGACAAATACGCGAAGCCCTGCGCAGAGGGAAATCGGCGGTGCTTATCCGTACAGCTTTTGGGAGTCTTTAGCCTGTTGTAAGGCAGTCTGGACCGTTCCACCTCGGCCAGAGATGAAATCCCATTGTTGAAACTCTGGAGGATCGAAGTATACTTCATAGTTTGCTTGTTGAGGAAAAGGCGACGGACACAATTTGAAGGGGTCTTTTGTACTGCTATGAACGCATTGTTATAGGCGTGCCTCTACCATGAATTAGCGCACCAATTGTCTTGGTGGTAGTTGGTGTAACTTTCGCGTAAATACTGCTCCTAGGGTTCTGTTAGTTCTCTCCGACTCACCGTCACTTTGAGCGTGGTAGGGGCGGCAACCGCCCGGAGGCCTAACAACCTAAGCTTTCAGAACTTTAGGGGAAATGAATTCAGGGGCGGCGGTCGGAGACCCACTATGCCAGTAGTGCAGGCAGTAAACATACTGAATGAACAGGCAGCTAACTTAGGAAGCGGAGGGATGGAAGCACATGGAATAAAATGGGCTTGTTTAGAAAATAAGTCACCACCACCCACAAGACGATGTTGCCATGACTTTCTGGCAAATCGTAATAAAATCCATGGAGATGACTTCCCAGGAAGTGGAGGCCACGGGAGAAGGTTTCAATAGCCCATGGGGCTTTCGAATAGTTTTGGCTTCTGCACAAACAGAGAGCAACCTTTACAATATACCGTCTCAATGTCCTTAGCATCGCCGCGCCACAGAAATTGACTGGCCCGGGCCAAATGCAGAGTTTTAGAAAGCCAAAATGTCAGCCCGGCGGGCATCATAGCCTCGAGAACCTGCTTGGGAGGGAAGCCGCGTACCAGCAATCCCCGCCCGTAGCCTTCGTCTCCAAGCACTTGGTGGGGAATTCGCCTTCCTCCGGAGGCTACAGTAGCCCAGCCTCCTCAAGTTCCCGTAGGAAAGGAGAGACCAGGCTGGGGATAGGCGGGAGAGGAGGAGTGGATGTTTGAGATCGGTGACAGCCAGCCCTAGTGGGAGGAAGAGACAGTGTGAATGTCCGTAAGCATCCACCTCGAATTGGCTTGTGAGGCGCATCAACCAGTTATTGGTTTTTTCGGAAAAAAATGGACGTGAAAGCGAGAAAAGAAATGCGGCCCAACGAAGTTGCCGGACATCTTGAGGGGTGGAGAGGCCAGTTAGCATGATCCGACCAAACTTGAAAGGGTGTTTAGCCCCCTCAGCCAGTAAGCCAGAATTGGGAAGTGCTACTTTAATGGCGCAGTCTCTTTATCCCCTACAGTCCAGTTAAGGAGTTCAGCACCGGAGAATTTCTTTGATAAATAAGCACCGCGGAACCAGCCTATCATCTTTATTTCCCTGCAACAGGGCTGCCCCAAAAGCGCTTTGTCCGAGGGCATCCGCGTGAACCACAAGCGGGGAATCTGGGTCAGGGTGCTTAGGATAGGTTCGGTGGTAAAGCAGACTTTAAAAGCTGAAAGGCTGTCTGACATTCTTGGACCAGGAAAGGGGCCGGGCTTGGCGGACAGTGGATCTTACCCCTTAGTGCGTAGAGGTCTGTGAGAAAGTCAGTTCAGCGGGTGGGGTATAAAGTCCACGATAGAAGTGAAAACCTAGAAAAGATTGGAGTTCTTTTTTGGTTGGTAGGGAGCAGGCCATTGGAGGACCGCATCAATCTTAGCAGGATCCATTTTGAGCCCTCGGGCCGAGATCAAAGGCTAACCAAATAGTCAATAGAGGTTTGGTGGAAACAGCACTTGGAAGTTTGGCAAGGGAGTTGTTGGTGGCGTTTGCTTCCCGGAACCCATGCTTCATGCTCCTCCATGGTTTGTGCCTAAATCACAACGTCATCTAAGTACACCACTCCTCCCTTGTACAATAAATCCTTGGAGAACTTCGTTGATAAAAGGGCCATAAAAATCGGGGCCCCACTTAGCCGAATGGCATTATTAAGTATTCAAACTGTCCAAACTTTGTGTTAAAATGCAGTCAGGTGTTCATAGCCTTCAGCAATTCTGACCTGTAGTAGCTTCTCTCAGGTCAACAGTAAGATCGTCCTTTGCTTGTCGTCTAAAGGTCGTAGTCAAAGGCAAAGAATTATTTATTGGACAGGAGACTGCATTGAGTCCTCGGTAATCTGTGCAGAGCCGTAAAGACCCATCTTTCTTTTACAAACAATACAGGGCAGCATGTGGTGTGTGTTTGGTGGCCGCCCGTATGAACCAGCGGCGAGGTTCTTGTCTAGAAGGCACGAAGTTCCTTCTCCTCATTGGGACTCATCGCATTGGAATTCTACCTTTGGGCAGTTCGCCCTGGCTGTGTGCGATTTTGCAGTCAGTGTCTCTATGGGAGTGGCAACTGATCAGCATTCTTATCCTGAAATACTCTGGCTAGATCTTGATGCGCCCGGTGGGATGCGGTAGAATGGAGCAATGGCTGATGAAACCAGGGGTGTGTGTCAGGAGAAGTCGAGTTTCCCCCAATTCATGTGTTCCCGCAGGGAAGGGTCAGTGAATTCAAGATCCTTTCTTTCCAAAAGGAATTTTGGTTCATGCAACAACAACCATGGCATGCCCAGAACTATGGAGTGTTTGGCCACGGTAGAGATAAACTAATTTTCTCCCAATGAGCCGGTACCGGTTGCGTTGTTTTTGAATGGGCGGTCCTTCCGGCTCGAGAGGACTACCGTCATTTGGGTAGATAGTATAGGCAACAGAGGACAGTCTGAACCTAGCTCCTCTACCACCTGGGGCGCGGTAAGCAATGGGAGCAGCCAGAGATCCCACAAGGGCTGAGCTATATCTGAGCTATGCTTAAGCGGGGTTGGCCAGCGGCTTGGATTGTAATGGGGCGCTACCTTCCTCACCCGGCGTCTGGAGTGAACCCATGTCCATGGGGCTGAAAAGGCAAGTAGCTGCTTCCCCCTCCTCCGGTGCTTCGATGACTGCCTTAGAGCCGAGCCCGTTGAGGCGGCCCTGATTCTTGTGATGTGGCAGATGGGAATGCTGGCGGCTGGAGGCGGTTAGCTTCTGTTTGGGCAGTTGGCGGCTAGATGACCTGGACCTCCCGCAGTAAAGACACAATCCCAGTCGGCGGCAGCTCGGAGAGTGGTCTCGGTAGGCTGACTGGAGAAGCGGCGAGGTGGGCCGCAGTGGTAGGCTTGGCGTGGGGCGGCCTCCCGGCACAAAGGCGTGCCTCTAAGCGAGAGCGCCACCTGGGATCCCAATTCAATCCAATCAGCAATAGTGCGGGGGGACCGAATTAAAACACCGTTTCCATGGCTTGCCGTCGACAGCATCCAGAAGTATTAGCATTTCATGCGTAAGGCCACTCAGGAGGAGTCGAGCAGCGCCGCCTGAAATTCGCGGGCAAATTCTTAAAGCTTGGCGGTTGCCTTGCTGGAATAGTTTGATGGATGCCCGGATAGCTTCATTTCGCACCGGATCTTGGAAGCGAGCCCTTAAGGCTTGGAGAAATCACGAGGTACCGTCAGTATCTTCATCTTGCAGGTTCAAAGAGTCACAAACCAGTCGGCTGCTACCCCATCAGGACTTCGAGCCCCGATGTCCGTATTTTTTTAATCCGAACCCGGTGCTCATCGTCACTTAGTCCTCCATGTAGAATTATCGAGTTGCAAAGATGAAGTAAAGGGAAGTTTGGAAGCGGTCCCATCCCGAAGCGGGCAGGTATTGGAGGTCTGTAGTAACCCCTCTCCCGCGGCCCTTGGCCATGGCGCAGCGGATTCGCGCCGTTGGCGGGTTGAGGCAGCGGTTGCGCGGGGCGAGTCGGTGGAGGTATCAGCGCCCGGTGCCACTGGTGTTCGGTGGGGCGGTCCTTGGAAGGTGGCGCTGGACCCAGCAGCGTAAGCCCCTCTGGCGGCTGTACCGTGACGGCGTAGACTCCAGCAGGTTGTCTGGTCTGCTGCTTCTTCAGTTCCCCTCTCCAAGGCGTAGCTCTCTCTCCTTGCGAGTCAATACATCCTGGTGCTTGTACAAAAGCTGCTTTCTCTCGTTCCAATTTAGCCAGTTAGATCGTTGAACAGCTGCAGTAGGATTCCTCTGTATGCTAGGAAGGCCTGAACGCTTCGTTGGCTGGCAAGTTCAGTTTGGAGTGTTCAGGACTTTATCATGGACTGATAGATTCTCGCATATTGCCGTTGGGTAGCATCTTTGTACGGTCAATTGAGTTGGACTATGCTGCTGCTCGGTCTCACCAGGTTTTCCGCGCTCTTGCTGCAGCTGTTCGTTCCTCTTCCCATAGCTGGCGTTCACGGGCCCATGCTTCTTAAGGCATCTCGCAGTCGGCCACTTCACTCATCCCAGCTCTTCGATGGGAGAGGAACAGATCGGCACAAGTGCGGAAACTCTCGGACTCCTCGTCGTCTGGGCCAGCGAACATCGATGCCAGTGTAGCTCCGGGGCATCTCAGGTGCAGCAGCTGGTCGAGGATCAGGGGTCCCGATCCGGGCTGATACGGATACCTCAATCCTGGTATAGTCCAGTGTCACGGTGGTGTTGGATGGGCCCCAGTGCTATGCCACGGTGGGTCTTTAGAGCATCACCAAAATCACGAGTCAGGAATGCGTTCAATGGACTCCTGGTTGCCATGAGAAAGGTGGTCAGGCCCGTCTCCTCCGTGACAGGTTGCATCTGGGTTTGTAATCCATGTCACAGCGGGTAGATATCCGATCACAGGCTCGATCCATAGACAGCGCTAAGCGACTCATGTAAGTCCCCATGAGTAGATCTTCCGTCCCTCGTTCCAGCGGGTAAAGGAAGACTCGTGTGCTGATCACCGAGGGGGGGGCGGAAAGAATCCTGGCAGACGTTCTCCGCGCCGGTTCCTCCAGATCCAGAAGGAAGGTGAACCCTCTTTGGGGGGCCGCACCTTCCACAGAAACATCCAACCTCTCCATGCCGAGACACCAGAGGTCCACTGCACTAGGAATATAGATGAATTAAGATTCCTGCCACAAGGTAAGGAATTCCATAGAAGCAGAAATAAAAGGCTTTTGGGGTGTAAAAGACCGTTTATTCAGACATCTTAGAAAGCTCATGTACACGCAGTGGCAGGAATAAGATCTCCCGCCAGAAACACAGGTTATAACTCTGTCCATCCCATCCCCCCTCCCGGTTCCCGCTTAGGAGCGGAGTCTCATCTCCCTACCGCGAGATAAGGTCTCAGCGGACTGGCCCGGGCTGTGGAATGGTGAGCCAGGCTGCCCCTCTCATCAACACCATTGAATCCTTTACACCTGGTCTGTGACTGATAGCACTGACCCCTGTAGCGTGTATGTGAAGTTTGGATTTTTTGGCCCTATGTGCATCACTTTACATTTTGCTACACAATTTGTTCCATTTTCTAGAAGATCGACTGGGATGCCTTGTTTGCCAGGAACGTGAAGCCCCCGTTTGTACCCACTTTGAAAGGTGCTGGTGACATCAGCAACTTCGACCAGGAGTTCACCTCTCTCCTGACTCCACCTGATGGCCTCCCGGCTCTCACACCGGAGCAGCAGGCCGTCTTCAAGGACTTTGACTTTGTCTCCCGACACCTCCTTGAGATCTGACTGGACAGGGCTGAAGCCCCAGCTTTGTTACCACTGGAGGAAAGACTCAGTCACTGGTTGGGTATAATTAAGTTTGCAAAATGCACACAAAGGCTTGTTGGGGATGGGATGAAGCGTTCCCATGGTGATGGGGAAGAAGTATTTCCACCGGAAGAACATCACCTTCCGCATGGTTGATGCCAGTTTGCTGAGCTTGACAGATTTTCCTGGAAAAATCTGGGCAATTGAAACCAGAATCTAGTGGGAACCAAGATTGCTGATGTCGTGACAGTCTTGTGGAAGAGACAGGAGTCCTACAGCCAGTTCCTTCTCCCTCTGGATCTATTTAGTCCAGAGCAGAACATCTGAAACCAGGAAAGGACTTCTTAGCTCAGGAAGACTCCTCTTCACATGATCTTATAAGCTCCTTGGAAGTTTGTTTCTTTTAATAGCCACATTTGTTTATTTCGGGCCCCTTCCGCACACGCAAAATAATGCGTTTTCAAACCACCTTCACAACTGTTTGCAAGTGGATTTTGCCATTCCGCACAGCTTCAAAGAGCACTGAAAGCAGTTTGAAAGTGCATTATTCTGCATGTGCGGAAGGAGCCTAAGCTTCTTTAGGACATGGGCATCCTTGGCATTTTTTTAATAGTATTTATTGGTTTTATACATTACATAACAATAAGTGCTTAAAGAAAGTTTATTAGAAATGCATTAACATAGTCAAATTTTTCTATCCATACTGTACATATTTTAACTTGTTTTACTCCGTTACGTTAATACAGCAAAGTGAAGATGCTTCAACTTTAACATTTACAAAGTTTAAACGACTAGAACTATAAGTGAAGCATAGTAGAACAAGAAGAAAGGAAAAAAATATGTAGAGAGAATTACAAGTACAATACCTTTCATTACCTATACACTAAAAATTGAAATAGTATGAGAAGGTGACTTCCCTCCATTCTTCCCAAAATCTGATTTATATTGTATCCATGTCTTGGCAAGCTATTCCAAGTTTACTCACATCGTTTGCTCTGTTATCACAGTGATTCATATATCTTTTACCTCTTCAGAGAAATCAACTTTACTATTTCTTTTTTATTAAGTATAATTGATTATTAAAGCTTCTATAAATTACCTAATTGCCATTGTCTAAATTCTACAAAATGAACACAAACAGGTGTGCGGCGTGAAAATAATTAACCCAGGAAATAGCGCAGCACACCGGCTGGCTGGTAGTGAAAACGTCAACAATAATAATCAATTGAATAGTCTACTATTGTTTCAAAAACTCAAATGTATCTTATTGACATAAGTTCTTAAACTTTTTGTATAATTTTACATAGTAATGTACAATGCATCACAAATCCTAAATGTAAAGAGGTATAGTTCATAAGAAGTTAAATTCCTTATTCAGTGCTATGTATCAAAAACAAAAGCAAAAGAAAGCAAACCGCAAAAGTCCATAACAAAATGCGGTGCCAGCAAAATCTTGCCAAAGAGTTCGAGTGCTGCTCAGCTGCTGCGAGATTCAAGCGTCACTGTTTAGAAGCTGCTCCGCTGTGGCAATGCAAGCCTCGATTAATGATGATATGAATGGTTCAATAGTTCAAGTCAAACGCAATCGCGTATTTGCGTTTTCAATCATCCATCTTCTTCAGGAACATGCTAGTTTATTATAAATTAATTGAGCCAACCATCTGTAATCTAAAAATAATAACATATCATATAACATTATTCTTAATATCATAATGACACTTTTCATAATTACATATTACATGGCATCAACAATATATATACATATGCTTTGCTCTATGAACTTACATTAGACAAGATGTCTTAGACCTCAGCCTTTAGCTATCCATGTGTTGTCTGTGTGCAACTGCCTAGTGACAGTAATTATATGTTCTTTCTAATCAATCACAGGTGTGAAGTGCTCTGCTTACATTCAGTTAAGGTGACAGGAAAAATCAAGATCTTTATTTAAGCCAAATATGTTGCTTTGGAATTTGAAAATGAATTTATTCTCTTCCTGTAAAATAAATTTGTTTAAATCAACAAATGGGATTTGTTTGTATTTTTTAAGAACCAGAAATCTCATATCATTTTCTGAGTGTCCATGTTCCCTGAAATGTGTTACCAAGGGGGCTTCTTCTCTGTTGTGTTTGATATTTGATTTATGCTCAGAGATCCTCAATTTGATAGCACGTGTTGTTTTACCAATGTACACCATATTACATGGGCATCTAATAAGGTAGACACAGTTAGTAGTGTTACAATTAGTGAATTCTTTTAATGTCCACTTAAAACCTGAATAGGAGTCTATTATCAAGTTGGTATTCAGGGAAAGAGGACAGAGCATCTGCCACAATTGAAGTGACCAGACACTATTGGTGGTGTGCTGCGCTATTTCCTGGGTTAATTATTGTCTAAATTCTATCACAATTTATGTTTAGTCAATATATATTTATCCCATATGTCCCAGTTAATTAATTGATTCTTAGTTGGAAGTTGAAGTTGGTTTGTCGTCTTTATGTGGTGTGATATAATATCAGCCGTTCTAATTTCCTGGACTTTGTGGACTCATTCATCTATGGTGGGAAGAGAAGCTGTTTTCCATTTTGATGCCACTAGGATTCTCGCTGCTGTTGCTAAATAAAGAAATAATCTTTGTACATTAGTTGGGAATATTGTATCTCCAATCACAGGACTCAACAGGTAAGTTTCCATCTTAAATTCAAAATTTATTTTTATAACCTTCTGTATTTGTTTGTGGATTTTGTGCCAGTATTTCTTAATCTTTTTGCAGGACCACCATGTGTGCATATAAGAACCTACTCCTTCTCCACATTTCCAGAAGCAAAGATCTCCAAACCTGGATGCTATTACCAGGAGGCCCTCTTGGAGCCACCCTGAAAGTCTGGTGTCTCTGTCTTCAAAAATGTGCAGCCTGCCTACACACTCAGAAATTCCCCATTGGCTACAATGGAGCAAAGTCACTGCAAAACAAAGAATCTTGGGCAAATTTCTTGGGGTGCCTGGAAGGGATGTATTTTTAAAGCTAGTGACACCAAAATTTCAGGGTATCATCTGGTAACTATTCTTATGATGCCACCCAAGTTTGGTGAAGTTAGGTTCAGGGGGACCAAAGTTATGGTCCCTCAAATGGGTAGCCCCCATCTCCTGTTAGCTCCCAATGAAAACAATGGGGATGGGGGCAACCCATTTGGAAGTCCCATAGCTGCTGCTGAACCAAACATCCTGAAACCAGGTGAAAATTATCATCAGAGAGCAGTCTCTGGATGATGCCCTGAAATCATGGTGCTGCTAGCTTTAAAAATGCGCTCCCTGCAGGCCGAAAAAACACCAAAAATACCCCCCCAAAGCCCAAATACCTTGCATTCACATTTGTTCATTTTTGGGCAAGACATAATCGGACAATTTTTTGTCGAATGTGCCCAAATTTGCCCAGATTCCAGCCGAATATGGTATTTGTTTCATCTGAATCTCCAACCCTCAAAAGTGATGCTGTTTCAGGGTGGGGGAGCGTGGTAGGAGTGATTCTTGTTTTCAGGCACGCGTCAAAGGGCTTGTTCTGTGATGTGGTTGTGGTTTTGGGATGACCAAGTGAAAACGCCAGTCAGGCCCATCAGGATCCATGTATTTCAAACAGGTTTTTGTGCCACTGTGTTGCCACGGAATGTGGGATGCGTGATTGTTTTGGTGGTGCCTGTAGACTAAGACATGCTCTACACAGTGTTATGGTGGTTTCATTGCATTCCAATGGAAAAACCATATGAATTCATGAGGATCCGTGGAGATCCGACCAGTTTTTGTGCCACTGTGTTGCCACGGAATGTGGGGTGCGTGATTGTTTTGGTGCTGCCCTGCAGACTAAGACATGCTCTACACAGTGTTATGGTGGTTTCATTGCACTCCAATGGAAAAATCGTGTGAATACACCTGGATCAGAGGTGGGATCCAGCAGGTTCTCACAAGTTCCCAAGAGTAGGTTACTAATTATTTGTGTGCGCCGAGAGGGGGTGACTAATGGGTGATTTTGCCACATGATTTTTGCCTTCGTTACGCCCCTCCTCTCAGCAGTAGCGCGCAGAACTTGACGCAGTCTAGCAGGAGGTGCACCAGCGTGCGTGGCAGCCTGCGCCTGCGTGCATTCGTTTCCCGCCCAAAGACCGGCGCAGCGGCTGCGTCCTTGCCACAGCCCCGCCCAGGAATGCCCAGCCACGCCCCTGTCGTGCCCGGCCCAGCCCCATTGGCGCTACGCCACAGTTTGAATCCCACCACCATGGGAACCTGTGACTAAAATTTTTGGATCCCACCACTGACCTGGATCCGTTTGAAATCATCTGGATCCGGCTTTTACCCAGGCCCAAATTCGGAGAAAGGGAGCCCCTCGCAATCTTGTCTTAACGGCCCAACCTGGCTGCAAACACCAGGCCTGACTTTCCTGTTATTTATTCACTTGTAAAATCGTGAATTCGGTCCCCCTCCGCCCCCGCCCCGGTCAATAGCCCCCGTCCTGGTCCCTCCCACCAGGTGGCTGGACGCTTCTGGCCCCGCTGCAGAAGCCCGCTGGAGGCAAAACGGCCCTGGTCGGCTGCGGAGCCGCCGTTCCTCGCAACCTCCCGGCGGCAAGTCCCGCCGCGGGCTGCTGCTGCTGCTAAAGCCCTTCCCGGGCCCCCGCGCGCAAAGAGCGGGGCGCCGCAGCAGCCGCAGCCCGGGATCCCCAAAGGCGCAGCCAGCCGCGGTTGCCCGGGGGCTGCAGCTGGGTGCGGTGGGTGGGAGGCGAACCGGGAGGCCGGCCAGCCAGGCCGGGGAGGGAGGCGGGCGGGCGGCGGTCCAAGGGGCGCGGCGGAGCAGCCAAGCCCGGCCAGCTCCGCCTCCTCTGCTGCTGCTGCGCGCGGGGCGCCTCCGTGGAGACGCGGCGGAGCAACGGCGAGGGAGGCCGGGCCAGGGTGAGTGGGGCGGGTGGGGGGTCGCTGGCCCCCTCCTCCTGCTCCGCCGGGGCGCTCTGCACGTGCTCAGGGGCGGTCCTTGGGGGCCGCTCGCCCAGGGGAGGGCCCGGGCTCTGCGGCCTGCCCTCCCGCAAGCCAGCCAGCAGCGCGGGGCTCCAGGCGGCTCCTGCCGGCCGCGGCCCCAGCAGAGGCTGGACGTGCCGAGCGTCACGTGTGAAGGGGCGGCGCGTGTGTGCCCCTTTGGGGAAGGGGCTGGAGGCGCGGGAGGGGGGAGGAGGACCCGTTTCTTTGGAGCCGCAGCCGGACTAGGCGAGCGGACAGTCCAGGGCAGAGTCAGCCAAAGGCCCGGCTGAAGTAGGCGCGCGGATCAGGCCCCTCCCTGCCTGCTGCCATCAGCCGTAGCCCCCCCCCCCCTTTTTTTCCAGAGCCCCTTCCAGGCCTTCGCGGCGGCGCTTCTGCCAGGCTGATCATGAGACCAACAGCCCCGCAAGGTTGCAGCGTCGGAACCTCTAGAGCTGCCAGGTTATCATCGCGGCTGATGTCTGCACCTTTTTATCTTGGGCGGAGAGAATGCGATCCAGGACCTTTCTGCCTGACTTCTCTCCCTCCAGCACCTCTGGAGAGCAAGAGACCGATGCTGGCAGGGGCTGATGGGAGTTGTAGTCCATGAACATCTGGAGAAGGCTTTCACGGCCAGAATCACTGGGGTGCTGTGTGGTTTCCGGGCTGTATGGCCGTGTTCTAGCAGCATTCTCTCCTGACGTTTCGCCTGCATCTGTGGCTGGCATCTTCAGAGAATCTGATAGTAGGAAAGGAAAGCAAGTGTATATATACCGCCTATGAGTAAAGGTCAATAAGTGAGGGCATCTGAATAGGAGTGGCCTGGCAAGTGAGTAACAATGAAGTGTAGCATATGAGTAACAATGGAGATAGCAAGGTCAGATGCCCTCCCCTATTGACCTTTACTCACAGGTATATATACTCCACTTGCTTTCCTTTCCTACTATCAGAGGATCCTCTGAAGATGCCAGCCACAGATGCAGGCGAAACGTCAGGAGAGAATGCTGCTAGAACACGGCCATACAGCTAGCACCCCAACATCTGGAGAGCTGCAGGTTGCAGACCCCTGGACCAGAGGAACCACCCGCTGCATTACTGCTCAGACAAGAAAGGGCCACTCACACCGCGGCATCTTTTTAGTGTGCAGATAGTCAAAGGAAAACATCCATAGGATGGATGGAGGCCCTGTAAGGAGTGGGCAAAGTGCCAAATGGAGGGGGGGGGACCCAGTTTCTCTTTAGTTCAGCTGTACCACAAAGGGCCACTACATCAATTAATAAAATGTAACCCTGGTTTATAGCCCACACTGCCAGGTTGCTGCTACACTGCAGTTGCTGTTTTTTAAAAAGTCAAATTTCTGGATGTTTCAAAGGAAACACACACACACACTCACACACACGTTGGGGGGAAATATTTGCAGCCCTTCCTGTCCTCCTTTCACTGTGTATTGGTATAAAATGCATGATGTATAACTGAGCACATCAAATTGGCCTATTTGGCGTATTTGTGAACCTAGAAATGCCTTTTAATGTAATCCTAAGAAGAGTTACTAATTTCTGTGGCCACTGAGCTATGTGGCTTTATTTGGATAGGATGACACCACCGTTTTGTATAAGCAAAAAGGGGAAACGTAGCCGATGTCACCAAGAGAGAGAACAGCGGAGACTTATCCCGTCTCCCAGACCCTGCAAGAAACACGTGCTGTCTCTAATAAGGTTGCCACTTTGGCAGGTGTGAGAGAAGGTCGACTGGCCCCCCTGAGGAGAAAGCGGCAGCCCCTGTTGCCTTTCAGCTACCCACCCAGGAACCTAGCCTCGTTAACCCAATTGCAGAGCGTTGTCCTCCCTGATTGTAACCGTTATTGTATTTTGGTTTGTTCTTATTCCTCTCGAAATGGGAATTGTAGTCCATAACATCTGGAGTGCCAAAGGGGTCATGCTGGCAGGGGCTGATGGGAATTGCAGTTCATGAACATCTGGAGAGCCACAGGTTGCAGACCCCTGCCCTACAGTAACAAATGGGGATGGCCTAGAATTTTCTCAGTATAAAGAACAAACTAATTGCAGAGCATTGTCCTCCCTGATTATACGTTGTAGATTGGACATTGAAAAACCCTGACCTGCCTTTAACGGCTGTGAAGTTTAACGAGGCCAGTTGGTTAATTATCTAGAATCTGGCTATATATTTAGATTACATTGCCGTGCCGTTCTAACATGTTTACATATATTACTCCAATGGGAGAATGTAAACAATTTTTCCAAAACATTTGGTTACTGTTTGTAAAATTATAAAATTATTTGGGTTACTTAAAAGTAAATTGCTACTCCAGTGGGAGGACTAATTTTTGGAAGTCATCATTGTAGCCTGTTGGTACAAGTTTTCTTCATTTTCACTGGGGGAAGGAGCAAGCACAGAACAGCCGCTGCAGCCTGGGAAATCCTCCAGGGGCAGGCAGGTACAGCGGGAGAAAGACCGGCACCCTCTCCCATGTCCCAGTTCGTCCCCAGACTGCCTTCCTGATGTTGCGCTTCAGCACGTGGCCAGGAAACAGTAATAAAGATTGTTCTGAGCATGTGGGGAGCGTATTGTGCTCACCACTAGAGAACTTCTGCACACGTCCCGAGTTCAGGGGCTGTTTGAACCTGCAGACTTCGCACCACTGCAGACTGCTGGCATGAGAATTTCATCCTTGAAAGCTCAGCCACACACAAGAATGCCCTAAAGAGGTCTCACCTCCTCCCGGGCATGCTAGTTTTGCATGTGGAGAAAACATTCCCCCCCCCCCCGACACACACACATGCACGTTTGCTGTACAACATCTCTCCTTGCATGCTTGACCTGTTCTGTGCAACATCTCTGTCCTGTGCAACCAGTCTGATCCTTGCCAGTAAAAGAACCCTGATCTGTCTCTTTGTCCCGATTCTTGCCAGGGAAATCATGAGGACCAGCATCACCGTGAAGGAAAGATGCACGGCTGGTTAGAGGAGTCCTGGCGTTGGCAGTCACCTGTTGCGCTCCGTGGCTGGAAACATTGCATACAGCTCCAGGTAGCTCCTGCCGGCTGAGTCAGCCGCTGAGCCAGGCTTGGCAGCCAGAGATGGTGGTCTTCCAATTCATCTTCCTTTGACATACCCAAGCAGGCAGCAAGAATGGGAAAGGTCTGATTTTCCACTAGCAGAGAAGTTTCCATGTCATGTTCTGCAGCATCAGGCGCTTCTGTGGGAAAGGAGCATCGGCCGGGAAGAAGGAAGGCAACATTTGGAGAGTGGCGGGGGAGGGGGGGAGCTGAAGGAAAGGAGAGTCCAAGAAGCTTGAGAGAAAGGAGTGGGTGCAGGTACTCATCACAGTCCGCTCTTCAGACACGAGGCCTCTTTCTGGGGACCCATGGGATTCTCAGATTGTAAGACAGAGGAACTAGCAGAATGAAACAGGACTGTAAAAGCTTTGGAGCCAGCGGGCTTTGCTGTGGTCCTTCACCTGAGTGCTCAGGAAAAGCGACCCAACTGCTTGGGAGCTCCACGTCACAAACACCACCTCCGGCACACCAGCCGAAATTTGCTGAGGGTGTTCCACGCCACTCCTGCTGGATCCCAAAGGGTTGCTCTTCCGGCTCAGAACCGGAACATGCCGTTTTTTGCTCCTGACATGCTGCTAGAAACAACAGAGGCCCGGCTTCAGAGCAAGCCACAGTTGTAGGTGATGAGTGGCCGGCCGCCACTTGCCGAAAAAGCTTTCTCGGAGGGCTACGCCCGCCTCCGTTACAGAGATACGTCTTTACTGATCTGGCAGCAGCAGCAGCAGCAATTGGAGAGTCTTCCACCGGGCACCTACTTAAGCCAGAGTCGCAGCACGTGGTACTCGCAGTACGGCAACCAGGCTATTCTGGTGCGAGATAAAAACAAAGTGGACCTCACCAGGGACACGGGACAGTCCAAGTTTTGCACCGTCATGTGACTTCAGTCCTAAAGCTAAGAAAGCCAAACCAGTTGTTGGCATCCTGGCTGCTCAAATCAGACAGAGGTTCTGTTACCTGCTTGGTACTTTCAAGTGACACGTCTCCCGTTGCTCAGGAAGGGATAATTTCCTCAGAACAGCCTCATGGACTTCAACCTTCCCTTTTCATCCCACCGTTGACAGAGAATGTACCAAGGAAATTCCCATTATGGAGCAAGAAAAGCTTGGGGTGCGGATGCCACAGAATCATCTTGCTAAGTGTTCCCCCTGGACTGTGCTGCTACAGACTGGAGGTACAGGGGTTGCATGTGTGAATGCTTCCCCCCACCCATACAAAAGTGAGGGGTCCAGCAGAAAGCTAGGCCAAACTTCTCATGCATGGCAGTTTTTGCATGCAGGGTGCTGCCTTTATGGGACGGGGTGGCATGCGGACTGGGACTTGTGCAAACCACTCGTTGCATTTCTTTGAGAGGGACAAAGCAGAACAGCAGGAGCCGAAGCCGGACGGGCAGCTTAACAACTCGCTGGCAGAGGCCTTTCTGGCCCGCGGCTTTTCCTTTGCTGTGGCAGCCACAGGGCTTGGGACGTTGAGTTCTAACAGTCCCTAAGTGGGAAATGATGAGCGCAGCAGACCGCAGGTGTGAGCTGCGCTGGGTGAGATTGTTTTTGAAGATTTAAATGTGTCTGTTATTTATTCATTAGTCGCTTAAAGTTAAATTAGCTTGGCTCTGGAAGTTATCGACTCCTGTTTCAGTTGATGATTTGGAAGCGGGTGCCAGGCGTTCCCTTTCATGCCTGCCGCTCTGACCTTTTTTCCTTTGAAAAAATTGTGCTCATTGCTTTAGGGCAGGGATGTCCAACTCTGGCGCTTCAGATGTTCATGGCCAACAGGGGCTGATGGGAATTGTAGTCCATGAACATCTGAAGTGCCAGAGTCAGACACCTCTGCCGTAGGGAGTTCTCTGAACCAACTTGCCGTTCTGCGCACCTAAAGGGTGTTCTCGGAATTCCAGCCGGAGCCCCCACCCTGCTCATTTGCAGGTGCAGTTATCAGTAGGGCTGGTCACCAGCTCAAACCTACGAAGCCAGAGATATCGTCTCCACTCCTGGCTCTGCAGCTGGGGATCCCGTGGAGGTCTGACAGTGGGCAACCGCATATCTGGAAAAGCTGTTCCAGCTGGGCATTGGGCAGGGAAGAGGGCCCGGTCAGCAAGCATTTCTTGGCTAAGAAAGGCAGACTTGTCCCCATCTTTGGCGTGAATGGGCCAGTCATCCTGCGCAGGGGCATTCCGGGGTCTCGGCTGCACGAGGATTTTTGTTCTCAGGGAGCGTAGGGACCCCCGTGGGCATGTCTTGCACGAGACACATACAAAAGAAACAGTGTAATGTCGAAGGCTTTCACGGCTGGAATCACTTGGGTGCTGTATGGCCGTGTTCTAGCAGCATTCTCTCCTGACGTTTCGCCTGCATCTGCTGCTGGCATCTTCAGAGGATCTGATGTTGGGAAAGCAAGTGGAGTATATATATCTGTAGGAGTGTCCAGGGTGGGTGAAGAAACATTGTCTGTGAGTAACAAAGAAGGCAACCAGGTCAATAGTTGAGGGCATCTGAATAGAAGTATGAGTAACAATGAAGTCTATAGCATGGGAGTAACAATGGAGATAGCAAGGTGGGAGCATCTGAATAGAAGTATCCTGGCCTTTGTTTCCTTTGTCTATGGTCATCCTGTGTTTGTGTGGAGCTGGTTAGACACTGTCTTGACTCTAGTATTTTTCAACACTGGCAGCCAAGTTCTGTTCATTTTCATAGTTTCTCCTTTCCTGTTAAAATTGTCCATGTGCTTATGGATTTCAATGGCTTCTCTGTGTAGTCTGACGTAGTGGCTTTCAGAGTGGTCCAGAATTTCTGTTTTTTCAAATAATATTCTATGTCCAGGTTGGTTTATCATGTGTTCTGCTATCAGATCCTCTGAAGATGCCAACCACAGATGCAGGCGAAACGTCAGGAGAGAATGCTGCTAGAACACGGCCATACAGCCCGGAAACCACACAGCACCCAAAAGAAACAGCGACTGGGCTGGTGAGAGAAGGGAGAGCAGTCTTGCTTTCATCTGAGGAGTTGGTGTGCCCATTTTTAAGTCTGTGCCAGCCACTGTGGCTGTCTGTGTCGCGATGTTACCACACTTCTGTGACGTGAATAAAATGTCAGCGTGAGCGTTGCGTTCAAAAGACTTGTCCTTACCCATCGTCTGCAGCCACAGGGCCAGTTTCTTGAGGTCTTTTCAACGGAGCTGCTGTTGCCTGCTTCTGACACCATTTCTGGCTGTGGGTGGGGAAGAGAGAGAGAGGGGGGGAGCACACGCAGCTTCCAAGATAAAACGAACAAGTTACACGAAGCCCAGATCCAGACTTCTGGAGGTCCACAGCTGAATTTTGATGTTCAAGAGATTGGCTCTCAGCACCTTCTTTGAGCGGCCAACCTCAACCCAGCACTCAAGGAGAAAGGCGTTGATTGGTTTGCCGAGGGGTTTGCCAATTAGTTTGCCGAGGGGTGGGGAAAGGGTTTTTTCCTGCTAATAATCGACTGAGAATTCCTATGATGCTACTGGGCATTGAAAGTACGTCACGGGCATGGTCTTGAGGGATTCCTGCCAGACAACGTAGACCAAGGTTCTTTTTCTATTGCATGTTTCAGGGGAAGGGAAGCAAAGGAAACGGTGGCTTGCCACAGAGGCAGGTGGGCTGTTCTGAACCAGGAGTTCCCTGGTTGCTCTCCAGTCTTGGGCTGCTGCGCTCAGTCTCTGAAAGGGGCCCGAGCCAGTAGACAACACAGGCTGTAGCTGAAGCCACAAGTGACTGACCTACCCAGGCGGTGGAAAAAGTGGAAATTCGGTTTATTCTACAAGCCAGCGCTCCAAGGTTTACTGCACGTATATTACAGAACTAGCATTTGCTCTAAAAATTGGGTCTTTGTTCCTTTATTTTTTTTTCCAAACTGTTCTACTTTAAAACAATTAAGATACAGAGAAAGAGAAAAAGACTGACCTGGGAGGGGACTAGGAATATACAAATAAAACATGCTTTATCTGGAAGTTATCGATACCTGTAAGTCTCCAAAGTCTGTACAAAAAGAAATCAAACAAAACCCAAAAATAACCCCCTCCCCGCAAAACTGGATCCACATACAAGGAATAAGCACCGGCACGGGAAACAAAGATCCGTAGCACCTGGAGGTTGAAAAGTCAAATCCATTCAAATAAAACGGGCTCCCAATTCTTTAGAGCAGGGGTGTTCAACTCTGGTGCCCCAGATGTTCACGGACTACGATTCCATGGGAATAGTCCGTGAACATCTGGGCACGCCAGAGTTGGACACCCCTGCTTTAGAGCTTGTTTTTTTTAAAAGAACTAATATTTTTTTCTTCTGCTCTTCCAAATGCAGGATACATTTTTTTTAAGTGACCGTTGGTGTTAATAAATAAAATATTTCTATATACACAAGGTGAAGAGACAGTCAACTCTGGAGCCTGCCATTTGCAGAAGTGCAGGCCTCCAAGATAAGGTGGGGGGGGGGATGTTTAGAAAACCGATGTGCCTTACAAAATATGCTGTTTTTCTCACCCACGACTCCCCCTCCCGTACTGTGTCCCCTCCCGACGACCACCTTGAGGTAAAAGATTTGTTTGGAGACCTGCACTTAACAAGACACAGGTAGCCTTTCCTCTGAAGAGCTTCCTTGTGACCCAATGGGTAAAAGGACAGAGATTCGGTCGGTCGCTGGCTCTTCTTTGGCCCCCGGAGCCTTGCCAGGCACAACCACAGTGCCCTACTGCTGCCTTGTCTCACCAAGGACCAGGCTGTGCCACACACTGGAATCCCTGCCACGGGAACCACTAATCTCGTCAACATTATGATTCTGTTTTAGTCTGGAGGAAACTGCCATGTGATGACAGGGTGGGGCCAGGGAGACTTACCTGGCTTTAAGGAACTTCCTGGTGTGCCCCCAATAAGCTTTGAAGGACCACAGTGTTCCTGGGAACACGATCCCGGCTCGCACAGGACACCAGGCGCCCCACCTCCCCTTGCCATGCATTAAGGAAATGCTTCACAGTGATAGCAGATCTCATTATTTCTCCAAAAAGGGAAGTGAGATGTCAGCGACCAGGCACAGACCACCGGGAGGTCTGGATAACCGGACACAGAATCCTGTCCAGAGTACGCAGATTTCTGCAATACTTGGCCACTGGCGGGCACGCTGAGAGGACTCCTGGGTTGATATTTTTTCCACCTCCCAAATGCAGATTACACGAAGGGCTGGAGGGGTTACCCAGGGGCTGTGTGAGAGGCAGAAATTTGGCCTGCTCTTATTTCTGAGATTCAAGACTGCTCATCCCATGGAGTTCTCCAGGATCGCTCCCTGGTACCAGGCGTGGAGCATCATCTACGCCCCCCCCCCCCCCCGCTCCTGTCTTCTCCCGTCCCTGGGGCACACAAAGGGATGAGGCCCCAGCCACCCTGCTTTTGAGTTTCCAAGGTCCCACTTTTAATCTGCTAGGCCACCTCCTCTGGAGACCCTTCTGAACAGAAGCCTGAACCCCTGTATCGTTTTGTTTTTGTTTTTTTTAAAAAAGGATAAAAGAAATATCTAAAAAGATACATTTTTAACAATCCACAGTACATAAGCTTTCTTTTTTCTTCCCTCTTATATATAAAAAAAAGGATCTTTCATCACAATGTAGCCTTGGGGCCCAGTCCACCAAACAGTCCTCTTGCATGATCCACGCATGAGCACCGGAATAGCGAACCAGGCCCCTGGAGGTTAGGAATACTAGTGCTAGGAACAAATACATCGACTACTTCAAAAGCTAACATTTTTTTTCTGGATACAGTACCATTTTACAGAGCGTTCTCCCCGCCCACATTTAAAAGCCCCGCCCCCTTCTACCTTGTGTCATTGTCATAGAGATGAACCAATCTTGGGCTGTATTCAGAAGGAATTTGCAGGGCAGAAAGACCTTACCAAAACATTCTCCCCTCCCCCATATATTACACCTGTCTTTCATGTTCTCTCATTGGGAGTTTTTCTGAGCACATTCACCCTCCATTAAAAAATATTTAGAGACTTTAAGCAAAGCAAATTACTCGTTGTAAAGTCTAATCACACGCACACAAAAGATCTTTGACCTAAGAAAAGTGGGGAAAAATTAATTTTGGAAAGTATCTTTTTTTTTATAACACTGAATCTTAAAAAAGGCTTAAAAAGAGTGAAGTGACGGGATGAAGCAGACCATTTAAAAAAAACAAGGACAGGAGGGAACGCCGCAGCGTGACGGGCCGTGTGTGAGCGAGATGTCCATTTGCTGTCCGGGCATATTAAAAGTGTCCGAAGCTCACTCCGAGTCGCTACTGTCTGAACTGGATCCACTGGAGCTGCTGCTGCCCGATTCGGAGGAGCTGCTGCTGCTGAGGCGGGAGGGGCCTCCGGAGGGGGCGGAGCCAGATTTTTCTGAACGAGAAACAAGAAAACAAGCACCGCTTATTGGACAGCTCTTGACACCCGAGTCTTGTTGCATATATTGCAGAGGGTGTGTTTGGGGTGTGTGTGTGGGAATCCTTCTCCTTGAACCCTGAGCTCCAGAGAAGTGCCCAAACCCCAGCCTCACCTGTGACAAACGCGCCAGTCTTCATTCATACAGTCAGGAAGAAGCAATTGCATCACCTCTCCCCCCATCACCACCGCACAGGAAGTGGGGCCTCCTCAGATTCGTGAAAGTCTTTTGCCACTCCAGAGGTGTAAGAAAACCTTTGCTGTGCCTCAGAACAAGAGTTCAGTTGCGCGCAAAGTGCCCGGCTCACTTCAGAGGCCACCTATGTGGTCTGGGGTGGTGGCGGTGTTGTCTGGCAGAGCCAGCCCCTTGAATGTCTGAATCATGACTTTGGATCTCTGGCTTTCTTGCCATATGCTGGCAGCGTAAGGTGTGGCAGGGGTGCTCCCCGAGGAGGCCTGCCGGTGCACTTACATGATCTTATCCAGCTTTTGTACTGTCGAAGGTTTTCACGGCCAGACTCAACTGGTTCTGGTGGGTTTTCCGGGCTGCGTGGCCGTGGTCTGGTAGATCTTGTTCCTAACATTTCGCCCGCATCTGTGGTTGGTGTGTCACAGAGAACAAGATCTACTGGACCACGGTCACACAGCCCGGAAAGCCGACAACAACCAGTTCTCTAGCTTTTCTCGATCACCTGGTTTCCCAGGTAGGCAGTTTCCACTCCTCCTCCCTTGGCAAAAAGGACCGGAAGAGAACAAAACGGGCCAGTCACTTTGGGGAAAAGAAGCTGGACCGACTGGCAGGGCAGGAAAACGAGGGTGCCAGCGCAAAGAGCTTGGAAGACCCCAGTTCAAACACTGCTGAGTCGCCTTGGCCCAGTTACATATTCTCAGCTAACCTACCTCATAGGGTTAGGTTAGGATAAAATTGAGAGGAAAACAATGGTGCAATCCAAAAGCTGTGGCAGCCAGGGGCAGGGTCGCTGCCACACTGCCTCCAGAGGGCTTCCAGATGGCACGGACAGGCAGTGAGGATCTGGGAAGCCCCGGCCATCTGAAAGCCCTCCACAGCCCAAAGCAGAACGGAGCTTGGCTAGGGATGTCCCTGGGCTGAACACCCACTGGAAACCAACCAAAGTCAGGAACGCCCCCAGCCCGCTCCCAGCTGCGCTGGCACCCAATTTCAGGCCAGGCGTTTGTGGGTCAGGCCCCACCAGGCCCCACAGCACCCACCCGCCTGCCTCCCACTTTGTCCAACCTGCCGGCGTAAATGCCACTTACCCTGGCAGGGTGGGAAAACACACTGGCATGGCCCCACGCTGGCTTCACATGCCAACCCCACCCCCTTGATTAGTATCTTTTGTAAGTACCTTCTAAGTAAGCATCTTTTGGTTCGCACTGGGACCAATGAAGTACAATAAATGTTCAAGCAAGGATAATCAAAACATCTGTACTGTCTGGGGCTGTGTCAAATGCCCGCCTGTTCCGTTTTTTTTTTCCTCACACTGACTGATTTTTATTTCTTCCCACCTTCAGGTAAGCCCTAGTTAAATTACAAAGGCCATTTAAAAGTCTCCTTCTGCATTCCACCTTTTTGTCACATTCCAGAATGCCTTTCAGGGGAGGGCGGTATATAAATTGAATATACCATACCAAGCGTACCCCCTATGCAGTAGGGCAGTGGGGCAACCTGGCATTAGGGTTTCATAGCCATCACAGGGACCATGCGGGTTCCTGGAGAATATTTAGTCAGCAGGAGGAGGAGGAGGAGGAGGAGGAGGAGGCGGAGAGGAGTTTGGATTTATATCCCCCCTTTCTCTCCTGCAGGGGACTCAAAGGGGCTGACAATCTCCTTGCCCTTCCTCCCCTGTGAGGTAGGTGGGGCTGAGAGAGCTCCGAGAAGCTGTGACTCGCCCAAGGTCACCCAGCTGGCGTGTGTGGGAGTGCACAGGCTAATCTGAATTCCCCAGAGAAGCCCCACAGCTCAGGCAGCAGAGCTGGGAATCAAACCCGGTTCCTCCAGATTAGATACACGAGCTCTTAACTCCTACGCCACTGCTGCTCCTAGAAGAGGAGCGGGGGGGATTGCTCTTTGTAAGTATTTGAAGGGCTATCACTTAGACAAGGGCAGGGAGCTGTGGGCAGCAAACCCACAATAATGGACATACATTTCAGGCAGAAAGGTTCCAATTGGATGTTAGGAAAAGAACATGACAGCCAGAGTTGTGCAACAGTGGAATGGGGCTGCCTAGAGAGGTGGTGAGCTCCCCCTCGCTGGTGGTCTAAGAAACGGTTGGAACACTTGTCTGGGATTCCCTCAGCTGATCCAGCATTGAGCCGGGGGTTGGACTAGATGGCCTGTATGGCCCCTTCCAACTCCATGATTCTGTCGCACAGGGAGGTCACGGCTGCTCCTTTCCCCCAGGCCCTCCTGCCGCACCTCTTTGCTCATTCTCTCCCACCCTCAGAATGGCAATGGGTGAGGAGCAGCCGCTGCCCCTGGCTGGGAAGGGGAGAGGAAAAGAACCCCAATGCCAGCTCAGGTGAATGTGTACATGGGAAGGGTCCACCCCAGATTGTTTAGCAGGGCCACAAAAAATACTGCAGCCTTCCTGGGATTCAGCCGGGCAGGTGAGCGAGGGGTCAGGCGCCAGTTCCACAGTTCCGTCTGCAAAGGCTATGCAGAAGGGACAAAGCTGGATGCCAGATTCTTTGGCAACTGAACACAGTTCTGCAGAGCCTGCAAGACAGAGGTGTTCTGCCAGGCGTATGGTTGAGGACAGCGATGGGGAAAAAACTACAACCTGGCCTCCCTTTTCTCCTCTTCCCTCCCGAGCATCCCTTTGGGTCCCTCTACTCCAGTGATGGCGAACCTTTTCGAGACCGAGTGCCCAAATTGCAACCCAAAACCCACTTATTTATCACAAAGTGCCGATGCGGCAATTTAACCTGAATAACCCCCTCAAGCAGGGGCCAGCCTGCTGTAGCCTCCAGCAAGTCCCACATGTGCTGTTCTGCGCCTCTCTAGCATCTCTGCCACCTCTCCCACCCCCACTTCCACCTCGGGCAGCAGCCACCTGGAGCATAGGCACCAGGCCCGCCAGCCTCCCTGCTCACTGAGGTGCACGCACATCAAGTCCAGAGGCCCAGGCCAGCCTAGGGGTGTGTGTGTGTGTGTGGGGGGGGATTCCCCCCTTCACACATGACAAACTGTGTGTGCACGTGTCCACAGAGAGGGCTCTGAGTGCCACCTCTGGCACCCGTGCCATAGGTTTGCCACCACTGCTCTACTCACTGCAGGGCTGCCAGGCCAGGCCAGCCTTCCTAGAGGATTCTGAAATTCAGTGCCAAATTGTAGGCCTTCGTATTATGTACTAGGGGTGTTTTAACGTGAATGGTGGTTTAGAATTTTAAATTTTATATTTATATGAACTGCAGTATTGTTGTCAGGTGCCAGGAGCCCGGTTTGTCAAGGGAGGGCAAATGCATTTTTCATTCATTGTCCCTCACTGATCATTTCGGGGCGGGGGGGAGGGGGGGTCGATGAGGACGGGCACCTTTCTTGGCCGGCTTCTTGTTGTTGTTCAGCTGCCCGCTCACGTCCTGCAGCCGCTTCTCCAGCTCCTTCTTCTTCTCCTGAGCCAGCTCTTCCTTGGACTTTGCTGCTTGCTTCTTCCCACTTGCAGCTGTGGAGGAGGAACGCACAATTGCTGAGACTGGTGGAAAGGGGGAAAGAAGAGGCCAAGTCACCATTGTTCGGGGCACAAAACCAGCCATGGGGAAGGGAGAGCTAATGTGGAGCAGAACTGCCCGTCCACACAGGTGGCAGCACTAAATCGTGGAGAACATCAGGCGGCAGGCTCCCGTAAGCTTCTTTGCTTTTACAAAAGGGACCTGCAAGTAGACAACTAGCACAGATACCTTAATTAGAAAATGGAGAGAGGGCTGAACTAATCCCATTCTCCCTGACAAGCTAGTTTTCTATCTACATTAACACTTTAAAAAAGGCTACCCCCAGATCCAGTGTGTAGCGATGCTTTGTTACCGCGTTAAATAGAACCTCTCCAACAAAGTGTGTTCAATGCCAATTGTCGCTGGCTGGGGGAAAAGCAAAACAATGCACTCCCTTACAAATGCCAGGAATAAAGGGTGGTCCCGGGTCACAATGCTGATTGGGACTGGCAGCAGCTGTCTGTCAACTATCATTCCAAGTGGTATTTAAAAAGGCAACTGAAACTCACCCCAAACCAGGGAAATTTTAGAAGGTTGAACTATACAATTATCCAATACAGAAGACCTGAAAGGGCCAACTGGTCTGAAGCAAATGCACAAAACAATCTAAACGAAATGCATATATGTTCAACATAACACACAAAAGGAAAACTAAAACTGATCTGAAATACTATGAACACACTTCAAACCAGCTGGTCCTGTCTATACCTTGTGTACTGGGTAATTTTATGATTTTTCCCCCCTCAACGCCGCTATAAAAAATGAGTGATTTATCACTCAGGTAAAGCCTGTTAATAATTTAAAAATAATTATTTTAAATACAAGAACTTTTAAAAATGCAGGTGGCACATGCTTCTGATATGACAGCTACCTTGTGTGTTTGTTCTAAAAAATCAAAGTCCCCCAGAACACGATTTTATTCACATGCAAGTATAAGACAATTTAACCAACTTATATGATTATCCAAGATCAAGTCACAGAACTGCTTAAAAACCGTTTTTTAAAAACCAGCCTGTGGTGTTTCTGCTATGTAAATAACTTGTGTGTGTTTTAGATCTATATTTTAAAGTGGGGTTTTATATGTGTGTTGCTGTGGGTTAAAATGGAGTCCTCTGGAGTAAGAGAAAATTGGCTGAAGTGACTTCAGGCGTGTGGTAGTCTGGAGTGGCGGTGGCTTATTTCTTATGGCAGTGGTGGCGGTGCTTTGGCACTCCCAGATGTTATGGACTTCACAATTCCCATGCAACCCCTACCAGCATGGCCAAATGGCCATACTGGCATCCACCCCCCCCCCCCCCCACCCCCCCCCCCCCCCACCCCCCCCCCCCCCCACCCCCCCCCCCCCCCACCCCCCCCCCCCCCCACCCCCCCCCCCCCCCACCCCCCCCCCCCCCCACCCCCCCCCCCCCCCACCCCCCCCCCCCCCCACCCCCCCCCCCCCCCACCCCCCCCCCCCCCCACCCCCCCCCCCCCCCACCCCCCCCCCCCCCCACCCCCCCCCCCCCCCACCCCCCCCCCCCCCCACCCCCCCCCCCCCCCACCCCCCCCCCCCCCCACCCCCCCCCCCCCCCACCCCCCCCCCCCCCCACCCCCCCCCCCCCCCACCCCCCCCCCCCCCCACCCCCCCCCCCCCCCACCCCCCCCCCCCCCCACCCCCCCCCCCCCCCACCCCCCCCCCCCCCCACCCCCCCCCCCCCCCACCCCCCCCCCCCCCCACCCCCCCCCCCCCCCACCCCCCCCCCCCCCCACCCCCCCCCCCCCCCACCCCCCCCCCCCCCCACCCCCCCCCCCCCCCACCCCCCCCCCCCCCCACCCCCCCCCCCCCCCACCCCCCCCCCCCCCCACCCCCCCCCCCCCCCACCCCCCCCCCCCCCCACCCCCCCCCCCCCCCACCCCCCCCCCCCCCCACCCCCCCCCCCCCCCACCCCCCCCCCCCCCCACCCCCCCCCCCCCCCACCCCCCCCCCCCCCCACCCCCCCCCCCCCCCACCCCCCCCCCCCCCCACCCCCCCCCCCCCCCACCCCCCCCCCCCCCCACCCCCCCCCCCCCCCACCCCCCCCCCCCCCCACCCCCCCCCCCCCCCACCCCCCCCCCCCCCCACCCCCCCCCCCCCCCACCCCCCCCCCCCCCCACCCCCCCCCCCCCCCACCCCCCCCCCCCCCCACCCCCCCCCCCCCCCACCCCCCCCCCCCCCCACCCCCCCCCCCCCCCACCCCCCCCCCCCCCCACCCCCCCCCCCCCCCACCCCCCCCCCCCCCCACCCCCCCCCCCCCCCACCCCCCCCCCCCCCCACCCCCCCCCCCCCCCACCCCCCCCCCCCCCCACCCCCCCCCCCCCCCACCCCCCCCCCCCCCCACCCCCCCCCCCCCCCACCCCCCCCCCCCCCCACCCCCCCCCCCCCCCACCCCCCCCCCCCCCCACCCCCCCCCCCCCCCACCCCCCCCCCCCCCCACCCCCCCCCCCCCCCACCCCCCCCCCCCCCCACCCCCCCCCCCCCCCACCCCCCCCCCCCCCCACCCCCCCCCCCCCCCACCCCCCCCCCCCCCCACCCCCCCCCCCCCCCACCCCCCCCCCCCCCCACCCCCCCCCCCCCCCACCCCCCCCCCCCCCCACCCCCCCCCCCCCCCACCCCCCCCCCCCCCCACCCCCCCCCCCCCCCACCCCCCCCCCCCCCCACCCCCCCCCCCCCCCACCCCCCCCCCCCCCCACCCCCCCCCCCCCCCACCCCCCCCCCCCCCCACCCCCCCCCCCCCCCACCCCCCCCCCCCCCCACCCCCCCCCCCCCCCACCCCCCCCCCCCCCCACCCCCCCCCCCCCCCACCCCCCCCCCCCCCCACCCCCCCCCCCCCCCACCCCCCCCCCCCCCCACCCCCCCCCCCCCCCACCCCCCCCCCCCCCCACCCCCCCCCCCCCCCACCCCCCCCCCCCCCCACCCCCCCCCCCCCCCACCCCCCCCCCCCCCCACCCCCCCCCCCCCCCACCCCCCCCCCCCCCCACCCCCCCCCCCCCCCACCCCCCCCCCCCCCCACCCCCCCCCCCCCCCACCCCCCCCCCCCCCCACCCCCCCCCCCCCCCACCCCCCCCCCCCCCCACCCCCCCCCCCCCCCACCCCCCCCCCCCCCCACCCCCCCCCCCCCCCACCCCCCCCCCCCCCCACCCCCCCCCCCCCCCACCCCCCCCCCCCCCCACCCCCCCCCCCCCCCACCCCCCCCCCCCCCCACCCCCCCCCCCCCCCACCCCCCCCCCCCCCCACCCCCCCCCCCCCCCACCCCCCCCCCCCCCCACCCCCCCCCCCCCCCACCCCCCCCCCCCCCCACCCCCCCCCCCCCCCACCCCCCCCCCCCCCCACCCCCCCCCCCCCCCACCCCCCCCCCCCCCCACCCCCCCCCCCCCCCACCCCCCCCCCCCCCCACCCCCCCCCCCCCCCACCCCCCCCCCCCCCCACCCCCCCCCCCCCCCACCCCCCCCCCCCCCCACCCCCCCCCCCCCCCACCCCCCCCCCCCCCCACCCCCCCCCCCCCCCACCCCCCCCCCCCCCCACCCCCCCCCCCCCCCACCCCCCCCCCCCCCCACCCCCCCCCCCCCCCACCCCCCCCCCCCCCCACCCCCCCCCCCCCCCACCCCCCCCCCCCCCCACCCCCCCCCCCCCCCACCCCCCCCCCCCCCCACCCCCCCCCCCCCCCACCCCCCCCCCCCCCCACCCCCCCCCCCCCCCACCCCCCCCCCCCCCCACCCCCCCCCCCCCCCACCCCCCCCCCCCCCCACCCCCCCCCCCCCCCACCCCCCCCCCCCCCCACCCCCCCCCCCCCCCACCCCCCCCCCCCCCCACCCCCCCCCCCCCCCACCCCCCCCCCCCCCCACCCCCCCCCCCCCCCACCCCCCCCCCCCCCCACCCCCCCCCCCCCCCACCCCCCCCCCCCCCCACCCCCCCCCCCCCCCACCCCCCCCCCCCCCCACCCCCCCCCCCCCCCACCCCCCCCCCCCCCCACCCCCCCCCCCCCCCACCCCCCCCCCCCCCCACCCCCCCCCCCCCCCACCCCCCCCCCCCCCCACCCCCCCCCCCCCCCACCCCCCCCCCCCCCCACCCCCCCCCCCCCCCACCCCCCCCCCCCCCCACCCCCCCCCCCCCCCACCCCCCCCCCCCCCCACCCCCCCCCCCCCCCACCCCCCCCCCCCCCCACCCCCCCCCCCCCCCACCCCCCCCCCCCCCCACCCCCCCCCCCCCCCACCCCCCCCCCCCCCCACCCCCCCCCCCCCCCACCCCCCCCCCCCCCCACCCAATAAATAAATAAATAAATAAATAAATAAATAAATAAATAAATAAATAAGAATGCCAGACTCCACACAGAGGTGATTTTCGCACAGCAGAAATGAAGCTTCTTTAGAAGGTTTTTTAAAAGCATTTCGGGGAAGAAGTTCACACAGTTCTGTTTCCCAAAAAGTCTTCCAAATGTTTTATTTCGCTCAACCCAGGTTTTTAAAAAATCATTAAACTAGCAGATTTGTGCTGGAAGTGACGTTGTAACAAACAAACAAAAAATGAAAAGACTACCCACAAGAAGAACATTAGTAAATATTTATGTTGTGTGTTAGAGGGAGGTTGGGTGGGGAGATGGGGAAGGGTTGGGGGGGCTTTCTGAATTTCTTTGTAATGTTTTAATGGAAAATTAATAAATCTCTATTTTTTAAAAAAGAAAAGAAGAACGTTAGTAAATATTAACCATCCAGAATAAGCGGTCGACACCAGACCAAATGGCAGACCACCATGCATAGAAAGTGTCCAGCTGCGCCATTCTCGGCCTGGCATCTCACATGTCCACATCAAAGCCACAGCTGACCAGGCCATTATCATCGCTCAAGGCTAAGGAGGCCTCCCTCGCTTGCCATGTGACTAGCCAATAGAGCTTAACCGTTCTCTCTTATCTGCCTTCCTCTGAAGGAGGGAACTGCCTGTCCCAAAACAATGCTCTGTTCAACACTCTAGAATTCACTCAAAACTTTTACCAGCAATCACACCTGCCCCCCCATCTATTCCCCCCCCCCCAACGCTGCTCCTGCTGTTCTTCTATCAAGCACCAGTAGCAGCAGCATGGTTGGGGAGGGAAAAATCTCCCACCACAGAGCCATTCTGGTCCTGAAACAGCCTCAGCACGAGGATTCCTGCGTGGCAATACTGTGTGGGCATTCTCAGTGGCCGACAGTTCCTTGGAGCCTGCACGGGATTCAAAACAGGTCGGTCCTGCTCCCATCCAGTTCTATTTCTAAACCCAGAACAAAGTTGCTCACCGGAGCATGCCAATCATTTTTTTACAACGATCAGATCCCCCATTTCTACGAAAAAAAAGATGACTGGGTCTATGACTGGAGGATTGTGCATCATATTTATGACCAGAAATGGACCTCTTCCTTGGTGCGCCTACGTCTGAGTTAAGACCATAAGAATCAGACCTGTGGTCAGTCTAGTCCAGCATCCTGTCTCGGACAGTGGCCAGACAGTTCAACTGGGCACAGACTCCGTCCCCTGCCCTTGCCTCTTCTGCCTGATTCCCCTTCCTTGAAAACTAATTTTGCCATCGTGACCCACGCAGCATCACCAGCCTTCTGACTTGATCTGCATTTCCTATTTCGTGGTGGCGAACCTTTGGCACTCCAGATGTTATGGACTACAATTCCCATCAGCCCCTTCCAGCATGGCCAATTGGCCATGCTGGCAGGGGCTGATGGGAATTGTAGTCCATCACATCTGGAGTGCATGGCCAATTGGCCATGCTGGAAGGGGCTGATGGGAATTGTAATCCATAACATCTGGAGTGCCAAAGGTTCGCCACCACGGCAATAGAGGGAGGGTCACTGATGAAACGCCACCCCAAGTCAAGGGATCCTCCTTCAGTGTTCCAAACCCACAGGTGACATTTCACTGTACTAACAGAAAAGCACAATACGTCTTATTACGACACCCAAAGAGGCATCGAGAGCTAAACACTAATTATGACAGAGCACTTATCTGTACAAGAATAAAGAAATCAATAAAAAAATAAAAATAAACAAATACATTCCATCCATTCCAGTCTCGGGAGTCATTGACCTTGTAGCACTGCCTCAAAGATCGGGAACAATCCTGTGTGAACAAGAAGAGAGGCAAGGGAAGCAAATATTGTGTCCACACTGCGATTCCAGATGCCGGGGGAGGGGGAGGGGCAGGGGGGGCCAGGGAGCTGCATTGCCACAAAATCACACTCCCATTCTGGTCTCCTACTGAATTCTGAGAACTGTTTTTAATAGGTGTCAAGTTTCTGGCCCTCAGGGCTGTTAAATATCCCTGAGCACATGACCAGCATGGTGAACCAGTGCCATTACTCAAATATCAACACCTTTTGCAACTGCATTTCTCCTCATAACAACCCTCTGTGGCAACTCTCGCTCCTGTTCTAGAGATGGGAAACTCTGCCAAGGGATGTGCAGAAGGGTCTGTCTGCATCACGCCTCTGGCAGAGGTGGGAACTGAACCAACATCTCCTGGATCCAACCACCCGGCCAGATGCCTGGGGGGGGCTACGAAGCAAAGGCTGATTCCGCATGGGCCAAAAACAGCAGTGTGAAAACGGTGTGAAAATGGTGTAAATGGGTTTAAAATGGTGTAAAAGGGTTTATACTGTTTTCACACCGTTTTCACACCACTGTTTTTGGCCTGTGCGGAATCAGCCAAAGAGAAGAGAAATCCTCCACACTGGTTTTGCAATCCCACCTCCACCCACACTGCATTGCCAGTGATCTCAAGGGGTTATCACAAAATTCTCAAACCATTCTAAAAACAAAGTTTTTTTTAACAAAGTTAATGCACAGATGCTGTACGGCACATTTTTCTGGACCGCTGTCAAAGTGCAAATGCACCACCTTCAATCCTAAGGGCTTTGTCCACCAATTCCCAGGGGAGGAATTTCGGGAGCAGCACAGGTGGCAGCGGGAAGGTGGCGGCTGGAAAAGTCCATTCAGCAAATGGACGTTTTTAAACCAGCCTTCGTGATTTCAAAGGCCGTTCTGCACGACAGCGGTTGCTCTGAAGTACATGTGACTGTTACTTAAAATGATTTATTCTGTTTTAAACTACTTCTATTTATTAGATTTAAAAAGGAGAACATCAGCCAACAACGACAGGACGAGGCACCTTTGAAAGATGACTGATGCAGAGCTTTGGTTGGGGGTGGGGGGGCAAATTCAAATCTTTGCTCAGCCACGACACCCCCCTAGCGGCTGTGGCTGGACCTCTCTGAAGCCAAGGCTGAGGACAAAAAGACACACGGCACGCTCACCTGGTTCACGGAGATAAGCGTTGCCTTCATATAAGCAGACAGGGAAACTTTTCGGGTTTTTTTCCCCCTTTAAAGGTGCCACAAACAACTAGCCACAATATGGGCAGGGAAAACCTTTCAGAGGGCCCGTAACTTTTGTGGCCACGCGAGTCAAGGCTGCTCTCTTAGAACCAGCCTGGAATGAGGTGGGAATGGACCTCAGCCAGTCAACCTGACCATGGAGGGAGCCGCTCACCTGCTCCTGGAGCTCCGCCAGGCGTGTGGCTCTTTCCTCTTCAGAGTCGGAGCTGTCAGAATCTGAGGAACTCTCCTCGCTGCTGTGGCTGCTCTCGGTGCTTTTGCTCACCACTGGCGCCGTTGGAGGAGGAGGAGGGGGAGGTTCTGCCGGCTCATCTGGCATCTTGGCAAACCTCATCTCGAAGACGTCCTGTGGGGACAAGTGAGTTTCAGGAAGGGAGGAATGAAATACCTGTGAGAGCAGACTCCCATAAGCCCCCAGCGTGGTGTAGCATTAAGAGCAGGTGCACTCTAATCTGGAGAACCGGGTTTGATTCCCCGCTCTGCCACTTGAGCTGCGGAGGCTTATCTGGTGAACTAGATTAGCCTGTGCACTCCCACACATGCCAGCTGGGTAACCTTGGGCTAGTTACAGTTCTTCAGAGCTCCCTCCGCTCCCTCATAGGGTGTTTGTTGTGAGGGGAGAAGGGAAAGGAGTTTGTAAGCCCCTTTGAGTCTCCTTACAGGAGAGAAAAGGGGGACATAAATCCAACTCTTCTTCATTCTCTAGGGCAGAGGTCTGCAACCTGCGGCTCTCCAGATGTTCACGGACTACAATCCCCATCAGCCCCTGCCACCATGGCCAATTGGCAGGGCTGATGGGAATTGTAGTCCGTGAACATCTGGAGAGCCGCAGGTTGCAGACCCCTGCTCTAGGAGATGCTCCCAAACCTCGGATCAGACGAAGGTACCTTTCACTTCAACACTTGGAAGAACACAGACATATTTTCTTCATCTGCTCCCATCAAACAAAGGAAATGCATTCATGCGGACACACCCAACTTGAACAATGAATTCAAGTCAGGGAGGTGGGGAAGGACGCTTTTCTTACCACAGAATGTCAGACACAAACTGGACAGCTCCATTTAAAACAAAAAGTGGGAGGGTCTGAAGATCTTCATGCAACAAGGCAGGTCAGAGAAAATCGTCTGAAGGCACCGGCCTGTTAAAAGCCATGCTAGTCTCAACCTGGGTGGCACCTGGGGTGGGAACCAAGGAGGAGACCCTTCCAAGTCGCTGCAGCCTTCTTAAACAGATAGACAGTGTGGCGAAATGGGATTGCTTTGCTTGGAAGGCCCTATTCCGGTCTCTGCACACCCCCAGGAGTTGCCAACTTTTCCTGGGGAAGGCTAGCTTTCTCTCTGGGTAATCCGTTGCCACCACCCGATCATTTGAGGACTTCCCGCTGGGGAAGATCAGGATTTCCCAGCTTCCTTTCCAACTGCGAGGCCTCTGCCTCAGTTTCCCCTTGGTTCCCCTCTCCTGGGTTCTACAGGGTAGATTGGAGGCCCTGCTTAGCCTTCCTCTATCTCCTATTTCAGTGCTGGAGAACCTTTGGCACTCCAGATGTGATGGACTACAATTCCCATCAGCCCCTGCCAGCATGGCCAATTGACCATGCTGGAAGGGGCTGATGGGAATTGTAGTCCATCACATCTGGAGTGCCAAAGGTTCGCCACCACGGTCCTATTTAGATAGTGCACCCAAGACAGTGGGGCATACGTGGCACAGAGAACTGTCCTCCACATCTAAGGTTTAAAAAGTAGTTATTAAAAAAGAAAACAATTACCAGCATGCTTTAGCACAGCACCAGATGGAGCAAGTTTTTCCAAAGCAAAGGAGATAAAACGCAAATCTCCTGCCCTATCTCTTATACATACCCTAGCTAGCAGTTGTTGAACATAGGGTAGGCATCTAAAACTTAGAAGGTTGCAATTCTCAAAGAGGCCGCATTACCTGGCTGAGTACATGGTCCAAAAATGGCTGCGCCCTCCCCAGCTCAGGCAAGAGCTCTGCTCTCCTGCAGAAAGACCTGAGAGAAGAGACCTCCCCCTCTCTTCCCAGCAATTTATCAGATCCCAGACCGCACCCTCCTTTGACCTAGTCAGGCTGGGTCAAGATATCTTTCTCCCCTAGGTCAGGCAGTATTTCCTGATGTTGATCTGGGATTTCTAAGTCCTCCAATTCTATGGTACCTGGGTGGAGAAGGGGAGGAGGCGAAAGGAAAGGGGGGCGGGAAGGCATTTCTCCACAGACAGATTCAGAGCAGAAAGTCTTCTGCAATTCCCCAGGAAGGCAGGAAAAGGGCAGTCCGTGACTTCAGCTTCTTGGGGACATCAGCTTTAACTTTGTTTAAAAAAACCCAAGCAAGCATCTAGCCTTCACGGTATGTAAAAACACGCTTGACGTTTGTGAGCTGAAATCACAGAAGCCCTGGGAGGAGGTGCTGGACAGAATTTTGGTGATGGGGAGATTCGCAGCGTGGAATGGCCATATGGCAATCTAAACTAGAACAAGTAATGCAAATACAGCAGGATAAGTTATGCATAACTAATACTAGTGACTCAGGTCCAAGCTACACATTATGGCATCCATGGATCCAACCCGTGGCTGCTGATGCCATTTTGGAGGAAAATTTAGCCATTTAAAAATCGCCCCGTGGGCCCACTTCTGATCAGCCTGGGTGTGGGGATGGCAAGCGACCCCCTCGCTCGCCCTTCAAAGTGCTGAAACAGCGTTCGACAGGTGTTTTGGCATTTAAAAAGATTTGGGGGGGGGGCGATGACAAGATCATCTGGTGCAGCAGAGGCCCAATCCTGAATGGGCCCTCGTGACAATTTTTAAATGGCTAAATTTCCCTCTAAAATGGTGCCAGCAGCTGCGTGCCAGAACTGTGCTGGCCAGGATGTGTAATTTGGCTCTCAGCCCAGTTGTTCTTGGTGCAGAATCTGGATGTTACAGGTGACTACTTTTTTCGGTTGGTGGGGAGAGTCTCAAGAGCGCGCAAAGCCCTGAAATGGAGCCCTGGGAAAAGAGAAAGGAAGACCTGCTCCGTGTGCCAAAACATCAAACATTGAAAGCACCAGCCAGGGCCAAAATATGCTCAGTAGCACACTTATGTGACTGCCTAGAATAGTGATGGCGAACCTATGGCACGGGTGCCATAGGTGGCACTCAGAGCCCATTCTCTGGGCACACATGCACAGAGTTCATCGTGGGTGGGGTGGGGGGCAGAAAATCACCCCCCCACACACACACACATACACACATCTAGGCTAGCCTGGGCATGATCCTTTACCTGGGAGTAAGCTCGGTTGCTGTCAATGGGGCTTGCTTCTGAGTAAACCCTCCTAGGGTTGTGATTCACCCGTTCGAAGCATTGCATGGTTGCTTCACTAAGCTTAATCCCGAGTAATGTGCACCTCAGAGCCAACCATTTTTTCTAAACTAAAACCTCCGTATTCAGGTTAAATTGCCGTGTTGGCACTTTGCGATAAATAAGTGGGTTTTGGGTTGCAATTTGGGCACTCGGTCTCGAAAAGGTTCGCCATCACTGGCCTAGAACCAAAATCTCCTGGAGCCAACAGCACAGATTAATTGCATCAATAAAGGCCCCCGTGGGGACTCCAAGGGCACTTCCTTCCACAGCCAGCAGTTCTGCGGCATCTTTGAACTGGGAGATCCTCAGAACAGCTTTCCTGCTACCTCCTTTAGCAGCAGTGGTGTAGTGGCTAAGAGCAGGTGCACTCTGATCTGGAGGAACCGGGTTTGATTCCCAGCTCTGCCGCCTGAGCTGTGGAGGCTTCTCTGGGGAATTCAGGTTAGCCCGGGCACTCCCAAACACGCCAGCTGGGTGACCTGGGGCTAGTCACAGCTTCTCGGAGCTCTCTCAGCCCCACCCACCTCACAGGGTGTTTGTTGTGAGGGGGGAAGGGCAAGGAGATTGTCAGCCCCTTTGAGTTTCCTGCAGGAGAGAAAGGGGGGATATAAATCCAAACTCTTCTTCTTCTTCTTCTACCTCACAGGCTGTTTGTTGTGGGGGGGAAGGGCAAGGAGATTGTAAACCCCTTTGAGTCTCCTACAGGAGAGAAAGGGGGGATATAAATCCAAACTCTTCTTATTCATCTCATGAGGTGTGCTCTGGGCACACCTCCTTTCCAAGCAGAAAATCGCATAACAAATGTTAAAAACTGAAGCTGGCCTTGATGTAAATCTTTTCAAAACAAGAAACTGATATAGGATTCCAATGTTATTTTGAATATATTTAAATGCTATGCCCCGTCATCAGAAGTTTGGAGGACACTATACTGTCGAAGGCTTTCACAGCCGGACTCAACTAGCTGTTGTGGGCTTTCCGGGCTGTGTGGCCGGGGTCTGGTAGATCTTGTTCCTAACATTTTGCCTGCATCTGTGGCTGGCATCTAACATGCCACGAACAGAAGCAGGTGAAACATTAGGAACAAGATCTGCCAGACCACAGCCACACAGCCTGGAAAACCCACAACTCTGGAGGACACGTTTATTATGCCAGTTCTTACTTTAGATTTATTACAATTACAGGTGGCTTGCCCAAAGAAGATTCACACAAAGCTCAGTGGGTAACTGCCAGGAAAGGTTGCAACATCTAGTGCATTGGGGCTGACTGAGTTTGGAGTTATCCAATCAGTTCTCATGAAGAAAGTGTGCTGACTTACCCTCCCACAGGGGAGGCTGCCAGTTGCATCTCTGAATGAGTCACTGTTCTGAGCTTGGCTCCTTCCAAAAAGGCGCGAAAAAACTCAACAAAGGCACACAACCTGGCAAAGGGCTGATCCAAAAAAAGACATACTTTAAGCCACAGGTGTCAAACTCAAAGCCCTCCAGATGTTATGGACTACAGTTCCCATGATGCTGGCACAGGATGATGGGAACTGTAGTCCATAACATCTGGAGGGCCGCGAGTTTGACACCTATGCTTTAAGCTGTACAGCAGGGGTCTCCAACAGAGTGCCTCTGGGCGCCATTATGCCCACCAACCCCTTTCCTGGCCCTCACCAAGTGTTTTTAGGAAACGGGTGGGGCTTTGGCCCACAAGGTGTCTAACTGGCGATGGAAAATCCACACATTAGATACCCAGAATCAAAAGCACATTATCTGGGCTGCAGCTGCCCTGGTAGCACAAGGATTTTCACTACGTGACATGAGATAAGCTGCACTCATAAGAGGATATGTTTTTGTTCAGGGTGCCATTTTGCTCCTGCTGCTGCTCATGTTCCTGCTCCAGCCCTAACCCGTGAGAGTTCTGTGTATAGGTCACATTTTCTTGCGTTTCCTTCCTTACCCTGGTGCTGGGGGGCTTCATTGGGATCTAATAGGTGTCTGAGACCTTAACAAAATCCAAGGTGGTTTCGTTCTCGGGTCTTAATTGGGTGTCTGAGCTCTTGTGGATTAAGTGCGGGCGAGGTGCGCTTATTTTAAAAAAACCCCAGATAAAATCAAGCTTTTTATTGCCAGCCGAAATTCTTACTGGGCGGAGTAGCTCTGCAGGAATTCTAGATGAGTTGAAGGTTAGCAGGGCTCTTAGTTGATGGTTTTCATAGTCCATCATTTCTACTGAACAGTGGGTTGACACGGTATAAACTTTCTTTTAATAGTATACTGAGGTGGTGCTTGGCCAGAGAGGGTACGCTCCAGTCAGGGACTACGCCTCTGCGTTTACCAACGGTTAAACAGATTTTGTTGGGTGAGAGTGTTAGGTTGCAAGTGTTCCTAATTTCTCTATTTTTGCTGAAAATTGGAGCTTGTGCCTTTAACAGGAGTGGTCTTTGAGACACTGAGCTGTAGCTCTCTTTGTGCTGTTGATTGAGCCTCAGTGCGTTCCTGCTTTTTGGAGTCCATTACTGCATTCATTCTGCCATTTAGCAGCTTAAGCTCATTGTATATATATGTTTTTAAACCACGTGTGAATTCAGGTGTCATTTCTGCCAGATTACCCTTTATGCCAGACCTCTACCTCTGATGTTCTGTTGTTGGCTCTGGCCCCCGTGACAGCCTCCTGCAGGGCATAACTGTGGTGGACCCCTGATGAACAGGAACGGTTCATTCTGCAACCTCATGTATTTCCCACGGGGGCAGGTTCGAAGCATTTGACTGAACCCCATTTTACCTGAAGCTTCCTGGCCATGGCCACAACTTCGTGGTCGGGAGGATTGTACTTGTAACAATTAGAGAACATTAACCGAATATCCGCCGCAAACCCCTGGGCATCTTGATATTCCCGGCTGTCCATTTTTTTCTGCAAACACAGGAAGCCAAAAAGGGGTGGGAGGAGAGGAGAAAATTAAGGGGGCGGGGTTGGATGGAAAGTGGGTGAGGGAAGAAGAGCCATAAGCAACATGCATTCACAGATGAAATGGACAATGCAGGAAAGTCCCACACACTTTAAAAATGATAAAAGGTCAGGAAAACCATTCCATCCGTCTTCTGACCTTCCTGCAACCACTAAGAAGAAATACTACAGGCATTTCTCACATTTAAAAGTGCTCAAGAAACAAATAAGAACAGCCAGAGGGATTTGGGGAAAGGGTTACGGCCATGCAGCTAGGAAAGCTTCCAGCTGACCTCAGGCAAGTCTGTGCTGGAAAAATGTGGGCCCAGACCAAAACCAGATGCCCTCTGGCAACTCACAAGCAGCCCTCTTCTCCTTGCCTTCAGTATCCCGTCATCAGGGGTAGACTGCCTCAGTGAATGGAGATTCCAGTCAGTGTTAATGGCTAATACCAGTTGCAAGCCCACATTAAGTGGCCAGGCAGGGAACAAACATTCGGAAAAACAACAAAGCTCTCTGCATCTATAATTCGTTTTATCTTTTCTGTAAAAAGAGTGGCTAACCACACAATCACCATGAGGATTAGAAATGTACTTTATTTTTAAAAACTTATACTAGCTTGGATTCTTGGTGGAAGGATTTAGATGTTTTTTCTGCATCTGAGTAACAAGCAGATAGTTTTGGCAGTGGGCATTGGGGGGAGATCGGCCCGGAATTATTGGATCCTTCTCAAATGATGGCACAGATAATTTTTTCTCTCTCTTTCTCACAATACTAGAGAGCCAGGGGCATTCATTGAAAATGCTGGGGAAGAATTAGGACTAATAAAAGGAAACACTTCTCGCCGCGAATGTGTGATTGGTGTTTGAATATGCTACTACCCGAGGTGGTGGATGGCCACCACCCTGATATTAGCTTTAAAAAAAGGGCATGGACAGATTTATGGAGGAGAAGTTCTATCTATGGTAGTGGCGGTTTTACATTCCAGATGTTATGGACTGCATTCATATCAGTTTCAAGCCAGCATGGCCAATTGGCCATGCTGGAAGGGGCTGATGGGAATTGTAGTCCATAACATCTGGAGTGCCAAAGGTTCACCACCATGGATCTATGGCTACCAATCTTGATCCACCTTGATCTGAGATTGCAAATGTCTTAGCAGACCAGGTGCTCGGGGGGAGCAGCAGCAGCAGAAGGCCATTGCTTTCACCTGCTGCACGTGAGCTCCCAAAGGCACCTGGTGGGCCACTGCGAGTAGCAGAGTGCTGGACTAGATGGACTCTGGTCTGATCCAGCAGGCTCTTCCTTATGTTCTTATGATGGGACTCAGCTCTGGTGTTCATGTGTCTTTTATGAAAATAGGGATCAGACTGTGAAGTTACACACTGTTCCCAGAGAGAAAAGAGATTTTATTTTCCATGCAAGACATAACTGACATAGTTTAATTTTTCTGATGAAAAGATGTGTTGTCTAAGTTCCTGCAGTTACGGCAGTCGGAAGGATCACTGAACAAGATCTCCATGGTGGGTGGGCGGGGAGAGGGGGGCATTCAGCGCTCACTGCCTCCCCCCCTGACTGGCACAGCAGGAATAAATTAAGCAACAATCACTGAATAAATGAAAATATGTCAAATGGCTCATTGGGCACGGTTTACAACCATTTCCTAACCTTTGGATGGAATTTGATGCAGAATTTGAATTTCTTTATACACATAAGAACGTAAGAAGGAGCCTGCTGGATCAGACCAGAGTCCATCTAGGCTGCTACTCACAGTGACCCACCAGATGCAGTGGTGGGATTCAGGAGGTTCGAATCGCACCACTTTGGCAGAACCGATTGTTAAAATGGTGCTTGTAAACAACCAGTTGTCAAATTATTTGAATCCCACCACCAGAACCGGTTGTTAAATTATTTGAATCCCAACACTGACCAGGTGCCTTTGGGATCTCACGTGCAGGAGGTGAAAGCAATGGCCTTCTGCAGCTGTTGCTCCTGAGCACCTGGTCTGCTAAGGCCTTTGCAATCTCAGATCAGGGAGGATCAAGATTGGTAGCCATAGACCGACTTCTCCTCCATAAATCTGTCCAAGCCCTTTTTAAAGCTATCCAGGTTAATGGCCATCACCACCTCCTGCGGCAGCATATTCCAAACACCAATCACACATTGCGTGAAGAAATGTTTCCTTTTATTAGTCCTAATTCTTCCCCCTAGCACAGTGATGGCGAACCTATGGCACGGGTGCCAGAGGTGGCACTCAGAGCCCTCTCTGTGGGCACGCACAAACAGGGGGAAATCGCCCCCCACCCCTCACAAGACACACACACACAGGTTGGCCTAAATACTGGGCTCGATGATAGTGACAGTCCTGTAAGAACTAGTTTTGGGGAAGTGTGTAGGTAACCCTGTTAAGCTGTTAAACCCCACTGATTTCACTAAAACTAAAGCACCATCCTTACTCTGGGAGTAAGCCTAGCTGCTGGCAATGTGGTTGTCAGAATAAACCTCCTCCTAGGGCTAGTATTCCTACCCTGTCTAAAGAGTTGCATGGTTGCTTCAAAACAAAGCCACCTCCTACCACTAAGCTTACTCTCGAGTAATGCATGCCTCAGAGCCAACCATTTTTTCTAAACTAAAACCTCAGTATTCAGGTTAAATTGTCGGGTTGGCACTTTGCGATAAAGAAGTGGGTTTGGGGTTGCAATTTGGGCACTCGGTCTCAAAAAGGTTCGTCATCACTGCCCTAGCATTTTCAATGTATGCCCCCTTCTGCTGTATGCCTTCTGCTGCTGCTCCTGAGCACCTGGTCTGCTAAGGCCTTTGCAATCTCAGATCAAGGAGGATCAAGATTGGTAGCCAGAGATCGACTTCTCCTCCATAAATCTGTCCAAGCCACTTTTAAAGCTATCCAGGTAAGTGGCCATCACCACCTCCTGTGGCAGCATATTCCAAACACCAATCACATATTGCGTGAAGAAATTTTTCCTTTTACTAATCCTAATTCTTTCCCCTGGTTCTACACACCACTCTCATCCAGTGACCAGACCCCCTCTTTGCGGCAGCTGTGGGGGAGATGCCCAAACAGCACCGAAGAATGGGGGTTGGGGATAGCTGTCTGGGAAACAAGTAAGAGAGGCTGTTCTCACTCCAAGTGGCTCTGGGTCAGCACCAATGACCAGCAGGCAACGCCCATCACGGTCCCCAGCCCGACTCACAGTCTGGATCCACAGCACAAAGTTAAGCAGGGTGGGAAGGGGTGGAGTTCTAGGACAGTGGTGGCGAACCTTTGGCACTCCAGATGTTATGGACTACAATTCCCATCAGCCCCTGCCAGCATGGCAAATTGGCTATGTTGGCAGGGGCTGATGGGAATTGTAGTCCCTAACATCTGGAGTGCCAAAGGTTCGCCACCACGGTTCTAGGACATTATGCCTCATAGTGAGAGCTCCATGAAGGGGTGAGGGGCTGCCCGTCACGGAGATTCAGAGAGCAGCTCCAAATGCAGCAAGGCACTTGTGCTGCAGACATGAAAACTCGGGGTCTGCTCGTAAGTCAGAGACCACGTGTGCCACGCAGTCAAACCCATTCCAAGAACACTGACAGGAACTGCTGTCTCTGCCAGGACCCAGATCAGTTCCGGGACATTTCCGCACATCGCTGTGACTACTGCTGAGTGCCTTGATTGAAATGAAAGCTCCCTTCTGGGCGAGCTTGAAAATATGGCCTCAGCATCGCCCACAGGAGACAACGTCTTAGTCCACTGCAGAGCGCCTCTTCAGACCCAGGGGGAAAAACTGAACCATGAATAAAGTGAGTGCGCCTCCAACAGCATTCACCAAATACGGACCAAAAAAATCACGTGACGCACGTGTGCTGCACAGTGGCTTGTGTATATTACAAATATTTTTACAGTGTATAAACATACATAAAATGCAATTGCTGTTAACAAATCTTTACTCTCATTACAGATATCTCCGATGGGAGGACTTCAGTAACACCTTTATTGAGGTGAACTGTGTTGCTAACATTGAAGAAGGTTGTTTGACTGCATCGGTGTTACTGAAGTTCTCCCATCGGAGATATCTGTAATGAGAGTAAAGATTTGTTAATAGCAATTGCATTTGATGTATGTTTATACACTGTAAAAATATTTGTAATATATACAAGCCACTGTGCAGCACACGTGTGTCACGTGATTTTTTTGGTCCGTATGTGAAAAAACTGAACCACCCAGTGCAGACACAAGAAAAGGTTTCTTTACTCGACTGTCAAATTCACAGCCCATGGAAGTGGTGATAGCCACAAGGATGGGTGGCTTTGAAAGGGTCTGCAACCTGCAGCTCTCCAGATGTCCATGGACGACAATTCCCATCAGCCCCTGCCACCATGGCCAAATGGGATTTGTAGTCCATGAACATCTGGAGAGCCGCAGGTTGCAGACCCCTGGTTTAGACAGTTGAATTGAGAAGAGGTCCACTCAGTGGCGACCCAACACGGTGAGTAAAAGGAAGCTCCATCAACAGAGCACCAAACTTCTGAATCCTAATGCCGGGAGGCAACGAAGGCATATTGACCAGGGCAAGTCTTTGGACACTGCGTAGGATAGGATGCTGGACCAGAAGGATACTCACTAACTAACCCTGTTCACCCCACAATGGAAGGGGCAAGCCCAGCCATTAAGGAAACAAGGTCAGGCACCACATGAGGCTGTGGAATTCAAAATCCAAATGGATGTATGAGGGGAGTCTGAAGACAAACTGAGGATCATCCTAACCCTGAAATCTTCCACAACTCTCAAGGAACCTTCACACTTAGAGGATGGCTGTTACAGGTCAATATAGCCCATGAGTTCACTGGTAATCTACCCCTGATAACAGATGCTGACAAACAGTAGGGCTGGGTGCTTGTGAGATTTCCAGAGCTACCTGGCTGGCCACTGTCGGAGACCAAACACGGGCATTTGCAATATGCGGTTGACATTTGCATATATATTTGACATCATTCTTTTTTGAGAGCTGCTTATTTTCCATCCATCCATCCATCCATCCATCCATCCATCCATCCATCCATCCATCCATCCATCCATCCATCCATCCATCCATCCATCCATCCATCCATCCATCCATCCATCCATCCATCCATCCATCCATCCATCCATCCATATCCATCCATCCATCCATCCATATCCATCCATCCATCCATCCATCCATCCATCCATCCATCCATCCATCCATCCATCCATCCATCCATCCATCCATCCATCCATCCATCCATCCATCCATCCATCCATCCATCCATCCATCCATCCATCCATCCATCCATCCGCTGTTGGATCAATATCTCACACAGAGGACCTTGACAGACACTGCCCTGGATTTGCAAGGATGAAGTTCAGACATATAACGGTGATACTTCCCCCAAACAAAGCTGAGATTCCCAGGATCCTGAGTGCCAAGTTCTACAAGTGTCAGGAGTCCAATTCTGCCCAAATCCTCCCAAGACAGGTGATCTGGACCGCCAGTCTTACCATCAGCCTGTTTTGAAGCCCTGAGCTCTCCTCCCTGGCACAGCGGTGAGAGAAGAATACTTCTCAGACTCATGCGGAGAGAGCTACTGCAGCCCGACTCTCTGTTGCACACCGAGCCCCAAATGCAGGTATTTCAGTGGCCCACTCACCAGTCCCAGGGGACGCAAGAAGCCCCCAGAGTTCCACCCGGTCCTAGCAGGCAGCTGTCTCTAAGGTGGCTCACAGACTGAGCTAGGTGGTCCTCCAGTGCAGACCACGCTGGGCTCAGGACCCCCACCTCTGCTTTACAGCCACCCCGAGCCCTCTCATGTGAGAAACCAAGCGCCACAGATGAGTGCGCTTTCTGATGGGGGGAGGGGGGGAAACCTGGACGTACTTTCACAGTACTGAGATCCATCGGGTGCTTGATAATGTCATGGTAGTCATGCAGTTCCAGGGCCTCGGCGTCCACGGGCTTGTAGAAGGGCCAAGCGTAAGCAGCATGCTTCTTGGACAGCATCTCCTTAAGGATGCTGTCACAGTACTTCAGGTGTTCCGAGAGCTTGCCTTTCTTGCCCGCATGCTGGGGCACCTCCCCGTCTTCCAGGTCTTTCTTTGGTGGTTTGATGGGCCGGCCCCCACTTTCCCGCCGAGCCACGACTTTCGCCTGCTTGGGGTCTGACAGCGGGGTGGGCGACTCACTCCGACTGGCAGTGATGGCCGACGTTGTGGGCGTGGTCGTGTCTGCTTTCCGCTTCACTCCCTTCTTCTGAAATTCAGAAGCGATAAATACAAATGAAAGGAATCTGGTGGCTTTGCCATTGACATGCTACTAGGGGCTGTTCTTAGGGGATTGCAAAGACAGAAAAATAGCAGGAAGGGCAGAATCCTGCTTCCCAAGAATCTCACCTGTCAGCTTTGTTTCCCAGACAAAACTTCCTGGCCTACAGGACAGCCCTGTAGGGGGGATATAAATCCAACTCTTCTTCTTCAGCAGTGGCGTAGGAGGTTAAGAGCTTGTGTATCTAATCTGGAGGAACTGGGTTTGATTCCCAGCTCTGCCGCCTGAGCTGTGGAGGCTTCTCTGGGGAATTCAGATTAGCCTGTGCACTCCCACACATGCCAGCTGGGTGACCTTGGGCTAGTCACAGCTTCTCGGAGCTCTCTCAGCCCCACCCACCTCACAGGGTGTTTGTTGTGAGGGGGGAAGGGCAAGGAGATTGTAAGCCCCTTTGAGTCTCCTTACAGGAGAGAAAGGGGGGATATAAATCCAATTCTTCTTCTTCTTCAAATGGGCCAAGCGATTTCCAATGCTGAATAAGATTTCTAAAAATCAGGAGGTGGCCCGCCGTGGGGCTACCAGAAGCGGATAAAAGCACACAAAATGAGCTTTATACATAAGTAAACAGGCTTAGTTTATAGGTCACAGAATTCTGGATATTCTAGCACAAAATGCTCATTCTATTTGCCTGTTTTAGGGCACACATCCCAACCCGGCCTATATTTCAAAATCTACCACACATGGTTGCTGTGGCTGCATGAGGGAGAAACAAGTGAGCCACAAAACCCTCAAAAAGTGGGGAGGGGAGGAAGGATGATGATGCTCGGCATGGGGAATTCTTAAAGCACAAGTGGAGAGATATTGGGGGAGGGGGCCTCTTCATGTCAGGCAACGGGGGGGGGGGGGGGCTTCAACTCAAACCATGACATGCCAGGCCTTAGTCCCAGAATGTGTACCTTATGCTAGAACCCAGCAGCTAAGCACCTGAAGAAGAGAGTGCCTTCAAGCATATACAGAGGACCCTTCAGGGGACTCCAGACTCAGGCTACTTACCATCTTGTGATGGAACTCAGAGACCATTAAGCTACATAGCAGGCAGAAATCAACTGAGGAAAAACTGACATTAAAATCTGTGGCTCAGCCAAATCACAGACCTTCACAACTTTAGACAACAGAGATGACAGAGGTTACACCAGAGGCGTACGGAGGGAAAATGGCGGCCGGAGACAACTTGGTCTCTGGGTGCCCCCTCCTCCACGCACTCAGGGGGCTCAGTGTGTGACTCCACCCCAAAGCCATGCCACCCACGGGCTCCAAGAAGAAGAAGAAGAAGAAGAAGAAGGAGGAGGAGGAGGAGGAGGAGGAGGAGGAGGAGGAGGAAGAGGAGGAAGAGAAGGAGGAGGAGGAAGAGGAGGAAGAGGAGGAAGAGGAGGAGGAGGAAGGAGGAGGAGGAAGAAGAGGAAGAGGAAGAAGAGGAGGAAGAGGAAGAAGAAGGAGGAGGAGGAGGAGGAGGAGGAAGAGGAAGAAGAAGAAGGAGGAGGAGGAGGAGGAGGAGGAAGAGGAGGAGGAGGAAGAAGAGGAAGAGGAAGAAGAGGAGTTTGGATTTATATCCCCCCTTTCTCTCCTGTAGGAGACTCAAAGGGGGGAGGGGGAGGAGTTTGGATTTATATCCCCCCTTTCTCTCCTGCAGGGGCTTACAATCTCCTTGCCCTTCCCCCTCACAACAAACACCCTGTGGGGTAGGTGGGGCTGAGAGAGATCCGAGAAGCTGTGACTAGCCCAAGGTCACCCAGCTGGCGTGTGTGGGAGTGTACAGGCTAATCTGAATTCCCCAGATAAGCCTCCACAGCTCAGGCGGCAGAGCGGGGAATCAAACCCGGGGAATCAAACACAAGCTCTGAACCTCCTACGCCACTGCTGCTCACCTGAAGCCTAGCTGCTGCTCTCCTGAGCCTGGGGAGAGCAGTTGCCAGCCTCCTGCTATGTGCTTTTGAAAGCACAGAGGCTGGGGGCAGAGCTCAGGGACAGGGACCTGCCCCAAGCCCCTCTTCCACTGGACTCCCTGCAGCCCAGTTGCTGCCCTCCCCCGCCCCCTGCCCTCAGTGCTTTTAAAAGCACATCCGGGAACTGCTTTCCCAAGGCTCTGGGGAGAGCAGCAGCTGGGCTACAGCGAGCCTGGGGGTGGGGGCGTGGTTGAAGGAGGGAGGGGGGCATGGGAGGCGGGGGAAGGAAGGAGTAGAGGAGAGCTCTCCAACACATCCCTGGAGGCTGGCGCCTGCAGAAGCCAGCCTGCAAGGAGGCCAGGAGGGGGGTTGGGCGCTGGCTGCAGGAACGCATCTTCCAGCGCCCCCACGTGACTGAAAGGCATCCATCCAGGGAATGGGTATCCCCCTGTCCCTAGATTGGTAGGCCTCTGGGTTACACTCCTGCTCAAGATGCAAAGAGGAGGAGTGTTAACGACCACACTGACCCCCTCCTCATATGGAATGTGAGTGCCCATGTTGTGGTACCCATGCATAGGTGGGGCCCACAGGTCACTTCTACATCTCTGCTTAAGAGGGCTACTGTGTTATACAAAGTCTCAGAAATGAATGGAGGAAGGAGCTGGATCACACTATTTTGCCAGAGTGGTGGGTTGACTGTCCTACATTTTATACCTGGTATTTCTGTGACTCTAAAGCTGCAACTCATTCAGCAAAAAAGTACATTTAGGACATATTGGACATCACAGCACCTTTTTAGTAAAGAAATAAGCAGAGTGCCCCGCTGCTGACTCTGCAATTTGCAGGATAGATCTCTTCATATGCTTTGGGCCCATCCAGTTATTTGGGTTTTTTGGGAGGAAGGGAAAACTCAAATCAATTTTGTTTTAAAATATTTACAGATCTTTGAGGATAACTATGTACTTTTAAACTCTTTCCCTGCACCCTGGAAACCTACTGAGGGTCAACGCAAATGGACCCTCCATGCTCTTACTGTTGCTAAAAGTCTTCAATTACAACACTGGAGAGATAAATGCCCACATCTAGTAATCCGATCGATTGCAGACCTTACAATCTTATCAGCTTTCAGATGCGTAGCACATTGATGACAGCTGTCCGTGGACATATTTGTAGATATCTGGAAACCTTTGACAGATGCTTAGACTTGCTGTCAGTGCTGTTATGCTTTATCTTTAATCCTTTTTGGTTGGGGGTTACAATTTAAAAAAATTAGAAAGACTACTAAGAAACCAAAACCATGCCAAATCTTCTGATCATGGCCAACTCTTCTCCAACCTGAGAGGGGTTTTCAGGGGCACTAGGGGAGAGAAAAGTGCTTCACATCCAAAGGGCGCATGCGCGTGTAACCCCCATGCTCAGAATGGGTTGACCCAGAAAGGGGTGGAGACTCAAAGCAGCAAGAGAAGGCTGCAGAGCTCATTTAGTTTGGAGGAGACAAGGCTACCAGACTCGGACCTTGATTTCTATAAGCCCTTCACACCTTGTTAAGGTAACTGCAATGTTGTTGGGATCTACAGGGAAGGTAGTTGTTTATTTTTGCTATGTTGTAAATGTTGGAGTTTATTGTTTCAGGGTTTCTTTTTGTGGTTGTAATGGGTGAGAGTTCTCCTGGAAACCTTCATCATGTTGAATCCTGTTCATCAAGCCCTTGGAGTTTCAGGAGCCAACCCACTTGCAAAGAAGAATTGGACTTGGCAGTATCAGTAGACTGTAAATATAAGGACTTGAAAATGCAACCTGAACAGGACCTTGAAGTGTGATGTTAAATGTTGATGTTTGATGTTATATGTTAAGAAAATAAACCATTTTGTTTTTAAAAATTATTGTTGCAAACTCATTCCATGCCCCACAGAACCCACAAGCTGAGGTTACACACGCACGCCCCCTAAAAGCTTTGCCACTGCCCCCCACACTAAGCCTCACTGACTGCTCCACTCTCTTGGAAGAGGGAGCCCCAAAACTCCAGAGGCGCAACTCAGCTTCTCTGGCTGCTTCTTGATTACCTTGACAATAGGTGGCGTTGGAGGAACGACTGGCATGACGGGAGCGGGAGGTGGAGGCGGAGGGGGTGCGGCAGCAGGGGGAGCTGCGATGGGGGCGACGTTAGCAGTGATGGTTGGCACAGGCGTGGCGGCAATGACGGGCGTCTGCGAGACCGAGGGGGGGACGTTCTGGAAGGGGGCCGACGGGGACACAGAGGACACAGCTGCTGTGTGCTGCGCTCCTGTTGGAAGAGACAGACAGGTTAAACCCAGCGGGTGGCAAACCCAGGCGCTTGTGTGGGACATGCCAAGATGACCCTTGCCCCTTTCCCCTTCATTTTCCCGCAAAAGGTCTTTTGCCAATTTCTTGGGTGGCTGCTATGCACGCTATTCATTATACCATCAATTCAAAAATAAGATTACAAATTGGTATCAGCCTGACAGGAATTCCAGGGAGGGGAACAGGAGCACCAAATGGGGTGGAAATACAGGCCTGTGGATTCACTCGAGAGTGAAACAAAAATGAAACAGGGGCTTTCGACTGGAAAAAAGTGAGGCTGAGAAGCCTGGCAGCATTCCCGGGTCTGGCTTCCCCCCTAAGAAAATGAAAACCGGCTCCAGCCCAGGCCTTGCTTCCCCACCCCCACCCCTGGAGGAGGGGAGATGTCCTGAACTCCCTGCAAATCTCTCCCCAGAAGTCATCAGCCCACATCTCCCCCACACCTAGAATGGCCATCTCTGACCTAACCTTTTTTTAAAAAGAACTACTCTATAAAGTGGTTGTTGTGGGTTTTCCGGGCCGCGTGGCCGTGGTCTGGTGGATCTTGTTCCTAACGTTTCGCCTGCATCTGCGGCTGGCACCTTCAGAGGTGTATCGCAGAGGGAAGTCTGTTACACACTGTGTCCAGTGGAAGTCTGTTACACATTGTGTCACAGTGTGTAACAGACTTCCCTCTGCGATACACCTCTGAAGGTGCCAGCCGCAGATGCAGGCGAAATGTTAGGAACAAGATCCACCAGACCACGGCCACACAGCCCGGAAAACCCATAACATACATACACACACATATATGTATACATGTATAAAAATCACATTTAAAAATGAACGCCTATGCAGCAGTATAACCAGCTATTCTGTGAGCCGCCTCGAGCCCTTCGGGGGTGAGGCGGCTTATAAATCACATAATAAATAAATAAATAAATAAACAAATCAAAGTCAGCAGCAAACTAAAGTCAGCTCTCACGAGGTATTAAAAGCCTCCGTCAATTTTTGTCTTCCAAACTTCAATCAAGTCTCCGTTTCTGGGCAGCCCTGCAGGTCACTGGCTCTGTGGTCTATAAGTTTCAATGAAAAGTGGCCACTGGCCAGATGGTCTGTAGGACTGCTAAGAAACTTACTTTTGGGAATCTTCATAAGCCAGAGAGAACATGGCGAAGAAGAATTTCCTTCTTCACACATCTCTGGACGATGCCATTAAGGGCCTCAAAGGTGACCAACTCGAACTTCAATATAGCCCACAAGCAGACTGGCAGCCAGTGCAATTTATAGGGCATGGATACAATCATCTTTCCCTATCCAGGCTTCCTATGAACATTTTGGAAAGACTGCAGTCTTCATCAGTCTGCACGGCAGGTGAAGGCATGGCTTTCTCAAGGTCCCACCTGTTTCAAAGCCTAATTGGCAATGTCCTTCCTGTAAACAAGGCAGGTGCCGAACTGTCGAACAGTGCTAAGAAGAGCCATGGGTGGCGGGCCAAACATCAACACACGGTTCCCAAGCCACTGTGTGAGTTATCAATGCTCTAGCCTTTTTCAGTGCAGAAACAGGACTCTCCTCTTATACCTCCACAATAAAAGGGACTAGAAGGGTTTTTTAAATGAATTCAAGGGACCTGGCTAATAGACCATTACAATGCTATTGTGATATGCCAATTGCAGATTTTTTTAAAAGCCTGGAAAAGCCCCTGGTGACGTTGGGAGGGGGAGGTGGATTGGCAGTGGTGTGGGGCTGAGGCAATTGCTGTGGGGATGTTCTCTGACTCTACACTTGCAGTAGCAATGAAAGCTCCAGGGAGAATCATCGCCATGTGGAGACAGCCCAGCTATAGCTTCTGAACAGCCCTCAAGGGTAGTCCTTTGTAGAGTGCATTACAGTAATCCAATCAGAAGGTTACCTCAGCAAGCACCACAGAGGCAAAGTCCTTTTGGCCTAGGAAGCGAAGCAGCTGAGGAATCAGAGGGAACTTATCAGTAATGATAACTGTGTCTGAGAAAGGTGTCGTATGCGTGTCTGAGCGCACACTTTGTGCCCACCCTACAATAAGCAGAGCTGAATGAATGACGTAAATAAGCTGCGACAGGCGTGTTTTGTTCAATGCGTATAACGGACAGACTGCCCACTTGGCCTTTCTTGCTCTCCAATTTTGGTTTAGAAGCTGAGGCGGAAGGGAGCCCTGGTTTCGGAGACTGCCCTCTGACCTGCATTGTGTGCGCTGGCAGCGGACTTCCGGGCTTTGCCTTTTGGAACGGGAGGTAACAATTCGACTTCTTCTTGAGGCATCTGGGCCACTTTCTGCAGGAAGATCTTCTCCAGGGCTTGGGCCATGAGGACGATGTCGTCGGTGGGCTGGACGGAGGAAGTGGAAGCAAGCGCTGGTCATCCAAGGGGGTCCGGAAATCCCCTCCCCCCCACATCTTCACACTGCTCTCCAGCATTGAGGGAGCTGCACTGCCCACAGCAGGCAGACCACTCAAAAGGCATCCCCCACCCCCGGCTTATTAACATGGGGATAATCTCAAAGGGGACAGAGGACCTGGCAAGGCGGGTGGCTGCTGATCCACTTCTCTCTTAGTAGCACCCCAAATTCTGTGCTGGAGCAGCCCTCATCCTGGTGGATTTAGCTCTGGCATCAAGTGGGAAAAATTCATCCTGGCTCCAGAGCAGTGGCATACCAGACCTAAATGGCACTCGGGGGCATGACCGCCTCCCTGCACACACACACACACATGCCACCTGGCTCCCTGCACCCCACTTACGGGAGCCAGTAGGGAGGCCGAAGGAGGGTGGCACTCAGGGGGCGGCTTGGATGGATGCTGCAATGGCAGGCTGGCTCCTGGGCAGGCTGGCTCCTGGGTCAGTTTGCACCACGGCGCCCCACCCTCCTGCCCTCCCTGGCGGCCAGCTTCTGCCGGGCAGGAGCTGGCCTGCAGGGAGGGTGGGAGGGGGTGGGGCTCAGCGGCAAGGGCGCACATTGCTTCGTTGTGGGGGGGTGCCCAGTTCCCCCCCCCCACGTGACAAAATGGCATGTGCCCAGGGACATGGGATATTCCATGTCCCCATTAGCGGTACGCCACTGCTCCAGTGATAAGCTTGCATGCAGATCAGAGTGACTGCAGCCAAGCAATCAAGGAAGCATGTGTGAAATGGGGTCTTTTCCCTGCATAAGTGTCTATCCGGAATGAAAGAACCTGAATTCTAAATTGTACTTTACAGATACTTTTATCTTTACATTCAAAATGTGAATGACAGTTTCACTCCTCAGTAGCAAAGTGGGAGGATCCCAGACAGAGACAGCACCCTGAGTGGCATCTGCAGTCTGAACACAAAAGTTCCAGTCTTTGGTAAAGAGGAGACAAACTAAAAGCCCAGGGAAACATGTTTTCGGAATTCTGCATTCTGCCTTTTTTAACCTTAACTCAAAAGTCTGCTACTGTTAGCTGTTTCAGAAGCCAAACTTTGGCTTTGCAAAGGGGTGAAAGTAAGATTAAAAAAAAAACCATATCAGTTTAAATGTAAGGAAAATATTATGCTAATGCAATTTCACCATTTTTGCTGGCCATGCTAGTATCTCCAACAACATCATCAGTCCAAGGGCAAGCAAGAGGTAGTAGAGTACAATGGTTAAGAGGCAGAGTCCTTAGGAAGTCACCTGTTCTAACTCTACCTCAGTCATAAACTCACTAAGTGCCCAGAATCAAACCATTCTCTCTCAATCTCTAACCTGCATCATTTATGTATATATGTCAGATACTTTTATCTCGCTTTCTCAGGAAATGTTCACTCTCAAAATTGCTACTACAAGTGGAAACTAAAACAAAGGCCAAAAATCAGCAAAATCAACTAGTGTAGGGGGGAATTTTGTTTAGGAAAAAATACTGGTCTACTTCACTGGGCATTCCCAAGGTTGATTGTGACGATATAAGCGACGCACACTGAACACTTGACAATACTGCACACAAGCAGTAGTGCTGATGCTATTATTAATGATAACTTAAAGCCTGGCCAGAGGGGCAAGCCGAAGAGCCCGGGCCAAACAGCTGGGTCCAAGCTTCGGGTTGGCAGAGCAAAGTCTGTGGGAGTGGCCTCCACAGAACCAGACTCACAACCCGATTTTGACTGGGGACTTGTTGTGTTGCGTATTGTGTTGGGCAGGTCTATTTGGCTATGAATCCCCAGTTGTCAGGCCAAAGTAGGAAAAAAATATTCAAATAAACAATGTCGGTGCCATCTTCACAATTGTGGAGGAGAACATACTTCTCTCTCCCACTCTCACTGACCCTTTAACATTAAATTAAGAGTTAACTTGATTTTATACAGCTTTAAAATATTTCCCCCACTCCTTATGAGTGGAACTGTGGTCAAACTTGTTTTAGCCAAATGCTTGATTCAAATTGGTGGGCCCTCTGGGGCTAAGAGAGAAATGGCTCTGGAGGCAAGATCCATCCCGCAAAGGCGTGCAAGGACACAGATCAGGACACGTGTGAGACTTTTGCATAAATAAGCCCCCACCCCCATCCCGGGACCCTTTACCTTGTTGTAAATGTAACAATTTGTAAACATGGTGTTGAAATCTTGCATACATTCACTGGCACTCCAGTAGTAATTGTGTTCCAGTCGTTTCTTGATCGTCCCCATATCCATTGGGTTTTTGATTATTTTGTGATAATCCTGTCAAAAGGGAAGAAGCCATTTTTACTAGAATCTAAACATGTGGTGACATTCTGTGGACTGACACAAGTGCAAAAGAAAAGTGTCTGCATCAAGGAGCTTAGAACCCAAATTTGACACACAGGAGAAAGAAAACGCAACTAAAGGTTCTGCACAAGGTACAGAAAAAGGTACCACTTTTTATGCCTTTTTCTGTACCTTGTGCAGAACAAGGCATCAAAAGTGGTCAAGGGACTGATGAGCAACTGGTTAAGAGGTTGAAGGAGAAATGCCTTAAGACAGTGGTGGCGAACCTTTGGCACTCCAGATGTTATGAACCATAATTCCCATCAGCCCCTGCCAGATTGGCCGATTGGCCATGCTGGCAGGGGCTGTTGGGAATTGTAGTCCATAACATCTGGAGTGCCAAAGGTTCGCCATCATGGCCTTAAGGGTTTGGGACCTCTTAGTTTAGGGGGGGAATTAATAAGGAAACGAATGTAATCAAAGTGCATAAAATTCTGGGTAGATGACCCCACTTCCCTTTGTCTCCCATAATAGCATTTATTTTACATTTTTATATTTTGTACTCACAGGACTAAATACTGCGGGTTCCAAATCAGTACACTATTCAAACAAATAAATCAACAGTTTAAAAAAACCCTGCAAAACCCTGTGAAACTTAATGCCAGCTGAGTCCCAAAACTAAATAAGTAAAATCTTAAAATTAAGACAAAAATACTGGAACTATCTAAAAACAGCACCGAATGCAATAAAAGCAGGGAGCAGCAGTTGTACACCAATTTTTCAAACTAGCTGCTGAAGTAGGATTAAAACACCTGGTGTAAGGAAAAGACGACTATCAACTAAACCAACAAAACCACCTGGGAAAACAGATACATTTTAGCCCAATCTGAAAATAAAAAGAAAAGATCCAGTGCCAAGTGGACAGATATGGAGGAGGCGGCACAACGGAGAAAGCCCCATCTCTGACACTCCCTTCAAGGTGGCTGGCATGACCCTTTAATAAAGCACTCAGAGCCTCCAGGGCCATTCACAAGATGCTCTCTGGCTTCGGTAGATAAGCCATGATGGGCAAATGCTGATCGCCAAGGAAACACACCTGTCTGGACTTTTCCAAGAGACCTGACCTCATCATTAGGCACCACAATCAGAGCTTGCCCAAGCAGTTGCGATTAGGCAGAGCTCTGATAAGATTCTTGGACTGTGCTGTGAAACTAATGAAGCCTAGATCTTGGGAGATGGAACGTGGTCTGCAAAATGTCTCACAAGTTTCCCAGTGAGCTTGGTCTGCACCACCTTCACATACCGTGTTTCCTCGAAAATAAGACAGTGTCTTATATTAATTTTTGCTCCCAAAGATGCGCTGTCTTATTTTCAGGGGATGTCTTATTTTTCTGTGTTCTGTTCGTCGGGCATGCTTCCAAACAAAAACTTTGCTACGTCTTACTTTCGGGGGATGCCTTATATTTCGCACTACAGCAAAACCTCTACTACGTCTTATTTTCAGGGAAACAGGGTAGCAGGCCCCAGGAGGTCAGCTGCGTTTCAATCATTTTAAGTTTTCTTCATTGCAAAAAGAAGAGTTAGTTATTATACCCCGCTTTTCTCTACCATAAGGAATCTGAAAGCAGCTGACAATTGCCATCCCTTCCCCGCAAAGGGCGAGGGGAGGGGGATCTACGCCCGAGGATGGGGCGCAAGCCCTACGCCCCTGCCGCAGCGCTGCCTGCCCCAGAACACCCCCCACGCCCCCTGGGCACTACACCACTGCTTCCCCACCCACTACCAAAGCAAGTACTTTGTGAGGTAAGTGTGGGATAGTGCGTATGTCTTATTGCTAAGACATAACATCAGTGAGGCTGAGAGAATTCTGAGAGAACTGTCACTGGCCCAGGAACACCCAGCAGGCTTCATGTGGATCAGCCGGGAATTGAACCTGGTTCTCCGAATTAGAGTCCACAGCTGTTACCACTGTTCCACGTCTACCAGAAGATTTCATTGCCTCCAACTCCTCGGTGTACCCGGGAGCTCCACATAACAAAAGAGATGCACGGAGGGTTTTGACTGGTCAGCAGAAACTTTCCAAGGTTCATCAAGAACTCTCTTAGCTAATGCAGGGGACGACTTTAGGAAGGCCTTTACCACTGAAGAGGTTATGAGAGTCAGCCTAAGAGCAGCAGTGGCGTAGTGGTTAAGAGCAGGTGCACTCTAATCTGGAGGAACCGGGTTTGATTCTCAGCTCTGCCACTTGAGCTGTGGAGGCTTATCTGGTGAATCAGATTAGCTTGTGCACTCCAACACACGCCAGCTAGGTGACAGTTCTACGGAGCTCCCTCAGCCCCACCTACCTCACAGGGTGTTTGTTGTGTGTTGGGGCGGAGGGGAAGGAAAAGGAGTTTGTCAGCTCCTTTGAGTCTCCTACAAGAAGAGAAGGGGGGAGGTATAAATCCAAACTCTTCTTCTTCTTTTAAATGTCACCAGGTAATGGTATGACCCTGAATGTTGTGGTCTGTGCCTCACCGAGGTTGACAGCAGTGACAAGGAGCCGGCAGGAAAGAGCGATGAGGAGGAGCCAGCTGACAATGAAGATGAGGCAGGCCCCACGGCTGCACCAATAGCAGATGGCATTCCGGGCCTGCGCCATCTATGAACCCGGAGGTGTCAAACAACATGGATGACCATGTCCTGGGACCATTTCCCGTCACCAGGAGGGATCCTGTACCAGTTCAGAGGGTTCCATCGGCACCAGGGGCCTGCAGCCCTCCAACCTCCCACCCTCCACCGGAGTAGCGGCACCAGCAACAGCACGTGGAGCTCACTGAACACAGAAGATCTGTTGGATTGGCTGCTCAGTGGCTGCAAGTCAGCCTCAGGATCTCTGCCAGCTACTCAGCTGAGTAGAGCCACCTGCCCTAGCCGAGTATAAAGCAGTGATGGCAAACCTTTTCGAGACTGAGTGCCCAAACTGCAACCCAAAACCCACTAATTTATCACAAAGTGCCTACATGGCAATTTAACTTGAATACTGAGGTTTTAGTTTATAAAAAACGGTTGGCTCTGAGGCGTGCGTTACTCAGGGGTAAGCTTGGTGTTAGTCGGTGGCTTTGCTTTGAAGCAACTGTGCAACTCTCTGAACAGGTGAATCACGACCCTAGGAGGGTTTATTCAGAAGCAAGCCCCATTGCCAGCAACCGAGCTTACTCCCAGGTAAAGGATCGTGCTTGAGTTCTTTGCATGAAAATCAGTGGCGTTTAACAGCGCTTAACAGGGTTACCTACACTGCTTCCCCAAAACTAGGTCTTAGGTTTAATGCTAATAATTGAGCCCAGAAGCCCAAGCCAGCCTTGATGTGGGAGGGGGACGACTCTGTTTGTGCGTGCCCACAGAGAGGGCTCTGAGTGCCACCTCTGGCACCCGTGCCTTAGGTTCGCCACCACTGGTATAAAGCAACAAGGGCTAGCAGCTACCTCTCTGCAGAAGCAAGGCGTGTTGCTGCTGTTTCTCTGCTCTGGACCTGTTCCTGTACCTGCAACCCTGCTCTTGTTACCTTGCCTCAGACTCTGACTCTTGGTCTGCCTTTTAGACTACTGTTTGGACTCTGATTCTTCGTGCTTGACCTCGCTCGGATCAGTTGACCTGCATTTGTGGTTCCTAGCTCAGAACTGGCCAATCGTCAGCCGGTCTGCTCTGGTCAGTCGCCAGCCAGACCACAACAATGAAAAAGGGGTGGCAGAAACTTTTCTCAGCAAACCCTTTTGACTACCAGCACAGAGAACAGCGCATGCATGGAGCTACTGAAGAAGCAAGTCAGCCCCATGGCTATGGAAGTCCTGGAGAAATAAAAAGGCAGTACTGTCACGTGATACCATTACAGGAGAGATAAAATAAGGCTAATGCTGACAGTGCAAAATAAAGTAGAAATGTATTTTATTAGAAGAAGAAGAAGAAGAAGAAGAAGAAGAAGAAGAAGAAGAAGAAGAAGAAGAAGAAGAAGAAGAAGAAGAAGAAGAAGAAGAAGAAGAAGAAGAAGAAGAAGAAGAAGAAGAAGAAGAAGAAGAAGAAGAAGAAGAAGAAGAGGAGGAGGAGTTTGGATTTATATCCCCCCTTTCTCTCCTGCAGGAGACTCAAAGGGGCTTACAATCTCCTTGCCCTTCCCCCCTGTGAGGTGGGTGGGGCTGAGAGAGCTCCGAGAAGCTGTGACTAGCCCAAGGTCACCCAGCTGGTGTGTGTGGGAGTGCACAGGCTAATCTGAATTCCCCAGATAAGCCTCCACAGCTCAGGCGGCAGAGCTGGGAATCAAACCCGGTTCCTCCAGATTAGATACACGAGCTCTTAACCTCCTATGCCACTGCTATTACTCAGTTATAGTTTCCAAAATTTGCTGTGTGTTTTGCCAAGAGGATTCTTCAGGGAGATTTGTTAGTCTGCTGAATCACAGCATAGATCATGAAACCCCCCCTCCCCCAAGACCAACAGCCTTGAGGGTTCAAAACTAGCCAAGGCCATCTCCAGATGCCCAGCGAAGGAGACTGCTGGACAGCAAGATGAGCAAGACATCCACAACATTCCCAGCCTGTCTCACCTCTCCCAACGTTAGGAACATACATCCAGAGCCACAACTCTGACCAACCACCCACTGAAGGAGAATGAAAGAACCCCCTTCCCCCAGAGACCACAGTCAGTCCCCTTTCCCAACTGCAGAGCCTCGGAGAAACCTCGCGGACACCACGGGGACAGATTAGCGCCCATTTCGTCCCGCTAGGTCTTGGCAATGAATGTCAGGTCAGCTTCCTCCTCCGATGACAACTGTCTTCTCCTCTGCTCTGAGCTGGCGTTTAGCAAGAGAACTCCTAGGCCCAACGGCACTTCAGTGTGGGTAAGCAGGGCCTGAAGGCTGGCAAAGATGGAAATGGGAGGCAGACATGAGCTGTCCCCCTCCACCCTTCCCTTCACCCAGCTCCTCCTCCTGACACTGCTGTGTCTCCCTGTTAAAAAACAAGGTCTCCGCCTCCTGGGAGATCCCAGAATGTCACCTGCTCCCTCTGGTAGTCCAGCTCTGTCCCATGCTCACCACCCTGTGCCCGGGAAGCCCAGGCATGGCCCCATTAAGAACACAAGAACAAGCCATCTGCCTGGATCAGACCAGAGTCCATCTAGTCCAGCATCTCTGCTACTCGGGAGTGGCCCACCAGGTGCCTTTTGGGAGCTCACTTGCAAGATGTGAAAGTAAGGGCCTTTAAGAACATAAGAACGAAGCCTAGCCTGGATCAGACCAGAGTCCATCTTAGCTCAGCATCCCTTGCTACCTCGCAGTAGGGCTCCACCACCAGGTGCCTTTGGGAGCTCACCTGCAGGATGTGAAAGCAAGGGCCTTAAGAACATAAGAACGAGCCTGCTGGATCAGACCAGAGTCCATCTAGTCCAGCACTCTGCCAGCCTCGCGAGAGTGGCCCACCAGGTGCCTTTGGGAGCTCTCACCTGCAAGATGTGAAAGCAAGGGCATTAAGAACATGCTAGAACGCAGCCTGCTGGATCAGACTCAGAGTCCATCTAGTCCAGCACTTCTGCCACTCCTCGCGAGTGGCCCACCAGGTGCCTCTTGGAGCCTCAACTTGCAAGATGTGAAAAAAGCAATGGTCCTTAAGAACATAAGAACTCCAGCCTGCTGGATCAGACCAGGAGTCCATCTAGTCCAGCACTTCTGCTTCCCAGTGGCCCACCAGGTGCCTTTGGGAGCTCACTCTTGCAAGATGGTGAAAGCAAGGGTCTTAAGAACATAAGAACGCAGCCTGCTGGATCAGACCAGAGTCCATCTAGTCCAGCACTCTGCTCCTGCGCAGTGGCCTCACTCCCAGGGTGGCTTTTTCTTTGGGCTCACTCTGCAAGATGTGAAAGCAAAGGGCCTTAAGAACATAAGAACGAAGCCTTGCTGGATCAGACCAGAGTCCATCTAGGTTCAGCATCTCTGCTCCTGCGCAGTGGCTACCTACCAGGTGGCCTTTTGGGAGCCTTTCACTTGCAGGATGTAGAAAGCAAGGGCCTTTAAGAACATAAGAACGAAGCCTGTTGGATCAAGACCAGAGTCCATCTTAGCCCAGCACTACTGCTCCATGAGTGGCCTACCTCAGGTGCCTTTGGGAGCCTCCACGGTAAGATGTGAGAAGCAATGGCCTTTAAGAACATAAGAACTAGCCTTGCTGAGATCCAGACCAGAGTCCATCTAGTCCAGCACTCTGCTACTGCATGAAAATGGCCTACCAGGTGCCTTTTTTTGGGAGCTCACTTGCAAGATGTGAAAGCAAGGGCCTTAAGAACATAAGAACGAGCCTGCTGGATCAGACCAGAGTCCATCTAGTCCAGCACTCTGCTACTGCCAAGCAGTGGCCCATCAGGTGCCTTTGGGAGCTCACATGCAGGATGTGAAAGCAATGGCCTTACGAACATAAGAACGAGCCTGCTGGATCAGGCCAGAGGCCACATCTAGTCCAGCTCTACTCTGCCTTTCGCCAGTGGCTCCACCAGGGTGCTCTTTGGGAGCTCACCTGCACAGGAGGCAGGAAAGCAAGGGCCTTAAGAACATAAAGAACGAGCCTGCTGGATCGTGACCAGAGTCCATCTAGTTCAGCACTCTGCTACTGCTTGCAGTGGCCCATCAGGTGCCTTTGGGAGCTCACATGCAGGATGTGAAAGCAATGGCTCAAGAACATAAGCAGCAGCCTGCTGGATCTGCACTGTAGGCCATCTAGTCCAGCTCTCTTGCTACTCCTCGCAGTGGCCCACCAGGTGCCTTTGGGAGCCTCACCTGCAGGAGGTGTGAAAGCAAGGGCCTTAAGAACACATAAGAACGAGCCTGCTAGATCCAGACCAGGAGTCCATCTAGTCTGAAGCTCTTTCTGCTACTTGCTTGGTGGCTCCACCAGGTGCCTTTTGGGAGCTCAAGCATGCAGGAGGTAGAAAAGCAATGGCCTTTAAGAACATGTAAGAAAGTAGCCTTTCAGCTGGATCCAGACCAGAGGCCATCTAGTCCAGCTCTCTGCTACTGCAAGGCAAGCAGTGGCCCACCAGGTGCCTTTTAAGGAGCTCATGTGGTGGATGTGAGAAAGCAATGGCCTTAAGAACATAAGAAAGAGCCTACCTGCTGGATCAGACCAGAGTCCATCTAGTCCAGCTCTCTGCTACTCGCAGTGGCCCCTGCCTCAGGTGCCTTTGGGAGCTCACCTGCAGGAGGTGAAAGCAATGGCCTTAAGAACACATAAGAACTAGCCTGCTGGATTCAGACCAAGAGGCCATCTAGTCCAGCTCTGCTCTACTGCTACTGCAGTGGCCATTCACCAGGTGCCTTTGGGAGCTCTCACCTGCAGGAGGTGAAAGCAATGGCCTTAAGAACAAAAGAACAAGCCAGCTGGATCAGACCAGAGTCCATCTAGTCCAGCTCTCTGCTACTGCCATAGTGGCCCACCACAGGTGCCTTTCTAGGGGGGGAGCTCACACATGCAGGACATGTGTGTAAAGCAATGGCCTTAAGAACAAAAGAACTAGCCTGCTGGATCAGACCAGAGGCCATCTAGTCTCAGCTCTCTCTGCTACTCTGCAGTGGCCCACCAGGTGCCTTTGGGAGCTCACATGCAGGATGTGAAAGCAATGGCCTTAAGAACATAAGAACTAGCCTGCTGGATCCAGACCAGAGTCCATCTAGTCCAGCTCTCTCTGCTACTCGCAGTGGCCCACCCAGGTGCCTTTGGGGAGCTTCCACCCGGGCAGGATGTGAAAGCAATGGCCTTAAGAACAAAAGAACAAGCCCAAGACTGGATCAGACCAGAGGCCATCTAGTCCAGCTCTCTGCTACCATGCAGTGGCCCACCAGGTGCTCTTTTGGGAGCCTCACATGCAGGATGTTGAAAGCAATGGCCTTTAAGAACATAAGAACTAGCCTGCTGGATCAGACCAGAGTCCATCTAGTCTCAGCTCTCTGCTACTGCAGTGGCTCCACCAGGTGTTTTCGGAGCTCACCTGCAGGAGGTGAAAGCAATGGCTCTTAAGAACATAAGAACTAGCCTGCTGGATCAGGACCAGAGGCCATCTAGCTTTCAGCTCTCTGCTACTGCAGTGGCCTCACCAGGCATGCCTTTTGGGAGCTCACATGCAGGAGGCGTGAAAAGCAAAGGCCTTAAGAACAAAAAGAACTAGCCTGCTGATCAGACCAGAGTCCATCTAGTCTCAGCAGCTGTGCTCACTGCAGTGGCCCACCAGGTGCCTTTGGGAGCTCACGTGCAGGACGTGAAAGCAAGGGCCTTAAGAACAAAAGAACTAGCCTGCTGGATCAGACCAGAGGCCATCTAGTCCAGCTCTCTGCTACTCGCAGTGGCCCACCAGGTGCCTTTGGGAGCTCACCTGCAGGATGTGAAAGCAAGGGCCTTAAGAACAAAAGAACTAGCCTGCTGGATCAGACCAGAGGCCATCTAGTCCAGCTCTCTGCTACTCGCAGTGGCCCACCAGGTGCCTTTGGGAGCTCACCTGCAGGATGTGAAAGCAATGGCCTTAAGAACAAAAGAATTAGCCTGCTGGATCAGACCAGAGGCCATCTAGTCCAGCTCTCTGCTACTCGCAGTGGCCCACCAGGTGCCTTTGGGAGCTCACCTGCAGGATGTGAAAGCAATGGCCTTAAGAACAAAAGAACTAGCCTGCTGGATCAGACCAGAGGCCATCTAGTCCAGCTCTCTGCTACTCGCAGTGGCCCACCAGGTGCCTTTGGGAGCTCACTGCAGGATGTAGAAAGCAATGGCCTTAAGAACAGCACCTAGCCTGCTGGATCAGACCAGAGGCCATCTAGTCCAGCTCTCTGCTACTCGCAGTGGCCCACCAGGTGCCTTTGGGAGCTCACCTGCAGGATGTGAAAGCAATGGCCTTCTGCGGCTGTTGCTCCCGAGCACCTGGACTGTGCACCTTCCCACTAACCCTCCTGCTGCTTCTTTCTCTCTGAAATTTCTTGGGGGGGTTTCTGCAAACCGGAGTCTCTCCCATGTTTCTTCTGTTTTTGGACCAAAGACTGGTGGAAATGAACCGTCATGGGAATGCAGGGCTGTCATGGACTGGGTAGGACCCATTAGGGCTGCCACAAACAGGGATCCCTACACAAAGTTGCCCTTCATCCTGCCCCTTTCAAGCCTGGAGCAGCCAAGGGACTTAACTTCCTGCCAACACTCTGGTTCTAGAGGTTCACTAGAGAGGGCTTTATTCTGGCCCCCCTCCATTTCAGTCAGGGCTCCTTACGGTTGAGAAAAGCAGGGTACAAATTCAAAGCCGCCCATCTTTTTCTAAACAAAGATTAGACCGATTGAGCCCAGAAATAGTACATGCAGCGTCCCCTCCCATAAAATGGGAGGGACCGCTGCCACTCAGAATGGACAGTACTGACCTTACATCCTTGCTATCTGATCCATTTTTTAAAAATTGGAGATGCTGAGGACTAAATCGGGGACTTTCTGCCCTCAAATACTGTCCCACAGACCTACGGAGCAATCCCCTAAATGCCTGCAATGAGCCTTAAGCCACAGATTAATGTTCAGACTTAACACTTACCCACAATTAAGGAAAACAATCAGCGATCATGGACAATGTTTCAGAGCGTCTCAAAGGGAAGAGAAACAGACCAAAAGGAAACCACAGGCTGTACTCACTGGCAAATTCAATTTAATTGCTATCCACTGCTGGTGCTGGCCATGCAACTGATAAGCTTCCACAGAGTTTTCACCACAAATATTTTGCATGTATGTGCCAAGCTGGTTTTCCGTCCAGGTTTGTTGCTGGTGACCTCTGGGGAGGAGGGGTTGACGGGCCCTGAGCCTGGATTGGTAGATGCGACGGTGACATCTTCTCCTGGGTTCCTCGCCTCCAGGTCAAGTCGACAACAGCAGCCAGCGGAAGGGAAAGGTCTGGCTGTTTTCAAGATCCCTGAATGGGATTGACATCCCATTTCCAGGGACAGACCATGCAGCCTTGGTGGAAGGAGGAGAGCGGAGCACTGCGACTTCTGAAAGAGGAAGCAACAAAAGGAGAGATAAATGATCGAGGAAAAGATCCTCCACTCCTGTCCCATGCTGCTCCCAATGAAGGCGGAATGGGGCTGCAGAAGGAAAACCTAACAGTCTACTTCACTAGTATGAGCTGCAGGCACAGGTAGAGACCTCCTGGAGATCAAAGGGAGTACAGTGGGGGACATACACCTTGGCACCGCCAGCATCTGAGAGGTCAGAGTCATTTCCTAGTGCCAGTGCACTCCAGATACAGGGTTACATCCTCATCAGCTCTTCGCCAGCATGGCCAATTGGCCATGCTGGTAGGGGCTGATGGGAATTGTAGCCCATAACATCTGGAGTGCCAAAGGTCCGCCACCACTGTAATCTAGGGGATCCCCAAGAGCCAGTCTCACCCCACGACTGTTTTACAGCTCCCAGACCTGCTCCATACCCTAGATCAGGGCACAATGCAGAGAAGCGGTCTGCAACCTGTGGCTCTCCAGATGTTCATGGGCTGCAATTCCCATCAGCCCCTGCCAGTTAGGGTGGCCCTCAGGGCTTCTATACAGCTTGCCTTCTGCCATATAGATTTGCTGGGGCTGGATTTTGTCAGTGCTTAGATCTGGGTGCCCAGCAAGCACCCTACACTAGCGGGCCAGGGCGCATATACACAAGAGATGGACACATGCAGAAATTTTAAAGCCATGGGGGAGGGGAGTTTGGTTTTGGGGGAGTAGTGGAAATGTGGGTGAAATATTAAAGACCTCCTCCCTTGAAACACTTTTATCTTTCCTGCTGCTATTCTCCATGCCTCTGGGCCATCCTTGAATTTCCTCCTTGGCACCATTTTATCATGTCCCTGAGCTTACTCCGTTCCCCCCCCCCTCTTTATTTTTGTCATTTCTTGGAGGGGGGGAGTAAAATCTTCAAACTGTTGAATACATGTAGCTACAGAGAATCGCAGAGAAGCAATGAAGCATCAATTCTACAAATAACCAAAAAAAGGGGGAAAACACCTTAGTGGTCATGAATTGTTTCGAGGGGGTGAGTGTGGACAAACATCGTGATAAAGGGGGGGATCGAAAACATTTTGCTAACATTTTAGAGCCCCTTCCGCACACGCGAAATAATGCGTTTTCAAACCACTTTCACAACTGTTTGCAAGTGGATTTTGCTATTCCGCACAGCTTCAAAGAGCGCTGAAAGCAGTTTGAAAGTGCGTTATTCTGCATGTGCGGAAGGAGCCTAGGTGACTTGTGAAGAAAGAGCCAATCACAAACAGTCATACTAGAACTAACAGTCTAATTCGGTGATTCCCAAAGTGGGCACTACCGCCCCCTGGTGGGTGCTGCAGCGATCCAGGGGGGCGGTGATGGCCACAGGTAGAAACATTAATACATATATCTTTCTGTTTAATTGCTATTAAAAAAATTTAAAAAAAATTAATTTCCAGGGGGCGCTAAGTAATATTTTTTTCTGGAAAGGGGGCGGTAGGCCAAATAAGTTTGGGAACCACTGGTCTAATTGGATATTACTTAAACTTTACAATATTGAAAACTCTGAAGTCTTTAATAATGCATTGCCATCAAACACCACGGAATACTAACTATTGGAAACAATATTCACATATTAACAATAGCTATTTCTCTCTCTCTACATATGTGTGTGTGTGAATGATAATTAATACACAAAACTTTTCAAGCTATATATTCTAAATAATCACAAGCTTTTTTTTCTTCAAGTGATCTCCAAAATGTTGTAATTTTCCCTTTGGAAAAATGGGGGAACTCCCCCCCCCCCCTTCAACCTGACTTTAAATCTCTGCAAAGTACAAGTCTGTGATAAGGAAAATTCAGTATCTGTGGCGGGAATAAGGGCAGTCAAGAGGCCCCGCAGGCTTCTATAAAGTCCTTTGGCAAACTGCACATTTTAAAATGACATGTAGGATGTGAAGGAAGCTTGGCGTTAGCCAGCCTGATCACTCAGAGTTTTAATTCAGATCAAAGAGATCAGATATCGACTTTTCTTCGATTGTTTGTCCGCCTTGAGTTATTCAGTGAGGTTATCACCCCTGTGGCATTTCAAAGACATCATTATCGCTATGCGGAAGAAGTGTTTTATTAGTCCTATTTTCAGCATTTTCATCGACACCTCTCTTGAGCCCGAGAAAGAGAAAATGTCTTTCTGTCAATATTTTTTCTAATCTCCATGCATATTTTAGAGATCTCGAACATATCCTCAGATTCTCCAAACTAAAGAGTCCCAAATGCTGCAGCCTCTCCTCATAGGGAAGGTGCTCCAGTCCCTCAATCATCCTTGTAAATGGATAAAAGCTGGGAAACCCCAGAAGGTGTATGGATGCACCACAATGCAATGGGGAAGCAGGAAATAAACCCACTTCCCAAAAGATCTGAACCCAGGGCAAATAAGCTGTGTGGAAATGGTCTGCAGCACATACTTATTACTTTCTTTTACAGAATTCCTTTAATTAAAAAACTAAAAAAAATTTAAAAATTCAGGGCACTAACGCTTGCAAGGTTCCACAGGTCACCACAGGCATCCGTGAAATTCTTCCTGCAGATACATGCAAGTCCCAACATGAGGAAAGGTACTCCCCCCGCCCCCATCACATCCTCTGAGAACCTCCTCAGCCAGGAGACAGATGTCATTGCTCCTCTGAAATGCACAGATGACTCGGGGAACGTGTGCCAGCTTATAATTTCCATGTCACATAAAGACAACGAGAACAGAGTATACAGAAAAGTGCAGAAGGGCAACAAGGATGATTGAGGGACTGGAGCACCTTCCTTATGAGGAGAGGCTGCAGCTGCTGGGGACCTCTTTAGTTTGGAGAGGAGACGCTTGAGGGGGATAGGATTGAAGTCTATACACTATGCATGGGTAGGGGAAAATGTTGACAGAGAGAAATTTGTCTCTTGTCTCACAATACTAAAACCAGGGGCATCCATTGAAAATGCTGGGGAAGAATTAGGATCAATAAAGGAAACACTCCTTCACACAACGCGTTACCGCGCTTGGAAATCGCTGCCACAGGAGGTGGTGGTGATGGCCACTAACTCCGATAGCTTTAAAAGAGTGGGCTTGGACAGATTGATGGAGGAGAAGTCGCATTTATGGCTTATCAATCTTGATCCTCTTTGATCTGAGATTGCAAATGCCTTTAACAGACCAGGGTAGCGACCGGAGCAACAGCCTATAGAAGGCCATTGCTTTCATATCGTGCATGTGAGCTCCCAAAGGCACCTGGTGGGCCACTGCGAGTCAAAAAGGATATTGAGGAGATAGAATCTCAAAAAGGATATTGAGGAGATAGAAAAAGTGCAAAGAAGGGCAACGGTATTGATTTGAGGGACTGGAGCACCTTCCTATGAGAGTACAGCATTTGAGACTCTTAGTTTGGAGAGGAGACATCTGAGGGGATATGATTGAAGTCTATAAAATTATGCATGGGGTAGAAAATGTTGACAGAGAGACATTTTTCTCTCTTTCTCACAATACTGGAACCAGGGGGCATCCATTGAAAATGCTGGGGGGAAGAATTAGGACTAATAAAGGAACACTCTTTTCACTAAACGGTGATTGGTGTTTGCTGCCATTGGTGAGGTGCGATGGCCACTCACCCGGATAGCTTTTAAAAGGGCTTGGACAGATTGATGGAGGAAGAAGTCGATCTACTGCTACCAATCTTGATCCTCTTTGATCTCAGATTGCAAATGCCTTAGCAGACCAGGTGCTCAGGAGCAACAGCTCTAGTCCACTCCAACGCTCGGACTTCACTTTACAAAACAGGGCTGTATTTTGCTATACAACTGTGGATGATTCAAGTACTTGTTAGCTAGAGCACTACAAACAAACCCAAAGAAAGAAGCACTTCTAAGCAGAATTAATTCCTTCTACATCCACACTGACGCATTAGGCTTAGAACCAGGGGGGTGAACTGACCTGCAGTTTTCCAGATGTTTCTCCGCGGATTATCAGTTCCCATCAGCCTGCCAGCATGGCCACCGGGCTATCGCGCTGGCAGGGGCCGATGGACGGTATGTTCCATGAACATCTGGAGAGCCGTAGGTTGCAGACCCCTGGCTTAGAAGGATGCGACTCTGTTTAAGATGGCCCTGTGAAAAGCAAGTTTCTTAAGAGCATAACCTAATCACATCACAATTACAGCACTTAGTGCACAGATGCACAACTCCAACATCTGGGGAACCAGTGATAACATGCTCTTGCATCCAAATAACAGAACCAGGACCCATTAGTTTATTAGAATTAATCTGGGAAAACATTTGTGCCCAGATATCTCCAGGATCCATTTCATAAAAGTTGTCTTTCACACACGAAGAAAAATCTCCCCTAATCTCTTCTGAGAGTTCCATCCAGAGAATCTTGATTTGCTTCATCAATGTGCTTATACAGAAAAAGCTATCTTAAATTACACTAAATCCTTTAAAATGAAACATGTGCTCATCATCATTTCTAAAGCAGGATCAGAAGGCCAAACTTAACTCTTAATTTCTATTAAAAGGCAATAAACCTATTATTTCCATACGTTAATAAGTTGAGGTTGTTAGATCTCACCGCAATGTTCGACCAAGACTTGGTCCATGGCCTCACCGATGCTGGAGTCCGAAGGACAGCCTTTATCTGGATGACCTCGTACCTTCAGGGCCGTGGACTGCAGGTAGTGTGTGGGGGTGGAAGGTCTCGGGCAATTCCCCATTATATGTGGGGTGCTGCAGGGGGCCATCCTTTCCCCAATGCTGTTTAATATTTACATGCGGCCCTTGGCCTAGCTGGTGCAGAGCTTTGGGCTGGGATGTCATCAATATGCAGATGACACCCAGCTCATTCTTATGATGGAGGGCCGGACGGCCTCTGTCCCTGAAGCTACCCAGCACTGTTTAGAAGCTCTGGCTGGTTGGTGGAGAATGAGCAGACTGAAATTAAATCCATCAAAGACAGAGATTCTGTAGCTTAGCCGGAGGGATTGGCCAGGGAATTTCCAGCTGCCAGTTCTGGACGGTGAGGCTCTTCATCTTGCCTCATCGGTAAGAAGCCTGGGAATGACTCTGGACTCCACTCTTTCATTGGAGGACCAGGTCACAAAGACAGCCCAGGTGGTTTTTCCCATCTGCATCAGGCACGGCAGCTGGCCCCCTACCTCTCCCGGGCAGATCTGGACACAGTAATCCATGCGACCGTCACCTCTAGGCTAGACTACTGCAATTCGCTCTATACTGGCCTGCCTTTGAAGTTGATCCAGAAGTTGAAGCTTGTACAGCATGCAGCTGCCAGGTTCCTAGCTGGATCCAGGACCATAAAACACCTGTCCTGAAAGACCTTCATTGGCTGCCTGTCAAGTACCGGATCGTCTTCAAAGTCTTGGTGTTAACCTTCAAGGCCATTAGGGGTATTGGACCTGCATATCCATGAGACTGCCTCTCCCCTTATTGCTCTCGAAGTCCCCTCCAGTCTGTGGAGGGGAATTTGTTGTGGTCCCGGCGGGCCCCAGGGATGTTCGGCTGGCAACAACATGGGCCAGGGCTTTCACGGCCTAGTGGAATGCTCTTCCTGGTGACATCCAGGCCTTGTGGAGTCTGTCTCAGTTCCGCAGGGCCTGCAAAATGGAGTTGTTCCGCCAGGCCTTTTCTGCCAGGCCAGCCAAGCATCCCTTTTTCTAACATCATTCGTAGTCCTCCTCTGGGTACACAATGAGCATCTGTTTTTAAATGTCCCCATGTTGGTTTTTCTACGCCATCTGTTGTAACTTTGTTTTAATGTTTATAATGTTTATATTTTTATATTATTCTATTGTATTGTTTTTATAGGTTTTTATCTGCAAGCTGCCCTGAGTCCTTCAGGAGATTGGCGGGGTTAATCAATCAATCAATCACTCACTCAATCAATCAATCAATCAGAAAAAATCTTATGGAATCAGCTTAGACCAGTGGTGGCGAACCTTTGGCACTCCATATGTTATGGACTACAAAAGGTTCGCCACCACTGTACTAGCGAGAGTTTCCAACAGAAACTATCTGAACTGCAAACAGATTACCAGGTTTAAGGGGCGGTAAGGAAACATCCTCCAGACCTTGCAGCAGGGCCCCCCAGCTTGGCACCTGATGCCTGACAGGTGTTTCCAGGAAGTGGGTAGGACCAGGTGGGGTTTTTCTCCAGCAAGGCTTCTGACTGGCTGGGCAGACAGTTTAAAATGTTACTCTGGCAGTATCTGACACCACAGCACAAGGCTCTTCACTGGGCAACTGAAAGATCAGTTGCAGCAGCCGCCATCAATGGCAGCCATTTTGTGGCCACACCTACCACACTTCCAAGGTTCCTGCAGGTTCAAAGTGGGTGGGGACAGCTTCCTTACCGGGTCACCAAGAATCACCTTTGGCAATGTGCCGATGATATGTGACCTTTATAAGTAGCCAGAAAATCAGAAAATACTTTGGCTTAATTCTGCAGAGCCTGGTGAGGGTTACTGAACCAACCAAATCCCTATCTGAAAACTCCTTTTTAAAAAAGGGAAACAAAATATTATTTAATATGTTTAGCATTCATATCGTGCTTTCAGTTCAAAGTACTTCACTTCACAAAACTCCCAGACCAATCACAGTGCCCCCACATTTCAAACAGACCAATCACATTATCCCCCCAAACCAGTTTGGACAGACCAATCACATTAGCCGCACATTTCAAGCAGGAAGCAAGCCTAGGGCGAGAGATCACAGCTCACCTTCAGCTCCTTCATAGCTGGAGTGAGACTAAAGTCTGGGATGCTCTGCTTCACTGCCCGGTCACTGCATTTTGCCATCCCTATAAAAAAATCCTTTACAAAATTTATATCCTAGCTTCCAAATACTCATGTATCTGTTAAAGTATTTTTTTACCTGCTGCACCCAACAGGAAAGGAACAAGTGACCGTTTGTGATATGCTGACGATATTGTAATAGCAGCCAGAAAATCAGAACATACTTTGGCTTTATACTGCAGAAGCTGGCGAGAGTTACTGAACCAACCAAACTCAAATTTGTCATTAAAAAGTCATTAAACAACATGCTAACAACATCTGAATTATCAAATCCTAATGCCATAAAGAAGCAACAATAAAATCTCAAGCAAAGTCCACCAGATTTCCTTGAGGTTCTGTTGCACCAGAGAGGTGCCTATTGAGAAGGTTCGGTGCCCAGTGGCACACGCCTGGCACAAGGACTGAAAGGGAAGAACAATCCCCAAACTGAGCCCAAATCAAACAGGCATCCAGTGAAATATCTCAACAACAACAAGAAGAAGAAGAAGAAGAAGAAGAAGAAGAAGAAGAAGAAGAAGAAGAAGAAGAAGAAGAAGAAGAAGAAGAAGAAGAAGAAGAAGAAGAAGAACAACAAGAAGAAGAAGAAGAAGAAGAAGAAGAAGAAGAAGAAGAAGAAGAAGAAGAAGAAGAAGAAGAAGAAGAAGAAGAAGAAGAGGCGGAGGAGGAGTTTGGATTTATATCCCCCTTTCTCTCCTGTAGGAGACTCAAAGGGGTTGACAATCTCCTTGCCCTTCCCCCCTCACAACAAACACCCTGTGAGGTGGGTGGGGCTGAGAAAGCTCCAAAGAGCTGTGACTAGCCCAAGGTCACCCAGCTGGTGTATGTGGGAGTGCACAGGCTAATCTGAATTCCCCAGATAAGCCTCCACAGCTCAGGCGGCAGAGCGGAGAATCAAACCCGGTTCCTCCAGATTAGACACACGAGCTCTTAACCTCCTACCCCACTGTTGCTCTGGCCAGAGGACAGACAGCCAACTGTCCAAGGGCTGTCCCACAAGGACTCCTTCACAATAATTAAGTCAAGCGTTAAAAAAACACTTAAAATAAATCATGTAGTAATAAACCAATAACCAAAAAGTTGCAAAATTAGTCACAAATAATCCCATTGCAGCCCAAATGTACAAGCAGCTTCCTCAGACAAACAACGAAGTTGTGCATACTTCCACAATCTTTTGCAGTGTTGGAGGGGATGCCAGGGCAAAATGAAGAAGAAGAGTTGTATTGTCAAAGGCTTTCAAGGCCGGATTCAACTGGTTGGGGTGGGTTTTCCGGGCTGTGTGGCCGTGGTCTGGTGGATCTTGGGCCTAACGTTTCGCCTGCATCTGTGGCTGGCATCTTCAGAGGTGTATCACAGAGGGAAGTCTGTTACACACATACATATAGAACACTCCATGTGAAAAGGGAAAACCTGATATATGTGCAGCCTGAGCCCATATGGGGAAGGACGTAGCCTGAAAGATCAAATAAACAGCTATACCTTTCATATACTCGTTATTCTAGTATCCCTTCTCTCCTCTGCCAAGGTTTAACCAGATGGCAAGTTTGGGGTTAACACCTACTTATTTCAGAGCAAAGCTTTCCAGCCAAAAGCCAAGACACTTTTATTAAAACTGAAGGCCAGCTTCATTCTATCAGCCAAAAACAGTTCTTTTGAGCAGTGGACAGAGAGAACTACGTACCCCTAGACACGCCGCCCCCTTTTGTGCTTCTATCTGAATCAATGCTGTGGGGCTACCATCTTTAAAAGAGTTGAGTCCAAGTGGACAAACCCAACTAGAGTTCAGAATGGCTCATTAAAAAATTGTAATAAGGCAGGGCCCAAGAGGGCTGAGATAGATGCCACAGGGGAGAGCTCCAGCCTTCCTCCCCCCCCCCTCCCCACCGCCATTTCACATGCCATACAGCACTGAGGCAGGGAGTAATTTCTGTTTTTGGTCCTCCATGTGGGGCAGCAAAAATTGGAAAATAACTCCCCCCCCCTCCCGGCCAGGCATTGTTTCCACATGTGGACTTCTAAGCCCAACAAGAAACCTGGACTCAACTATTTAAAATAAGGAACATCTAATTTGCCGGTGGATGTAGAAACAAGCATGTTTGAGTACTGTACTTTCCTCTGTTCGTTCAATTGTATTTTTCTGTTATTTTGTAAGCTCCCCAGGCAGAGAAATGTGGGGTTAAAGTAAATAAACATTAATGCAACCTAGCCAGGATCAATGGTGTGGATCAATGTTTTGGGTTCATAAAAACCACTGAGTTTTAATGTATTGCTTACAAGCAGAGATGTGAAGGCCTAGCAAAAAAACAGGAGCTTCTTTTCCCCCAATGGGGAAAACAAACAAAAACTCTCATGAAATATCTTCTCTTTTTAAATGAATGAAATACTTTTAAAGACAATGTTTAGATAACTCAACTGTATACATGAACATAAGTCTTACATAATTGTTTGCGCAAGACAGTCTACAGCATTAGCCAACAATGATCCAGAGAGATATACCCTGTTTCCCCAAATATAAGACATCCCCGGAAAATAAGACATAGTAGAGGTTTTGCTGAAGTGCGAAATATAAGGCATCCCCCGAAAGTCAGACGTAGCAAAGTTTTTGTTTGGAAGCATGCCCGACAAACAGAACACAGGAAAAATAAGACATCCCCTGGAAATAAGACATAGCACATATTTGGGAGCAAAAATTAATATAAGACACTGTCTTATATTCGGGGAAACACGGTAGCAGTTAAGAGCAATTCACTCTGATCTGGAGAACCAGGTTTGATTCCCCACTCCTCCACATGAAGCCTGCTGGGTGACTCTGGGCCAGTCACAGTTCTCTAAGAACTCTCTCTGCCCACATGGAGGTAGGCAATGGCGAACCACCTCTGATCGTCCCCTCCCTTGAAAACCCAGGGGTCTGCAACCTGCGGTTCTCCAGATGTTCATGGACTACAATTCCCATGGGATTTGTAGTCCATGAATATCTGGAGAACCACAGGTTGCAGACTCCTGCCCTACTAGGTTGCGGTAAATCAGCTGTGAGTGACACTTTCCACCACCCTATGTACTACAGACATCTACAACATCTTTTAAAGGATGTGTTTATTGTGAAAAATTCTGACAGCAATTCATATGCCATAATGTATTCAACAATGACACATTATTTAAAAATATTGTTATATGCTTTCAAAGTGCCAAATTTTTACTTGAAATCCAAATCTGCTACTGTATCCTGGTGTGATAGTGTCAAATTGTTGTTCTCTGCAAAACACACACTCATTCCTTCACTGCAAAATTTGTTTTCTAACTTCAAAAATTATTTTTTTTCCCTGCCTCTAAGATGACAAAGATAAAAACACATGGACTAAGGGACCATTGGGTGCAGAAGTTTCAAATACATTCTAAAGTTTCAAATGCATTTGCACTTTTAAATTCCACCAATGGGCTCTATATTTAAATGCTTATATCCCACCGTTTGCCCCAAGAGGGTCCAAAACAGTTATATCATCATTCTGCCTTTATTTTATCTTCACAAGAACCGCCACATGATAATAGTTTAAGCTGGCAGAGAATAGGTGTCCCAAGATCACTCAATAAACTTCTATTGCACATGGGGGTATTCAAATTTGGGTCTCCCCAATTTTTGTCTGGCAGTTTTAAGAACTACACTCCCAAAGTTTCCCTAAACAAACAAACAAAACACCAAGAAAACAACTCTCTTCCCCAAAATTTTACAAGAGCACCTCTCTGCTGGTACTTTAGCGTGGCTCAGTTGGCTTTCAGAACTTTGGAAAGAGTCTTGTGGTCAGGATTTACACCTTCCAGGGGGGGCCTGGAGATCTCCCAAAATTACACCTCATCAAGAGCCATTTGCTCACACACACACACACTGTAAGTATCAGTAAAATCAGAAGATCTGCAGAGGTCTGCAACCTGTGGCTCTCCAGATGTTCATGAGCTACAATTCCCATCAGCCCCTGCCAGCATAGCCAACATCTGGAGAGCCGCAGGTTGCAGACCCCTATTCTAGTTCCACACTGACCCCACTGGAATTACACAGTTGGTAGGGAAGCATCACTGTTAGATACAAATTCAACCCAAACCCTCCACCATCGCAGGAAGTTACTGAGATAAAACAGTATGTACACCCCCCCCCCAAATAGGAATGATGATGGCGGGGGGGGGGGGGTTGTCCCCACATCCTCACAGTTCAGCAGACACAGACAGTGTCACCTGAGAGCTTTTGCAGCTACCTTTGTGTGTCCTGCTGCTGTGAAAAGGAACTGAGCCACACACCCATTTAAATTAATAACCTGAAGGTGACCACGGCATAGATGAATGACATCCAGCACTCGGGGTTTTCTAGGAAAGTCAAACTCAGAAAGTTCTTCAGAAAACTTTCAGGAAAATTATCCAGTGCCCTAAAAACACGGCGACCTGATTTATAGCCTGCTAGTTTTTCCCTTTTCCCTTAATTCTACAATATCTCAGGTTATCATTATTTCCCAACAGCAATAACGCTTGAGCTGAAATACCTGATTAGGGAAATAAGAAATACTGCTTCATGTGTAAGTTATTTTTATTGAAAAAAATAATGGCCAAAGGAATATAGTACGTGCATCCACCGCATGGTTTAAATTTGAGGCCGGGGAAACAAAAGGCTTTTCGCTCAAATTTCTCAACATTCACAGAATTGTGCTCTTCCAACATCACCAGAATTGCACTCTTATCCAGAGATCAATGAGCAACTGATCACTGGCGTTACTTGCTCATTCGGCGCCAGTCAAAACAAGACCAAAGCATAAAACTTTATCCCACCCCCACTCCATGTTTCAAATCGGTAAATCATGAATGGAACCTCTCATACAGTTCCTAGGTGACTTATGTTATGGTTCTTTTGTGTGGGAAGGGGGGCGGGGGCAGTCACTGTGTAAGCTGCTTTCAGTCTGAATTAGGTGGAGAGAAGAGTACAGAATACCCCCATAAAAAAGAGAATCACATGAAAAACATTCACTATAACTTTGCTATTGCCAAGTTTCTCCACAACTGTATTGGTAAAAAGATCCAATCCATTATTATTAATTTTATGAATCAACAGATCTGTAGAAATTGGCAGTTTTCTGTGGAAAGATAAAGCACACTCCTACACCTCTGCTCACCTTTCTGACCACATGGTCCCAAGCACATTTCCTCATGAGTCAATCCCATAGAGTTCAGTGGTCTTTCTATTCAGGGGGGTGACAACAATTGCAACCTCCAATTCAGCAGCCACATCACTGCCATGTTGCTAAGGGGTCAGGGCATTTGCACAGGTATAGTTTTATGCGCAGACAACAGGCAACCTTGCTTAGAAGGAAGAACTCCTTGAGCTTCTGAATAAATGCGCCAAGAATTGCACTTTTAAGAGCACTGTTGTCTCTCACACGCATGGCTTAGGCTGTGTCACGGCTCAACTTTTGCCAGTGGTCTGAAATTGAATGCTTGCACATCAATCGATTAAAATGCCCCTGAGCAGGCACGGAGCGCACGTCACTCACCAATGACAACAGAGTAGTAGGAATGATTGGGACCAAGAGACATGTTCCTTCCCAGACAGCTCTGACCTTGCCCCCCCCCCCCAATAAACCCCAGCAGAGAACAGTGTCCAAAATTCTTGCTTGCCGTTCCTTATCAAATCAACATTCATCCATATGCACTTCCTCTCAAGTAGGGGGGCACACCAGTGTGCTGTTACAGCCTTAACCAGATTCTAGTGGACCAACAATTTATAAATGCTGAGGTCGTGCAAAGAATGTGTGTGTGTATGGGAGAGAGAGAGAGAGAGAGAGAGAGTGGCCATTATCTTCTTGTATTGGAACTCTACCTACAAGCAAGTTGTGTCAGAAAACCCTCTTTCCTTGCAGTCCATCTATGTACAATAGAAGGTTTTATTCTGGAACAAAAAAAGCGCCACGCTCTCCCTTAGCTGACGTTTGCAACCCAAGCTGCGCATCTTTAAGCAGCGCATCTTTGCACGTGGGCACCTGAGAACAAAACAAGCCACTATTTGCATAGCTCAAGTTCAGACCAGGAAAGTAAACAACCGGTAGTACTATCCAGGAGGCGCCTTAAGAAGGGTGGGACGTGGACGGGGATCAGCCACAGAGCTGAAAATCAGGCAGGCTTCTTGTCCGACCTGGGCATCTTTACCTGGACATAAGGAGGGGCTCCACCCCCCAGCTCTCCTGGGGAGGAAGGGGGTCTCTGGAAACTCTGAGGCCAAATGATAGTAATAAAGGGAGCCCCAGCAAGGCATGATCTGGTGCAGGTCGGCTTAGGTAAATGACTTGCACGGTTCCTGAACAGCATAGTATTATTACTACCATTAGTACTAACAATAAATAGTATATAACACACATAAGACACAATAAGTAGAATATAAGACACAAGCGTATATAGATATATGTAGTATATAACAACAACTACTAATAACTATCATACAATTAACTATAATAACTGAGCGAGGCATAATCTGGGGGCTTATCGGTGCAGGTCGACTCAGGTAAATGACTTGTACCTGGGCAGAGTAGCGTTATTACTACTACTAGTAATAATAAGTAGTCTATTAGACACATATATAAGATTCAATAAGTAGTACCTAATCCACATATAAGACATATCCAACACATAAGAAGTGGTAATGATTATTAGTAGTATTAGTAGCGTTATAACTGTCATTCTCCCCCCACGACCGGGGGGGGGGGCAAGGAAAGGGGCATTTGAGGACAAAGGTGAGGCCCGCCAGCAGCTCCGCTTCCCGCCCCCCCCCCCCGGCGCAGCCCAGCCTCGACCGCTGCTCCTCGGAAGTGAGGGGGTTGCTCCCCAAAGAGCGTCCCTCGCCAGGCCGCCCTGCTCCCTCCAGGCGCTGCTGCCGCGGCCCCCCTGAGCATGTGCAGAGGGCGCTCCCCGCAGCACCAGGCCCGGGCGGCGCGGCGGCTCCCTTTGTGCGGGGAGGGCGGGAGGGAGGCCCCGCAGGCGGCCGGGAGGGAGCGGCGGCGGCGGCGGCGGCGAGCGCGGAGAGCCCGGCGGGAGCGGCCTTTTGTTTCCGGGCGGCGCTCCGGAGACCCCCCGAGGGCAGCGGGCCGGGGCGGGGGGTCGCGCTCGCCGCCGCCAACAAAGCGTGGCCTTCCCCAGGCTGCCGGGCCCCGCGCCGCCGCCGCCCCCGCCGCCGCCGCGGCTCCCCCGCCGCCGCCCCGCGCAAAGCCATTACTTGAGCCCCGGCGGCCTCCTCCTCCTCCTCCTCCGCCGCCGCGCCGCCGCCGCCGCCGACTCGCCTTCCCGATCCCGGCCGAGGCGAGGGGCACGGAGGCGCTAGCCGGAGCAAGGCGCACCGCGCATGCGCCGACGCGCGTGGGCTGGCGGGAGTCGCAGTCCGCGCGGCCGGCGGGGCAAGGACGCGCCGCCCCTCCGGAGACTACCACTCCCGGCATGCCCCGCGCCCCTCGCGCGCCCGCTCTCGGGGGAGGCAGAGGCGCGACCCGAGGCCTGCGCTGGGGAAGGTGTGGCGCGCGGGGCTGCCTTTTTGTGCCCGGCGGCGGCGGCGACCCCGGAGCCTCCCGCGCCCCCTCGGCCAGCTCGCGTGGGGCCGGGCCGGGACGCGTCCTCCGCCATGCTGGGCACCGCTGCCAGCCAGGCCTCGAGGGCAGAAGCCCCGCCAGGCAGAGAGACGCGCACGTTGCGCTGAGGACGGGGCGGGCTTGCTTTGCCAATAATAAAACAAACTCTTTGCAATAAAGTCGGGGCGACCCCAGTGCAAGATCACTTCCGTGAAAAGCCGCCCTCTGCCCAGGCCGGGTGCATTTGCAACAGAGAACCTGCAAGCCCATGCACAGGAGAAGTCCAGGGGGTGCCCGTCAGCATGCTCAGGATTGCAAAGCTGGCTCCATAATAAATGTGCTGGTCCTTCCAGGAGCCAACATTTATGCAGCATGCTCCCTGCACTGCCAGCCACACCTCGGCAGGTACTCTAGGGCTCATTCCACACGTGCAGAATTATGCACTTTCAAACTGCTTTCAGTGCTCTTTGAAGCTGTGCGGAATAGCAAAATCCACTTGCAAACGGTTCTGAAAGTGGTTTGAAAACGCATTATTTTGCGTGTGCGGAAGGGGCCTAGGTTAGCACTTTGATGGGAGACCTCCGAGGAAGTCCAGGGTTGCGACAGTGGCAGGCTGTGGCAAACCACTTCTGGCCATGAAGCCCCATGCGGGGTCACCATAGGTCACTTGTGACTCGGTGGCATTTTCCTCCATCATAGCCAGGGGAGGTTGTAATGGCCACAAGCATAGATGGCTTTAAAAGGGGGTTAACTAGATCCATGGAGGAGAGAACTCCGTCACTGTCCACTGGCCATGACGAAGAAAAGGAACCACTATAGTTAAAGGCAACAAATTGAGTCCCAGGTTTCAGGGGGGCAGCATGGATGGGGGTCATCATCTTGTGTTACCTACGTGAACCACCAGTCTGATCCACCTGGCTGTTCCCTAAAGAAGACTCAAGATGGATTACACAGTAATCTTGACAGTAGACCTGCAAAGTAGGCCAAGATTATCACCCCATGTTGTAGGTTTGTGGGGAGAGTTTGATAAAGCATAGCTTACCAAAGTTGATGGCTTAGGGACTTGGTAGTCAAAGTTCTTTCTTTACAACTCTTTCATTTCCCAGGTCTAGGATGTTCTAAAGAGGCAGCCTTTATAAGATGAGAAACTGACAGGGCCTTTTGCAATAAGGCTGCAGGTTGAGCAAATGGGATGGAAAGATGCATGCTGAGTTCAAATGCCCCTAGCAACACCAGGCTGCTACCCCAGTAGCTTGCTTTCTTTTTTTCAATAATAAATGTTTATTTTCCCAACATAAAAAAGAGAGAAAGAAACACTATACACTCCCACATCCACCACTACATTAGCACAGAATATAAATTTAAACATACATAAAAGAACACAGGAAAAAACTAAAACACAAATTTTGCAATATCTAAACACAACCTATTATAACTGACTAAACACCATAAAACCATATAAAGACTTCTCTCTATCTCACTGTTGAATTCTAATCCATTCTAGGTTTGTGCATATATTTAAAATGAAACAATTTACATCAAAGGCGCGCTATATCATTAATAATATTGTAATTCGTTCTGCTGTTTTCTTTTAGATCTCAAATCCTGCAATTATTTATCTACTACCATATCTTTTCAGTAGATAGTTTGTAAAAGGTTTCCAGTTTTCTGAAAACTTCTCTATATGAAGTTGTTAATGTTGCTATTTCTGATTATTCTTCTGTGACTTTAAGCTATCCCAGTAGCTTTCAACACCATTTCCCAAGCTGAGGCATCCTTCAGACTTAGACTTCTTCAGTTTTTAATTTAATGTGGAAGGGTAAAAATTGTCTTCCATGTTTCTGTGTGAACCTCTGGCATGTGGCCTGTGGAGGCTGGATGGAATGAGGTGAGGTCAGAACAGCAGATCTTGCAGAGATGCACCTGTCAGCTTCCTCTATAGACAAGTGCCCCCCCCCCCGCCCCCAGCTGCTCTCTGGAGGTGCACTAGCATGCCTCTGTACCGTATTCAGAAATTACTGTCAGATTGGTCAGAAGTAGCAGAACAATTTTTCAGTCCAGTGGCACTTTTAGGACCAGCGAACATTTTGTTCTTGGTATAGCTATCATATGCATACACAAAGAGAGAAAACCTCCATAGCTGGAGGCATCAAACCTGAATCCCAGGGTTGGGAAGTAGCATTGAGGGGCTTCATACTGTGCTCTCACTTGGTTGGCTGCTGTGTGAGACAGGATGTTGGATTAGATCAGGGGTAGGGAACCTTTAACACTCAAAGAGCCATTTGGACACTTGGAGCCTCAAATAACTTTTGACATTTAAAATAAAGATAACACTATATATATAGGGTTTTTTTTAACCTTTTACTCCGCTCATTCTGAGAAGCGCATGGATGCGCCCGCCCTGCTGCCTGCAGGGCGGGCAAGGATGAAGCCAGCGGCTCGGCCTTGCCGGCCGCCAAGAAAGCGCCCGCCCCGCTCCAACGGGGCGGGCGAGAGGGGAGTTTCCACGGTCGCGGTACGGTACCGCACCGTGTAGGCAGTTGGTGCGCCACGCCCTGCTGACCACTCGCAGGGCAGGCAAGGATGGGACCGGCGGCTCGGCTCGTGGAGCCACAGTGCAAGGGCAGAAGAGCCACATGCGGCTCTCGGTGCAGCAGGTTCCCTACCCCTGGATTAGATGGATCACCAGTGCCCTAGTTGTAAATGGGAACATTTGTAGCTGCCTTTCCCAGCACGCTTTTCTCTCTTTGGCCACACTGAAATTGCTTCAGCTGTCTGAATAGTAGAGGCTGCCATTTTCCAAGGCTGCTTTAAATTTTGGGGCTGTCATAAAAAGTTTAAAAAAATCTGAAGAGAGACTTCCTTTCTAACATTCAAGAAGCAACACTCGCATGTTAGACTTTGCTTTGAACCATCTTGTGCTTCCCACAACTCCTGATCATGTTCACATTTATTTAATAAATTAACTGGTTTAACACCAGATACTTAAGCCAGTAAAATCATTTAGTAGCAGCCTAATAACCCAGCTGGATCTCATCAGAGCTTGGGAGCTAAGCATGGCCAGCAATAATTAGTGCTTGGATGGGAGACCCCCCCCCCTCCCCAAGGAAGTCTAGGGTCACTATGCAGAGGGAGGTGATGGCAAACCACCACCTCTGAAGTACCTTGCCTTGAAAGCCCAGTGGCCATGGGGTAGCCATGAGTTGGTTGCAACTTAAACCACCAAGTATTATAATTAAATATTTCATCAGTTAATAGTTCTAGGCTAACCGCTACCACCACGACCCCCAAAAAAGAAAATGAACACACCTTTGAATCTGGAGAAAACAACTGGAAAACAATCAGAAGACTGTAACAAAGTAAAGAGATTTCTGTCTCTACCAGTGAAGTTCCTTCCATAAATAGGAAGGCCAGTGTTAAAATTAGTAGTTTGGTTTATGAAAGCCACAGTTAGAGGCTTAATTTCCATTGTGCTTATCGATCACAAAATAGCATTCATCAAACTTTCTCAGGACCACATGCCAAACCATTTCAGTGGCCAAGAAAAGAACAAGTCAGAGCAGAGCTGGATTAACTACTTTGCTGAGTAAACAAGAGAGCACATCCCCAAGTGGTGACAAACCCCTGTGTTTACACTGAAAAGGGGAAAAAAAGTGTCATTTCAAGGCAGTAGTTTTGAGAGTCATAGATCTTTCTCCACTGATGTTTTAAAATGTGATTGCATTGTGGGTTGCCAACAGGCCTCAAGAAAAATTAATTGTCCTTTTAACAGAGGCTTAGATATTCCTGTGGCGCAGAAAGGTTAGCTGTAGTACTGCAGTAAAAGTTCTGCTCACGACATGAGTTTGATCCCGACAGAGGTCACTTTCAGGTGCGGATCAAGGTAGACTGGGCCTTCCATCCTTCCAAAGTCAGTATAGTAAAGTACAGATGACTGGGGAAGGCGATGGCAAACCACCCTGCAAACATAGCCTGTTCTGCTTGTTCATACACACTAAGCAGCTTAGCATCGTCAGTCTGTTCTGCATGTTCAACTGTTCCATGTAATTTCTTCTGCTTCTTTTAGCCACTAGGAAGGGCAAAGGCAGTGGTGGGATCCAAAAAATTTAGTAACAGGTTCCCATGGTGGTTGGGATTCAAACTGTGGCGTAGCGCTAATGGGGCTGGGTGGGGCATTCCGGGGGCATGGCCGGGCATTCCTGGGTGGGGCTGTGGCAAGGACGCAGCCGCTGCGCCGGTCCTTGGGCGGGAAACGAATGCACGCAGGCGCAGGCTGCCACGCACGCCGGTGCACCTCCTGCTAGACTGCTTCAAGTTCTGCGCACTATTGCTGAGAGGAGGGGCGTAATTAAGGCAAAAATCACTTGGCAAAATCACCAATTAGTAACTCCCCCTCGGCACTCACAAATAATTAGTAACCTACTCTCGGGAACCTGTGAGAACCTGCTGGATCCCACCTCTGGGCAAAGGGCTATCCAGATCATTCAAACCCAGTAAAGCTTGTTCCCCCATCCCATACACTTGGAAGATCTCACCAAACATTGTTCACAGGCTTTCAAGCACATCTTTGCACTCATCAGAACAAGACACTTGAGTTTCTCAGGTTGGCATTTGGGAGGTCTTCTTCTTGTATAAGGAAAATTGGTTGTTATAAATAGCCCTTTTTATAAGTCACTGGATGTCAGGAAAAAAAAACAGAGGCTGGGGATGAGCACATTACAGATCCCTTTAGTTTTCATGTTTTTAGTGGCATCCTCACCAGAGGGAACAAGGCATTCCCCCTGCAGCAAGAGGCATGGATTCTACTCCATCAAAGATCTCTGTGAGCTGGTCTGTAGCCAGACAACAACTGCCCTGCATACATTGTTGTTTGCACTGAAGATAATTTTTACCTTTAGGAACACTCTTCCTCTAACCTGCATGGCTCAGGCTAGCCTGACCTTGTTAAATCTCAGATGCTAAGCAGAGTTGGATGGGAGACCATCCTAGATCACTATGCAAAGGCAGGCTGTGGCAAACCATCTCTTATCACTATGCAAAGGCAAACCACTACTTATCACTATTTGGACAGGAGACCACTGATGACATCCTACATCACTATGCAAAGGCAGGCTGTGCCAAACCATCTCTTATCACTATGCAAAGGCAAACCACTACTTATCACTATTTGGACAGGAGACCACTGATGACATCCTACTATGCAAAGGCAGGCAATGGCAAACCACCTCCTATCACTATTTGGACGGGAGACCACTGATGACACCCTAGATCAGTGGTGGTGAACCTTTGGCACTCCAGATATTATGGACTACAATTCCCATCAGCCCCTTCCCATCAGCCAATTGGCCATGCTGGAAGGGGCCGATGGGAATTGTAGTCCATAACATCTGGAGTGCCAAAGGTTCGCCACCACGGTCCTAGATCCAGGACTGGAGCGAGGGGGAACTGTGCCCGGGGCATGCTTGCGCCCTGCCACATCCCCACCCACTCTGTCCCAGAACGCCCTGCATTGACACGTGCCTGGTGCGTTGCGCACACACACCCCACCGCCGCCCACTTGGTGCTATGCCACTGCCTACATCACTATGCAAAGGCAGGCAATGGCAAACCACCTCTTGTCTTTAAAATCCCATAAGGGGTCCCCACAAATTGGCTGGGGTCCCCACGGCCATCCCTCTGGGTGCTGGAGGCTGGGAGGTGTCCTGGAACTTTGTATCCAGCTTGTGAGCAGCCAGGGTCATTTGCCTGACAACAGAACACGGTGCTAGAAGTTCCATTGTTGTTGTTTTTTATTTTTGATTGTATCATTTGAATTTTACAGTTTATAATAATTCCTTCTTCATACATTTTCAAACAATACATTTCCCCCCTTTTCTCCCTCCCCCGTTTCATCTTCCTCATAGTTTTGTCCCACAAACAGCAGTAAGTTCATTCTCCGTAGCCTCTTCTCCCAGATTTCTTCATCGACTCGAGCTTCTTTCATCCGGTCCACGTATATTATCCATATCTTCAAAATTTCATTCTGTTTATCTTGCCACGTCTTATTTTTGGTTAATATATCAAAAATATCAAGTGTCACTTGTTCCCAGATATATTCTAGCCATTTCTGAAATGTCCATTTTTTCTTTTCTTTCCAGCCCAAGGCTATTGTTGCATGGGCTGCTTTAATCATTATTTTATACATATAACTATATTTTTTTTATCCACCCTTCTGTCTTCCATTACACCCATGAACGTTAAGTCATTATTTAAATCAATATTTATCTTCACCAGTTTCTCAATATATATTAATACAGTTGTCCAAAAATTTTTCACTTCTGCACATTCTATCCACATATGGCTATAATATGCCTCTTGGTCTCCACAGTGCCATCATTTGGAACTAAGTCCTTTTATCATATATGCTAGTTGTTTTGGTGTCCTGTACCATTTTAATATCACTTTTCTTTCTAACTCCATATATTTTAGAGGTTCCATGGTTATGTATCAAGAACATAAGATAGCTGAAGCAGCCAGAATATGCCTGATGCTCACTTGTATTACTATGGTTGGTGTTACCCAGCTTTCACAGGTTGTGAACTTATTTTTAAGGAATCTCCACCAGCTGCTAAGAGTGTAACAGCACACAACTATTTTAAGTAGCAATGGGGAAAATAACTTGGCTTAGCAATGTGAGAGGCAGGCTGGGTAGGAATCTTTTAAAGACTTTGTATACCAGAAATGGCTTGAAACATATCTGCAGAGAATTCACAAAAGACCAAATTGCAGTTTAAATATTTTTATATAAATTTTGTTTGCAAGCAATCATACAGTAAGAAGTCAAGGCACATACACACAGTTCCTAGTATATAGATAGGTTTGAAAAGTAGGTGGGAGGACAGAGAGGGAATTTGGGAAGCAGGGACTATACGTTACCTAAATTCAGCTGAAGAAGATCTTGTAGAAGGCAAGAATTCAAATGACCAGCATCTGAATCCAGGTGAAGGACGAATTCGTGTCTCACACCAACAAGACCAAGGGAGGTTCAAATTAGCAATGAGCACTGGAGTTGGGGTGCACAGTATTTTTATACCCTTTTGCCCAGGTAGGGGCGGGAGCAAGTGAGTTTTAAGTTTCATTTTCCTAAATTCTCTGGAATTTCCCATGCTGGGCTTGCTGGGCTGAGCTCTATCTAAAAGCTCTTCTATTGTTCTAAACCCCGGGACAATGGGAGTCAATTGCTCTTAGATTATATCAGTGATACCATGAATGGTTTATGCAGAGATGCTTCTTACAGTCTCTGCCTTCAGTATTCAGATATGAATGAGGCATGATTGATTCAGGATGGGATCTTGTTGTTAGGAAGATCATATCTAGAGGTTGGGGAAATGCAAGGAAGCAACCATCTGTTGCTAGAAGAGATAGTGAAAATGCAGCATCTGATGCTAAAGTGGCTCTCCATATTCTTTGTCTTAACAGTATCTTTGCAAGGTGTGGTAATCAAGATCATGCCCGCAAACAAAATGAGACCTCCAGGTTATGCTGGAGTAACTCATTCATTGATTTAATCTTGCTAAACAGACCTTTTTGCCTGGGGCCTGCTTTCAGCTTGGACACTCTGCTAACCACCCATACAAACAAGGAAGCTGGCATTTTTCAGCACATAGCATAAGAAACTATATGAAATCCAATATTTCATAAGGCAGGGTATACAGGGCAGGGTTACATTGGGTATACACAAAACAACTCTTAAAAAGGGCCATGGTGATTGGGGGACCCCTACCCACTATTGTCAGTTCCTGTTCCATAAGCAAACACGTCATCTTTCCTTTCATTATACTCCAAACCTGTCAGAAGCCTCCTGATCAGTCCCCATGGCCCTTTTCTGGTCTTAACCCACAGATACCCAATTAGTACCTCATTATCCGCACACCGGCTGCGTGTTTCCTCCAGACATCATGACTTCCCCCATTTTTATCCCCCTTGAGAACGCCCCCACCCCCGTGCTTTGGACAATGACACCAGGTCCCAGAAAGGATGTGCCAAACACACGGCTGCCTCCCGCGTCTCCCAGCTGTCTGAAAGATTGCTGCAGCCTCACCTGGAAAATCCCAGCCAATGCAGGGATGCAATTATAAGGAAATGATACGGCGCTGAGACACCGGCACTGATCGTGGCTGGCAACAGGAGCCTGTTGCTGGGTGACCGGCCTCCAGCTCTCCTTCTCCCTAACCTTCAGGTAGCAGCAGAGCTCAATTGCAGGAGGCAGGAACGAGCCAAACACGCCCAAGAAGCCACGTCCAGTCAGTCGACTTGCCCCAGGCTCCAAGCAGAATCCAAAATTTGAAAACAAAGTTTCTAATCCTCATGATAAAAGCTTGAAAATAGACACATGAGCCTCAGGAAGGCCCAGACCAAGAGTTGCCATCATGGCAAAAATGAACGAAAAACATTGTGGCAGCTTAAATGTTAACATTTATTGCAGCAAATCCCCCAAAAGTGCTACAGATAAACCTATTAAATGCCACAGGACTCCTTCATCAGATGTATTTTTCATTATTTATAAGGTTATTTCTGGGCCCAAAGACTTGAGGGCGGGAGGTGTTTCTCACCAACAGGGTAAAGAATTGCAGCCCAGGGGTGCTCCCATTTGCCCTGCTGGTGTAACCCCCATGCTCAGAATGGGTTGACCCAGAAAGGGGTGGAGACTCAAAGCAGCAAGAGGCTGCAGCAGACCTCATGTAGTTGGAGGAGACAAGGCTACCAGACTCGGACCTTGGTTGTATAAGCCCTTAACACCTTGTTAAGGTAACTGCAATATTGTTGGGAACTACTGGGAAGGTAGTTGTTTATTTTTGTTAAGTTGTATATGTTGGAGTTTATTGTTTCAGGGTTTCTTTTTGTGGTTGTAACGGGTGAGAGTTCTCCTGGAAACCTTCATCATATTGAATCCTGTTCATCAAGCCCTTGGAGTCTTCAGGAGCCAACCCACTTGCAAAGAAGAATTGGACTTGGCCGTATCAGTAGACTGTAACTAGAAGGACTTGAAAAGGCAACCTGAACAGGACCTTGAAGTGTGATGTTAAATGTTGATGTTTAATGTTATGTGTTAAGAAAGTAAACCATTTTGTTTTAAAAAATTGTTGTTGCAAACTCATTCCAAGTTCTGCCCCACAGAACCCACAGTTAGAGGTTACACTGGCACATTGGGGACATCAGCGGCAGGCAGCAGAGGGACAGTACAAGGACATGAGTGCATGGGGTGGTCTCTCAAGACCACTAATTGCCAGCAGAAGCCTTCCCTTAGCGGTTTTGTGTCATGCTGTTAGAAACATAGGTCCAAGGACCCTCAAAATAATCTGGACAAAGTTGGTGAAACAGGTAACAAAGCTTTTATTGGTTTACGGTCTTGCAAGATCGGGTGTCCACCCAGTAGCAGGCACACACTTCCTTTGTTCTACAACAGTTTATATTACTTTTTCAGGACCACCCAATCCCTCCCTCATTTCTCCATTGGCTAGGAGATGAGGGCCATAGCCTATTACAATTCATCTAGGCATACTATGTCATATACCAGCTGGTAATTCCTCAAATTAATACATCTCTATATGGTCATTTCCTGTAATTAATATTTGGTTCTTCTTAATTGTCAACCCTTTGTTAGTGTCTTCATAATATATATTCATGCACCTGCCACGTCTTTGGTTCTCTTATCTTACTGTGAAGACACCATCATATTTTACCCCTTCATTCAAAGGCCTTCTATCTTGGCACCAGATCTTAGTCACCTATAAGCGGGTACCTCTTGGCACAAGAACCTAGGTTTTCCCGACCCACTCCCCTGCTTTGAAGACACTATCCCAAGCTTGCTTTATCAGCAGGGGGCTGTTTGGCACATGAATAAGGTGACCAAATGGTCACCTTTGTGACCTGGGACTGGTGGGTAGGCGGGTGATTGCACGCGCGCGCAAGCGCGCATGCGCACGCGGTTGCAGGAGCGCACTGCCTTCTGGGGCGCTCTGGCAGTGCCCCAGAAGGCCCTGCGCTCCTGCGGCCGCGCACGCGGAAGGCTGCCGCACTGCCTTGTGCCCCAGAAGGCAGTGCGGCAGCCTTCCAAAAAGCGGGACAATTAAAATAACCCGTGGGACGCGGGACAAATTGTTTGAAGGCGGGACTGTCCCGCCAAAAGCGGGACATCTGGTCAGCCTACACATGAACCCAGGTTTTCCTGACCCACTCCATTACTGTATATGACTATTGAAACCAGGCTTCCGAAGCATCTTAGAAAAAGACTTTAGCTAGAGGCCTTAAGAAGCTTCTAAATGGAGTTTCTGCTTAATAGCACCTACTGATTAGGGTCTAGAGAAGCAATCTGTTTTGGCTATTTTACACCTCAAACTGAGAGAATAACATTTATAGCAGGATTCATTACACATGAAGCATTAGGATACATATATTGAACATGACTGATTAACATATTCTTTAAGTTTCATTATTTAGTTACAATATAAAAGCATTCAAATATAAAAACTTGGTGAGCAAGTTTTCCCGACCCACTCCCCTGCTCATCCTGGGTGAGCAATCCAGGCGCTTCCTTAATCTACAGCTCCTGCCTACAGAACCAGCTGGGGTGGGAGGCATGAGGTGAAATCCCCCACTGAATTCCTGCTTAGTGCCATCTCAACGGTTACACTCCTCTATGCCCATAAAAGCCAATGGCTTAGGACAGTGGTGGCGAACCTTTGGCACTCCAGATGTTATGGACTACAATTCCCATCAGCCCCCACCAGCATGGCCAATTGTAGTCCATAACATCTGGAGTGCCAAAGGTTCGCCACCATGGGCTTAGGAGGTGTAATTCCACAGCGGGTAACATTCTCCCTGAGCTTGGGCAAGTCACTTCGCCTGCCATATTTGGCACCATTGGTAAAATGGGGAGGGTGCGTGTGGATCCAGGTTCTCACTTTTTGGAAGAACGGAGGGATAAACAAAATAAGAAAACATGACCATCTCCAGTACAAGCACATGTTTTATGCAATAAATCCACAAGAAGGCAGCACTAAAACACTGATTTGTCATGATAACATGGGGATTGTGGATTTGTAGGAGAGAATCATTATGGCGAAAGGGAGCTGAAGAACTCTTCCTCTGCCTATTCACCCGTGCAAATGCAATTCTCACTTTGGGGTCTGAAAGCAATTTTCCTCCAGGTCAGATTGGCCAGGGATCCTGGAGGGATTTTTTTTTTTTTGGCATGTTCTGAGCATGGCGAAGGGGTCACTGGTGGTGTGTGTGTGTGTGGGGGGGGGTGTAGTTGTGAATTTCTTGCATTGTACTGGGGGTTGGACTAGATGACTCTGGAGATCCCTTCCAACTCCACCTTTCTTGGATTCTATAATTTCTTTCTTTCTTTCTTTCTTTCTTTCTTTCTTTCTTTCTTTCTTTCTTTCTTTCTTTCTTTCTTTCTTTCTTTCTTTCTTTCTTTCTTTTTTTTTCTTTCTATTGGCCCCTCTCCGCACACCTAAGCATAAAATAATGCGTTTTCAAAACCACTTTCACAACTGTTTGCAAGTGGATTTTGCCATTCCGCACAGCTTCAAAGAGCATTGAAAGCAGTTTGGAAGTGCATTATTCTGCATTTGCGGAATTTTTTTTAAGGTAGATATAGATAGATATTTATTATTACGGCCTTTTGGCCAGCCAATAGTTTAAAATCAGAGTACATGTGAATACATAGCACTCCACTTATACAAAAATATAATATAGAATTAAAAAATCCATTATAAAAATCTATTAATAATAAAATAACATACTAGCTTCCAGGCATTATTACAGTCCTCATCACACACAGTGCAGCTCTTTGTTTTAATAAGGAACTTCAACAGCATGTTGTGCACCAGTATACAAAATTTTAGCTGCACCTTTCTGTGAAATGGCAGAAACCACGATCTTCTAATAATATTCTTACAGAATTACCGTATCCTGAGTTTATCCTATGAATGGATATACATGGCGTGTTAACTTATGGTTGGATCAACAGCTTCCCTTTCACCTTCATGTAACTTTGCAATGCAGTAAGATATGTAGACATTGAGTCTACTTCCCCTGAGCTGCACACACAGGTTCTCCTGTTGCCTTGGAATATTTTGGAATCGTCCCATCAGATTAGCTGACGCGAAGGCATCGAAGCGAGCCCTAGAAAAAAGCCCATCGGCTTCTTTACGCTGATATTATTACAGATAGATAAGGTGCAGCTGAAATACCTATCTGGCATGATTTTAGTGGTTTTATATATAGAACAGGTAGCCGGGGAAAATCTGCTTGCATCTCAATGTCAGCAAGACGTTGGTGGCCCATACCCATTGCTCTGCTGCTTCCAATCTCCAAAAGTTGCATTGGATCAAGACCACGCACTGTCCTAAGTTTTGATATATAATCTTTTCCTAGCCATCCGGGGTAGGGTGTTGCTGCCAATAATGAAGGCGGCAGTAATCCCTGGGGACAGGAAAGCACTTTAAGCCAGTATTTGATGGATTTAATGAAATTCCAAAAGATGTGGTCTCAACTTTGGCCATCCCTGCTTTCTTGCCTTAATACTCACATTGGCTGTACATTTTCCGGTGCATGTATTAAACCGAAGTATCTCAGAAAAATCGATAGGACGGACTCCTCTCCAAATGGCACAAAAATCTGAAATCTTTTTTTGCCAACGGAGCACCTATAGAGGTCAATTGGGCTAAGGCTTTGGCCTCAAACAGTCCTAACTGCACTTGGGAGTGAATCCAAGTTCCCCTGTGAGCGAAAAAAAAACCTCAAAGATTGCCTGTGAACTTCTTTTTTGAGCCCGATTGAACTAACTGATTGTACATGGGCTGTGGGCTTCCCATTTAGCACTTATTGGTACACCACTCCTAGATATTTGAAACATTTCCTTGTTTTGCTCTATCTGTTGCCCTTTCAGCTGCCATTTAGATCTCTTGAGTTTAGTGTTGAAGTGCACTATCTTAGTCTTGGTATAATTGATGTTTAACAGTTCTTCTGTGCACTTTTGGTCAAAAAATCCTCAGTGCTTTCTCTTCCAGTCCCACCCTTGTAAGAGATAATACCACTGCATCATCTGCATACATAAGAATGGCTATTATTCTTTTTTTTATTGGGGGTAAGGGAAGGTGCATGGGTATCTGCCCTTGAAATGCAGTTATAAAGTGTATTAACATAGATGTTAAATAAAATGAGGGAGCTAGGGAGACACCCTTGCCCTCACCCTTTCTGGGTAGGACATGGGTGCGTGCTTAGTCTGCCATCATCGCGTAAACCTTATCTGCACAGTTGTATTTTCGTGGTAACTTGATAATTAGATTGGAGGAGACAGCCCTATCGTAATATTAGTTTTCATTAGTTTTGTCCATAGCCGGCTACGATGTGACATTATCAAATGCTCTCTAAGGTCAATGAAGGCTGCAAATAGAGATCCTTTTTTAATATTTACATATTTCTTACTATCAAATAAAAGTTGAAAAAAGTATTAGGCACTGGTCCATTGTCGACCCGGCCTTTCTTGGCGGAAGCCCGCCTGTTCATCTGCCAATATATTTTCCCTATCCATCCATTCTAAAAGTTTTGGACTCAGATATTTAGTATAAAGCTTGCTCGTGACATTAAGCAGGCTAATTGGTCTATAATTAGCCGGTTCTGTGGACAAACCTTTTTTAAAAATGGGAACGATAATTGCGGCATTCCAGTCTGATGGAATAATATGACCGGTGCTTTATTAATATGGGAAAAAAAGTTTGGCCAATACCGGTGCCCACCATTCTGCATTGGAATTCCATAACTCTGGTGGCCTGAAGTCATTTCCTGGGGCTTTAACCAGCTTGCAGCTTTGAGATCATCGATTTAACTTCCTCTGGTGTCACTGGTGGCCATGTAAAGGGGTAACAAGTTATGGCAAGATGTTGCCTTGTTGGGGCCTGCTGGTCTTTATAAAGATTAAAGAAATATCTCTCCCAGGCATCCCCTGCAATTGAATTCGCCATCTTGAGGTTATGGAAGTTTTTATTCTTTGTGATTAGACTCCAGAAAGTTCTGGAATCATTTGTTTTAGTCGCTCTTATTAAAGCCTGCCATTTGCCGTGGCTGTCTCTCCTTTTTTTGTCTCTTATTAAGGCTTTATATGCTCTTTTCCCTTCTAATACTTGTGATTGTTCAATCAAGCCATCTTGAAAGTTGTTAAATAGTTTTAGAAGGTTATCTTTTGCTGATTTGCAATCATGATCGAACCAATGTTTGTTACGTGATTCTGGGTACAGGGTGTCTCTGCTATTCTTTGTAAGAAGGGGTTTAAGAGTTTGTACCAATTCCTCATAACCGCCCACCACTGACCCTTTATAGGCTTGTTCTAAGAACTTGTCTTTTCATCATGTCTGCCAATATCTGAGTCATAAAAACCACTCGGTAAAATTGTTGTTCTTAATTTGCTGTTCCATTTTATTCTCAGTTTATTTGACTCCACTGAGAGATTTAAATGTAGTTTCCTCCTAGTGGAGTCTCCAGCTGTCCAGTTGTCATTTTTCAACACCAGGGGAAAGTGGTCACTTTCTATCCTAGGGACAATAGTAAAGTGTCTTAATTCTATTTAGAATTTCCTGTGAGCCCATCCATATAATCAATAGTAGTATACACTTTTGTTCCAGACCAAAAAAAGTAAATTGCCAAGCCCTGGAGTAATTCCTCCTGAAACTGGCTTCCCATTCATGATAACTAAGTTATATTTGTTTTGCTGAGTCTGGTATAAGCACATTCCAGCATAATTCTTATTGCTGTATCCAGATTGTTTCTCTGGGTGTATCTGCATGGTTCTCTCATTGTATTCTGTGCATGCCCCATATCTCTCTAACAACCGCTCTCATCGTTCTGTATCCCATTTTTGCGTTGAGAATCACCCGCGGCAACTATTTGGACTGTTGGGTAGTTCAATAGCAAAAAGCCTAGCATTTCATCTACCTTGGCCCACTTTTCCTCAACCTGTGCCTTAGATTGAGAAGGGGGGAGGTAGATGTCCACACAGAGAAAGCTAAATACCTTATTATATAATAACATCACTAGGGCCAATGGGCAGTGGCAGTCAATTCTTTTAACTTGCACCTGTAGACTGGTTGAGATGAATATTCCCAACCCTCCTGATGGTCTGCCTCCCCTTACGCTTGGTGTTGCTTCAGATGTTATAGAACAAAAATTAGGAATGTCAAAGGTATCAGTCATCCATGTCTCCTGTAAAAACAAAATGTCAGATTGGTTAAGAAAACTGATAACATTAGCATCTTGGGCCTTGGTAGTCCACCCTGCAATATTCCATGATGTAATTGTAATTGATTGTCAATTTAGGTGGTCAATTTTGTCCATTTCTCCAGTTGTATCATTCCAGATGCAGCCGTTTCTGCATGTTGTCTGGCCTGTTGTTGTTGAAGCAGGGATAGGGCATCTTGAGGGTTGTATCTGGGTGTTACCATCTAGTACTTGTGATGCATTTGCGGAATGAGCCTTTCTTTCTTTCTTTCTTTCTTTCTTTCTTTCTTTCTTTCTTTCTTTCTTTCTTTCTTTCTTTCTTTCTTTCTTTCTTTCTTTCTTTCTTTCTTTCTTTCTTTCATCAAGTCACATCTGATTTATGATGATTCCTGGTGGGGTTTTTAAGGCAAGGAGATGTTCAGAGGTGGTTTGCCGTTGCCTGTTTCCATGTCACCCCTTGGGTGTTCCTCGGAGAGCTCCCATCCAAGTACTTGCCAGGGTTGACCTGCCTTCTTAACTTCTGAGATCTGATGGCATCACCAGCCTGGGCTGTCCAAGCCAGAGGTCTAGAATTCCTACAATAGTCTTATAAAGAAAACCATCAAATTTGGCTCTGAGACACAACCTGACTTTACATGGAAATTCAATAGGACTTGCTTCAAAATAACAGTGCACAAGATTACAGTTGGTATGTTTATGCCTGAAGAGAGATTCGAACAAACTTTCTGACTGTAGGGCCCCAATAGCAGCCTCTGGCCGTTCATAGAAAACAGTGGTGGCAACCTCGAGAAGCTTCCTGGGGTCCCCATTGATGTTTATCCTATTCAGCTTCTTTCTAATATCAGGGGCACTCCCTCCAATAAAAATGCTATTTAATAGAGATCGAATATTGGGATCAGCAGGGTCCAGAGCCGTGCTTTTTCTACATTCGGAACGGATGCGTTCCAAGAAGGCAGCTGGCGATTCATCTTTTTCCTGCTTCAAAAGGTGTATTTTGGATAAGTCATGACGGCGGGGAGCCCCTTTCCTAAGTCCAACCAATATAATTGCTCGGTACCCAGCTAGCCGTGTCTTGTCCTCCATTCTATGGCTATCCCACCTGGGGTCCTGAGATGGGAAAATCTGATCTAGGGTAGGGGGATTCGTTCCCTCTCTTAGGAGGATTACCTGCCTGTTTGCCTCTTCCCTAGCTGCCCGAATTACCAGAGATTGTTCCTCCATTGTCAGGAATATCATAAGTAATTGTTGAATATCTGCATAGTTGGGCAGGTGGGTTGCAAAAATTGATTCTACTAATTGGCACATAGCATGGGGGTCGGCCGAATATGAGCCGATCTCTCTCCTCCAATTATACAGATCACAGGCTGTGAAAGGGACATGAACATGCACTGTTTGGAGCCCATTAGCACCCATCACCATCTGGGAACGAATCGGGGGAAGCTGGCTCTATGCCAACCTGGAGCCTATTGGGAGGGCGATGCTCTCTAGTGGGATACACATGGTCTTCCTGTTTAGAGGTAGGGGTAGAGGTAAGAGCCTGAGAGCGAGACAGATCCGAGGGGGATTCTGTAGCCGCAGCTTGGGAGGATCCCTGGGACGATAGAGGGGAGCCCAAGAGGGAAGAACCCATTCTTTGTGTGATTTGGGTCAAGTGTTGAACTGCTTGAGCCAAGTCTGTGCCCGTTGAGGTGGAGGGGATAGGGGAGCCAAGGTCTGGCGAGGGCAGGAAAGAGGGGGTGGACCCCGACCCCGCGCCAGAAACTTGAATGGTGGCCGGCTGGGCAGCAACTGGGTGGGTAGGGGTAGTAGCTGGGGGAGGAGCAAAGGTAGCAGTACAGGAGGTAGCAGTACAGGAGTAGCAGTACAGGAGGAGGATCAAAGGCATCCTCAGGGGCAGAAGGTATTATTTCTGAGGGTTTAGGGAGAAATCACCTGCTTTGTTAGATTCTGCTTTATTAGATTTCTGAGGGTTTAGGGAGAAATTGCCTGCTTTGTTAGATTCTGTTTTCAGTGGGCACCTGACTATCATTACATTGGAGCCCCTTGGGTACTCATACCGCTCGGGTTCCCTAGAGCTTTCCATAAAGGTCCTCCTCAGCGCCCTTGCCTCCTTTTTCTTGCCATCGCTTCGTAAGGCCTGATTAAGTTCTCGAAGGATGGGCAAATCGAACGTCCCCATTTCTGGCCACTCTCCGGAGGATAAGTGATAGTCTACCCATTTGGTTTTGCACCATGTGCAAAGCTGCTTTCTACTAACCTGGGGACTCTTCTTAAGTTTATTCCAATTAAACAAGACGCACGTTAGTGGTGCATCTTGGGGTAAAAACTGGGATCCTATGGATTTTGACTCAGTGGCACCCATTTTATTCCCTGAATCACAGTGACTTAATTTCTGATTCTAAACTATACCTGAACTGGATCCTACACTTCCAGGGGACTCTAACCCCAAACAAACCTGAATCCAAACCCAAGATCCGGGATTCCGGGGGCCTATAACCCCAATCAAATCCCAAATTCAGTGCAAACAAAGCTCCAGGGGCCTCTAACCCCAATCAGAGCTTGGACCCAATACCAAATCCAAGAACCCGGACTCCAGGGTCTTCTAACCCCGATCAGGACCCGAACCCAGTACAAACCACACTCCAGGGGACTCTAACCCCAAGCCAAACCTGATGCTAAACTAAACTGACCCAAAATTCTAACTTTCTTCCCCACTTTTCCAAAGCTGTGGGGATCTCACCTGTCTTCAAACTTCAAGTGTTGTTCCCCGGGCGGCCAGCACTGTGCTCCAAAAATCTCGCCTTCTGGACCTGGACCGTAGCTCTAGTTCTTCCTTGTTGCAGCCCCTTGGTGTACCCCAAAAGGTTCAGGGGATTTGAGTCACGGTACCAATTTGTTACCGCTGCCCCGGTAACATAAAATGATTTCTAGGAGTGATTTCAAGTGATTTCAGCTCGTGACAGCAAGGCAAGGAGGAAAGGCGCAGGAGACCAGAGTTTCTTCAAAAGCAGGAAGGTTCTTTATTGGCAAGTGATTTCTTGGCACAGCTCAGCAAAAGGACCCCTTACATGGCTGTGCATCAGCCCCTTTTATACATTTCCCCAGTAACCCAGAAAGGGGGTGTAGGGTAGTCCCACCCCTATAGTGCAAAAAGGGGCGATCTCCTTCCATCTAATACAGAGAAAATATCCTAGAACACCAAAGGGAGAAAGCAATCCTTTTGCACATGCTGATGAGATCAAATCCCAGAAAAAAAGGTTGCACCTTCTTTCCTGAGGTGGTTCCTTGGGAGTGTTAGACAGAGACAAGTTTAAATGATCCAATGAATTCTTGAATCCTGAAAGGAAGAATGTGAACAGTCCAATGAGCTTCTGGATCCTGAGAGTAAAACTTCAAACAGTCCAATAGCAAAACAGGGTGACATCTTCCACACCCTGAGTCCATCCTTTGTTAGTCAAAAGGCCCTTTTGTTGGTGAAGATGGGATTACCTGGGTGTTGGTCCAAACTGAATTCCAGGACTAACTTCCTTGGGCCTTAATATCAGCTGTTACAAGCTGCTGTTTTTCCCAACAGATACAGATATCTAAAATAACATTTCTAAACTTAAACATTAGAGGAAACCTTAAAGAACCTCCAATACAGTACAAGCCCATATACATATAAGCAAGAGTATCCTAAATTAACAGTAACAAAACCTTAAATCAACTGGAGAACCTAGCTAAAGTATAATCCTGAACATTTTGCAAATAATAAATCCAACACTGAGGGGGCTTACATTACATCTTAAAAGGGACAAAGGCAAGAAGGAAACCATGTGAAACATCAGCACATTCATATATACACGTTCTTTACAAGCCTTATGGAGACTTTTGGAGAACACTGGTCTCTTTGCTCTGATCCTTAGCCAGTGTAGTTCAGCGATAGGCTCAGGAAAATAGTTTCCTATTTTCCTGGCGGTAACAACTGGAGAAGGCAATGGCAAAACATCCATCCCCCTAAACCAGGGGTAGGGAACCTGCGGCTCTCCAGATGTTCAGGAACTACAATTCCCATCAGCCTCTGTCAGCATGGCCAATTGGCCATGCTGGCCGGGGCTGATGGGAATTGTAGTTCCTGAACATCTGGAGAGCCGCAGGTTCCCTACCCCTGCAAAACAGTCTGCTAAGCAAATATCGTGATGTGAAGTCACCTCATGGGTCAGTAATGGCCTGGCGCTTGCACAGGGGACTACCTTTACCTAAGCCTTTAAGACAGTGGTTGCGAACCTTTGTTATTCCAGATACAGGGATTCATACTTCCCATCAGTCTTCTACCAGTACGGGCCAATCGGCCATGCTGGCAGGGGCTGATGGGAATTGTAGTCCATAACATCTGGAGTGCCAAAGGTTCGCCACCATGGCTTTAAGAGGCAGGACATTTTTTCTCTCCACACAGCGGATAACTCTAGCCTGGGTTCTGTGGTGGAGTCAGCCACTGAGACCCTCGCTCCCAGTAGGCCGTAGGCCATAGATCCGTGGTGGCGAACCTTTGGCACTCCAGATGTTATGGACTACAATTCCCATCAGCCCCTGCCAGCATGACCAATTGGCCATGCTGGCAGGGGCTGATGGGAATTGTAGTCCATAACATCTGGAGTGCCAAAGGTTCACCACCACTGCCATAGATGTCAAACTCGCGGCACTCCAGATGTTATGGACATGATGCTGGCAGGGATGATGGGAACTGTAGTCCACAACATCTGGAGGGCCTCGAGTTTGACACCTGTGCTGTAGGTGATCACAAGTCCAAGGCACAGTAAGCTCCAGCAAACACCTGCCCCCTATTTAGTCCCTTTATCCTGCGCTTTTTCATGTGCTTTGGTGTCCTTGGACGGATGTATGGATGCTAAATAATGAAACCATGAAGTGCAATTAACACTGTGAACTGTGCTAGATCGTGCTAGCAGAATGGTAATTAATGAATGCACCCCCATTTAGTATTAATACGATGACAGCTAAGTAATTGACCAGCCTTTATTTAGACCAGGGGTCTGCAACCTCCGGCTCTCCAGATGTTCATGGACTACAATTCCCATCAGCCCCTGCCAGCATGGCCAAATTGGCCATGCTGGCAGGGGTTGATGGGAATTGTAGTCCATGAACATCTGGAGAGTCAGAGGTTGCAGACCCCTGATTTAGACTGATCGACCTCTGGAGCCTATTTTAATATGCCTAATAAAGGTTGTTGTATTGTGACTGATCGACCAAATTAGCTCCCCAACAGTCCCTGCGCTCGCGCCGCTCTCTTTCAGACGACTCGGAAACCAACCACGTCTCTGCCCTTCCCAGGCCGCCTTCCCACCGCTTTTGTCCCCCTGGCCACGCCGTAGCGACCCATCCGGGTCAGGCGGAGGCGGAGCCGCGAGGACGAATCCATTAACTCCGCCTTTCAGGCGGATCGGGAGTTAGGTTTTGCTTTTTGACTCGCGATGTCCTCACCGCCCCGCCGTAGTGGGCGTGTCGGGCAGGGGAAGGGGCGGTGCGAAGAGCGCGCGGGCGCGGCATTGTGCGTCGCCTTTTCCTGACCGGGCTCTGCAGCGCGCCTGCGCCAGGCTCAGCGGCCCTCCCCTCCTCCTCACGCCCGGCGGTCCTCAGCCGAGAGACGCCGCCGCCGCCCGCAGAAGGAGGAGGCGCCGCCGCCGCCGCCGCCGCCGCCGCCGCGCGGGGCTCCCTGGAGGTGAGTCCGCGCCCGGCCCGGTGCGCCCCGCAAAGTCTTCCCCTCGGCCGGGGGGCTGGGCAACCTCTGGCGGGGCTCTCCTGGAAGCCGCGGGCGCCCCGGGGGGGCCTCCTCGACCCGCCTCCCTTCCTCACGGCGGGTGACCTGGCAGGAGGGGCGGGTGAAGCTCCCCACCGCCGCTTCCCTCGGGGGTGGGGCCGACCCTCGCAGCCCCCGCCTCACCGGGGGGGCGGGGGGGGGCTTCTGCACGGTCGCTGCCAGCCATGAGGCGCGGGGGACGCCGTCCCGGCCTGGCTTGCTGCCGAGGGGGCTGCTGTTTGGAGGCGGCGCCGCCCGCAGCCTCGTGCGTCCACGTCGCGCCAGCAACGTTGGCGTGAGTGGCGGGGCTGGCTGGCAGGCTCGGCTGCAACTGGGGCTGCGGTTGCTGGTGGCCGGGGGCACATGCTTCTAAAACAACCTCTGCCAGGAAGTGCGGCTTTTACGCGTCCCTTTCTGCTTATTTCCTTTTCGCAGCTTTAAAAATGCGTCTCCAGAAGGAAAAGCCCACCTTGAACCCATTAACTGCCATTACAAGGAGCGATGGGTTCAAGGTGTTAGGAAAAGAGATTCCACCTAAAGATTAGGAAGAACCTCCTGACCCTAAGGCAGGGGTCTTCAAACTATGGCCCTCCAGATGTTCACGGACTACAATTCCCATCAGCCCCTGCCAGCATGGCTAAGTGGCAGAGCTGATGGGAATTGTAGTTCATGAACATCTGGGGGCCCATAGTTTGAAGACCCCTGCCCTAAGGGCTATTCTAGAGTAGAATACGGTACCTCAGAGGGTGGTGGAGTCTCCCTTCTATGGAGGTTATTAAAGAGAGACTGGATGAAGTGCTTTGATTGTGTCTTCCAGAATGGCTGGGGGCTGAACTCGATGGCCCTTGTGGTCTCTTCCAACTCTATGATTCTATTGCAGTGATGGTGAACCTTTTTGAGACCGAGTGCCCAAACTGCAACGGAAAACCCACTTATTTATCGCAAAGTGCCAACACGGCAATTTAACCTGAATACTGAGGTTTTGGTTTAGAAAAAAACAGTTGTCTCCAAGGCATGCATTACTCAGGAGTTAGCTTGGTGGTAGTCGGAGGCTTTGCTCTGAAGCAACCGTGCAATGCTTTGAATGGGTGAATCACAACCCTAGGAGGGTTTAGAAGCAAGCCCCATTGCCAGCAACCGAGCTTACTCCCAGGTAAAGGATTGTGCTTTAGTTCTTCCCATGAAAATTAGTGGGGTTTAACAGCACATAACAAGGTTGCCTACACATCATGCCCAGCAGCCCAGGCCAGCCTAGATGTGTGTGTGTGTGGGGGGGGAGATTTTCCGGGGGGCCCAACATGATGAACTCTGTGCACGCATGCCCACAGAGAGGGCTCTGAGTGCCACCTCTGGCACCCGTGCCATAGGTTCGCCACCACTGTTCTATTGCCTTGTGGACCAATGACTTGTGCCAACAATTGCAGAGACATAGTAGGCAGCAGCAACTGTCAAATGTGTTTGATTGTATGTTCCTGCATTGCAGGGGGTTGGACTTGATGGCCCTTGGGGTCTCTTCCAACTCTATGACTCTGCATGAATGGTGCTCTGGCTTACTGCCTTAAAGTCAGCCTCAGCTGAGATCAAAATCTGTGCCATACATGGGGCATGATTGAGTCATTCATCGTGCTGCCCTAAACCCACTGAAGTTTAAAATGGCCCTGCTAGTTGTTGTAAGTGATGCAGTTTGTTACCAGTTCTCGGAGGAGGAAGCCTGGATCATAGAGTTGGAAGAGACCCCAAGGGCCATCAAGTCCAACCCCCTGCAGTGCAGGAACACACAATCAAAGTACTCCCAACAGCCTCTGTTTAAAAACCTCCAAAGAAGGAGACTCCACCACTCTTCGAAGTAGTGCATTCCACTGTCAAACAACCCTTACTGTCAGGAGGTTTTTCCTGATGTTTAGGTAGAATCTCTTTTCCTGCATCTCTAGTGTGAAAATGAGTCATTGATGAGCACTTTTTGTGTTTGGCCAGTTAACCAATTACAAATGCATCTAACTGTTGCATTGTCTAGTCCACATCTTTCCATCTTACTTGCAAGAATATTCATAGTAGGTAGTTAGTATTCCGGACTTAAGGGTTAGGTTCTAGCAGCATTCTCTCCTGATGTTTCGCCTGCGACTGTGGCTGGCATCTTCAGAGGATCAGATCCTCTGAAGATGCCAGCCACAGACACAGGCGAAACGTCAGGAGAGAATGCTGCTAGAACATGGCCATACAGCCCGGAAACCACACAGCACCCAAGTGATTCCGGCCGTGAAAGCCTTCGACAATGCATATCATGGGGCACCCTGTCAAAGTCCTTACTAAAATCAAGGTTTGTTACGTCCACAGCATTCCCTTCATCTACCAAGTTTGTCACTCTATCAAAAAAAGAGATACGATTAGTCTGGCATGACTGGTTTTTGAGAAACTCAGGTTGATTTTCAGTGATCACATTATTCCCTTCCAAGTGCTTACAGACTGTTTCCTTAACTATTTGCTGTAGAATCTTTCCTGGTATAGATGTCAGGCTGACTGGGCAGTAGTTATTTGGGTCCTCTCCCCCCCCCCCCCTTTTGAAGATGTGGACAACATTAGCTCTCCTCCATTCCACTGGGACTTCTCCTGTTCTCCAGGAGCTCTCAAAGCAAGCGGTCCTGATATTACTTCTGCCAGTTCTTTTAATACACTGGGATGTAGTTCATCAGGCCCTGGAGATTTGAATTCATTTAAAGTATTCAGGTCTTTCTGTACCTGTTCAGGTCTTTTCTCTGTCTCCTGTTAGAATTTCACCATCTTCTCCACCAGTGACCCTATCATATCCTTTTTCTTCCTTTTGCTATAGACAAAAAAATCCCTTTTGTTGTTTTTAACATCTCTTGCAAGTCTGAGCTCATTGTGAGCTTTAGCTTTTCTGACCCTCTCCCTACATGTCTTTGCTATTTGTTTGAATTTCTTGTACATGTCCCTTTTATATCTTAGCTCACTTGAGAGTTCTTTAGACATCCATCCTGGTTTCTTTAGACACCTCCCATTTTTTCTCCTCCGTGGAACTGTTTGAAATTGTGCCTTCAACATCTCACTTTTAAGAAACTCCCATCCGTCTTGTACTCTCTTCTCTTTTAGTCTTCTTAACCATGAGTAGTTTCTTAAGTTTACTGAAATCAGCTTTCTTAAAGTCTAGAACGCGTGTCCAATTAGACTTGGCATCCCCTTTCATTGTATAGTGGATTCAAGGTACAGGAAAAGATATTCTAACTAAACATCAGGCAGAACTTCCTCACGATAAGGGCAGTTCGACAGTGGAATGTGTTGCCAGTTTTTAAGCAGAGGCTGGATGGCCATCTGTCAGGAGTGCTTTGATTGTGTCTTCCTGCATGGCAGGAGTTGGACTTGATTGCCCTTGTGGTCTTTTCCAACTCTATGATTCTATGATCTTCAAACAAGGTCTAGGACACTGATTTCAATGGCACATTCTGAATTTTGTTGCTATTCAGGACTTGTGTGGAATCCCAGAATGTACACAGGTCTGTAGTCAGTATTGGCTTCAGTCTCCTAGATCAGTGATGGCGAACCTATGGCACGGGTGCCAGAGGTGGCACTCAGAGCCCTCTCTGTGGGCACGCGCAGAGTGCTCCCCTCCCCCCACATCTAGGCTGGCCTGCGCCGCTGGGCTCGATTATTAGCATTAAACCTAAGACCTAGTTGTGGGGAAGCAGGTAGGTAACCCTGTTAAGCGCTGTTAAACCCCAATGATTTTCATGTGAAGAACTAAAGCGCGATCCTTTACCTGGGAGTAAGCTGGGTTGCTGGAAATGGAGCTTGCTTCTGAGTAAACCCTCCTAGGGTCGTGATTCTCCCATTGGAAGAGTTGCATGGTTGCTTCAAAGCAAAGCCACTGACTACCACCAAGCTTACTCCTGAGTAACACATGCCTCGGAGCCAACCATTTTTTCTAAACAAAAACCTCAGTATTCAGGTTAAATTGCCGTGTCGGCACTTTGCAATAAATAAGTGGGTTTTGGGTTGCAGTTTGGGCACTCGGTCTTGAAAAGGTTCGCCATCACTGTCCTAGATGTTGTCCTGTTTGCCGTTCATCCCCGCTCCTATAAGTGCCTAAGATTGTTTCTATCTGTGCTGCAGCGAGTGAAATCCTGCTGCAGTAATGGCTTCCAACTTAATAAAACAACAAATGTGCCACACTTTTACCTTTTTCCTGACTAGATGGCTTGCTGCAGCATTGATACAGTAAGACACAATACTTCCAACTTACCATTGTTGCTTTTAGAACTTGGAGTAGTGGTTAAGAGCAGGTGGACTCTCATCTGGAAAACTGCGTTTGATTCCTCACTCCTCTACGTGAGTGGTGTACTCTTATCTGGTGAACCAGATTTCTTCACTCCTACATTTCTGCAGGGTGATGCTGGGCTAGTCATAGTTCTCTAAGAACATCAGAAAGAGCCTGCTGGAACAGACCAGAGTCCATCTAGTCCAGCACTCTGCTACTCGCAGTGGCCCACCAGGTGCCTTTGGGAGCTCACACGCAGGAGGTGAAAGCAAGGGCCTTCTGCTGCTGCTCCTGCTCCCGAGCACCTGGTCTGCTGAGGCATTTGCAATCTCAGATCAAGGAGTCTCAAGATTGGTAGCCGTAGATCGATCAATCTGTCCAAGCCCCTTTTAAAGCTATCCAGGTTAGTGGCCATCACTACCTCCTGTGGCAGCATATTTCAAACACCAATCACACGTTGCATGAAGAAGTGTTTCCTTTTATTAGTCCTAATTCTTCCCCCCAGCATTTTCAATGGATGCCCCCAGTTTTAGTATTGTGAGAAAGAGAGAAAAATTTCTCTTTGTCAACATTTTCTACCCCATGCATAATTTTAGAGACTTCAATCATGTCCCCCCTCAGACGTCTCCTCTCCAACCTAAAGAGTCCCAAATGCTGCAGCCTCTCCTCATAAGGAAGGTGCTCCAATCCCTCAATCATCCTTGTTGCCCTTCTCTGCACTTTTTCTGTCTCTCCGATATCCTTTTTGAGATGTGATGACCAAAACTGAACACAGTACTCCAAGTTTGGTCGCATCACTGCTTTATATAAGGGCACGACAATCTTCAATTATCAATTCCTTTCCTAATTCCTTTCCTAATTATCCCCAGCATAGTTTGCCTTTTTAACTGTTGCCATGCATTGAGTTGACATTCCCATGGAACTATCAACTAAGATGCCCAAATCCCTTTCCTGGTCTGTGACTGGTAGCGTGTATGTGAAGTTTGGATTTTTTGCCCCTATGTGCATCACTTTACATTTTGCTACATTGAACTGCATTTGCTGTTTCTTAGCCCACTCACCTAATTGATAAAGGTCCACTTGGAGCTCTTCACAATCTTTTGCAGTTCTCACCACCCTACATAATTTGGTATCATCCGCAAACTTGGCCACCACGCTACCCACCCCTACTTCCAGGTCATTTATAAATAGGTTAAAGAGTGCTGGTCCCAAAACAGATCCTTGGGGGACACCACTCCTTACATCTCTCCATTGCGAGAACTTCCCATTTACACCCACCCTTTGCTTCCTGTTTCTCAACCAGTTTTGAATCCATAGGAGGACTTCCCCTCTTATTCCTTCATTGCTGAGTTTTCTCAATAGTCTGTGGTGATGAACTTTGTCAAAAGCCTTTTGGAAATCCAAGTAGCCAATGTCCACTGGTTCCCCCTTATCCACATTCCTGTTTACACCCTCAAAGAACTCTAGTAAGTTTGTAAGGCAGGATTTGCCTCTGCAAAAGCCATGCTGACTCTTCCTCAGAAGGTCTTGCTTTTCTACATGTTTTGTAATTTTATCTTTAATGATAGATTCTACTAATTTACTAGGAACAGATGTCAAACTGACTGGCCTGTAATTTCCTGGGTCCCCCCTCTCTGAACGCTCTCAGCCTCATGTTCCTTACAAAGTGTCAGTTGTAGGGAGAGGAATGGAAAGGAGTCTGTATTCCCTTTTGTATGCCAATTGGCCACGCTGGCAGGGGTGATGGGAATTGTAGTCCATGAACATCTGGGTCACTAGAGTTGGACACCCCTGCTTTAGGGGCTGTTCTGTGCATCTATGAGATTCAGCATCTTAAAGAAAGATGAAAATTCAGATGTGTGGCTCTGTGTTCCCATCATTATTTGTCTGTTAGAGCCTTAGTAATTTCTGAGCATAAACATGGACACTGAGCATAAAGGAGAATGTGGGGGATTCTTCCACTGAGTATTTTTTGTGGAAAGAAAAATAGTAATGTTAGGTAGTTTGTCTAAAGAAATACTCCCACTATCATAGGTTTAAAGGAGCATGCTAGAGGTTTTATTCCGATGACTGCATGAGATCCAAAGCACCTGGATCCAGTTTCTCCTGAATCTCTAGTGCTCTGTTATCTTCCAGAGCTTCTTCAAATAAGTAGCCTTCCCCTGCATTTTATTGGAAGAGGCAGTGTGATAATGATTATGCTGTGCCATTTGTTCTTTTTTTGGTGTTCTGAAGCAGTTCATCAGTGCTTTGTTAGCTCGGCATAGTAATTCCCAACCTAGTGTTAGGACGCACAAATCTACAAGATTTTTTAAAACAAAAAACGCTCACACAAGCTCAAAGCACCCACCCGTCCTCTGCCTGTAGGATAGATTATTTGCAGCTGTAGTTTTGCTGCCTTCCAGTTGGGGCTGGATAATCCAGACATGTCTCTGCACCCAGTAGGAGGGGCACTTGGTACAGTGACTTGTTCAGAAACATGAGGAGGAGTCTTGATGCAGGTAGATTTTACCCTTGCCTACAGTAGCACTGTGTGGGTGCAGTGCACTTCCAGTGGGGGAGGGCAGGCATGGGGGGAGGGGTCTTGGCTGTCAGAAGCTTGAGCGCTGTCGGGTTAAACAGGGTGTACTCGGGTTGTTGGGTTTTTGTCTGTATTGCTAAAGTGGGGGCTCTTTCTTTCTGTTCTTCAGTGGGCGATATCCTTTGAAATAGCGGGCTCATTCATCCCCTGAAGCCCCGGAATCTGGCTTTTTGGTTTCCAGAGCCATGGCAACGGAGGAGAAAAAACCTGATGCAGAATCCACCAAAACACAGTCTACTCCTTCTTCCTCAACCAATCAAAGCAAGGTGTGTTTCAGGTTTCTGAACAATAAGCACTTGGAAGTGTATTATTCCTGCTTTTTGCTAGTGGGTGTAACATCTGTAGTATTCAGAATCTGTGCTGAATTTCTCCCTCTGTAGTCAGTGCCTGCAGGGTAAACAGAACTCTCCTTGCTGTTTTAAATGGTGTATGCATTGTGCTATACGATGAATGAGACTTGAAAGCCTCAGTCTTGTGCTGACTCAAACAGTAGGTTCATTTAGTCCGGTAAACATCCTCTGACAGAGTCTATTGCTGCAGTGGTGAAAGGAGGAGGCCAACTGGCCATGCTGGCAGGGGCTGATGGGATTTGTAGTCCATGAACATCTGGAGAGCTGCAGGTTGCAGACCCCTGCTCTGGAAGCTCACCCGAAGGTGAAACTATCCTGTGTTCTTTTCCTTAATGTCCCTATTCGAAGGCATACCGACTCTGAACGTGTAGTTATAATATCATCTCAGTTTTGTGATTGTCTTTAAAAAGCAACAAAACCTGCTACCGTGTCTTGCGGTTGTGAATTCCATAAACTACCAAAAGTTGACCCAAGGTTTAGGTATGTCTGCCCAATCCAACCTGCTCATCTGGAGGTAGCCCTTTTTTTTTGCCCACCAGACAAGCCTGCTGTTTGGGCTACCTTCCGGGGACTGCTAAGACTAGGTCTGTTTTGTCCTGCCCTTGATGGGTTAGTTAGCTGTTTAGGGTTTTGGTGTTTCCAGGTGTGAGGGGTGCACTTGAAGATTTCACCTTTCTGAGAGCTACATTTTCTTTTCTCAGCCTGCCCCTGTAAAACCAAACTATGCCTTGAAGTTCACGTTGGCAGGACATACGAAAGCTGTCTCGTCGGTTAAATTCAGCCCCAATGGGGAGTGGCTGGCCAGCTCTTGTAAGTATTTCTTCAGGTTGGGCCCACTTCTTCTTTACTCATCACTGACTTGTCTGCCATGTCTTCTTTCAGGGCTGTTAGTGCCCTTGGTAAGGAAACTAAAATTCTGAGCTGAGCGAAACGTAACTGTGCATCCCGTATAATATATGTAAACTTAAACATCCCTAACTTCTTAATTTCATAAATTTGCATTACAATTACTTTGCAATTTGTTTTGCTTTATGTTGAGAGGAGTTTATGTTTGCTTTATGTTGAGAGGAGTGGCATTTAATTGATCGTTTTTATTGATGATTTCTCTCTCTCTTTTTTAAAGCGGCTGATAAGCTTATTAAAATTTGGGGTGCTTACGACGGCAAATTTGAGAAAACAATATCCGGCCACAAGCTGGTAAGTACTGATCTGCAGACTTCAGGAATTGCCGTGGGGAGGGGTGTGTGTGTGTGTGTGTGTGTGTGTGTGTGTGTGTGTGTGTGTGTGTCTGTCTGTCTGTCTGTCTGTCTGTCTGTCTGTCTGTCTGTCTGTCTGTCTGTCTGTTTTGTGGGTGTAAATGGGGATTTGCCGAAAGGCAGGTCTGCTCTACTGCTTGCCAGGAAGGAATCCTTGGCAGCTGCCTGATAGAGGCTGTTGCATGTTTGGCTTTGGAAGGAGTCTTGCTCAGTTCTCCCCGGGCCTAGTCAGTCTCGTATGCTGATTAAAAATACAGAAGTCAAATGGGTTAGCTTGCCATCATTTTGAAAGGTGGTGAAAACAGAACTGGGAGGCTGGCAACATGTTAGCGCAACATCAAGTGGTCTAGTTCTGGACTCGGATTTAGGCGGCCCTGTTACATTTTTGAATGCTTTCTTCCACTTAGTTTCCCCCCCCCCCCCACCCCCCCCCCCCCCCACCCCCCCCCCCCCCCACCCCCCCCCCCCCCCACCCCCCCCCCCCCCCACCCCCCCCCCCCCCCACCCCCCCCCCCCCCCACCCCCCCCCCCCCCCACCCCCCCCCCCCCCCACCCCCCCCCCCCCCCACCCCCCCCCCCCCCCACCCCCCCCCCCCCCCACCCCCCCCCCCCCCCACCCCCCCCCCCCCCCACCCCCCCCCCCCCCCACCCCCCCCCCCCCCCACCCCCCCCCCCCCCCACCCCCCCCCCCCCCCACCCCCCCCCCCCCCCACCCCCCCCCCCCCCCACCCCCCCCCCCCCCCACCCCCCCCCCCCCCCACCCCCCCCCCCCCCCACCCCCCCCCCCCCCCACCCCCCCCCCCCCCCACCCCCCCCCCCCCCCACCCCCCCCCCCCCCCACCCCCCCCCCCCCCCACCCCCCCCCCCCCCCACCCCCCCCCCCCCCCACCCCCCCCCCCCCCCACCCCCCCCCCCCCCCACCCCCCCCCCCCCCCACCCCCCCCCCCCCCCACCCCCCCCCCCCCCCACCCCCCCCCCCCCCCACCCCCCCCCCCCCCCACCCCCCCCCCCCCCCACCCCCCCCCCCCCCCACCCCCCCCCCCCCCCACCCCCCCCCCCCCCCACCCCCCCCCCCCCCCACCCCCCCCCCCCCCCACCCCCCCCCCCCCCCACCCCCCCCCCCCCCCACCCCCCCCCCCCCCCACCCCCCCCCCCCCCCACCCCCCCCCCCCCCCACCCCCCCCCCCCCCCACCCCCCCCCCCCCCCACCCCCCCCCCCCCCCACCCCCCCCCCCCCCCACCCCCCCCCCCCCCCACCCCCCCCCCCCCCCACCCCCCCCCCCCCCCACCCCCCCCCCCCCCCACCCCCCCCCCCCCCCACCCCCCCCCCCCCCCACCCCCCCCCCCCCCCACCCCCCCCCCCCCCCACCCCCCCCCCCCCCCACCCCCCCCCCCCCCCACCCCCCCCCCCCCCCACCCCCCCCCCCCCCCACCCCCCCCCCCCCCCACCCCCCCCCCCCCCCACCCCCCCCCCCCCCCACCCCCCCCCCCCCCCACCCCCCCCCCCCCCCACCCCCCCCCCCCCCCACCCCCCCCCCCCCCCACCCCCCCCCCCCCCCACCCCCCCCCCCCCCCACCCCCCCCCCCCCCCACCCCCCCCCCCCCCCACCCCCCCCCCCCCCCACCCCCCCCCCCCCCCACCCCCCCCCCCCCCCACCCCCCCCCCCCCCCACCCCCCCCCCCCCCCACCCCCCCCCCCCCCCACCCCCCCCCCCCCCCACCCCCCCCCCCCCCCACCCCCCCCCCCCCCCACCCCCCCCCCCCCCCACCCCCCCCCCCCCCCACCCCCCCCCCCCCCCACCCCCCCCCCCCCCCACCCCCCCCCCCCCCCACCCCCCCCCCCCCCCACCCCCCCCCCCCCCCACCCCCCCCCCCCCCCACCCCCCCCCCCCCCCACCCCCCCCCCCCCCCACCCCCCCCCCCCCCCACCCCCCCCCCCCCCCACCCCCCCCCCCCCCCACCCCCCCCCCCCCCCACCCCCCCCCCCCCCCACCCCCCCCCCCCCCCACCCCCCCCCCCCCCCACCCCCCCCCCCCCCCACCCCCCCCCCCCCCCACCCCCCCCCCCCCCCACCCCCCCCCCCCCCCACCCCCCCCCCCCCCCACCCCCCCCCCCCCCCACCCCCCCCCCCCCCCACCCCCCCCCCCCCCCACCCCCCCCCCCCCCCACCCCCCCCCCCCCCCACCCCCCCCCCCCCCCACCCCCCCCCCCCCCCACCCCCCCCCCCCCCCACCCCCCCCCCCCCCCACCCCCCCCCCCCCCCACCCCCCCCCCCCCCCACCCCCCCCCCCCCCCACCCCCCCCCCCCCCCACCCCCCCCCCCCCCCACCCCCCCCCCCCCCCACCCCCCCCCCCCCCCACCCCCCCCCCCCCCCACCCCCCCCCCCCCCCACCCCCCCCCCCCCCCACCCCCCCCCCCCCCCACCCCCCCCCCCCCCCACCCCCCCCCCCCCCCACCCCCCCCCCCCCCCACCCCCCCCCCCCCCCACCCCCCCCCCCCCCCACCCCCCCCCCCCCCCACCCCCCCCCCCCCCCACCCCCCCCCCCCCCCACCCCCCCCCCCCCCCACCCCCCCCCCCCCCCACCCCCCCCCCCCCCCACCCCCCCCCCCCCCCACCCCCCCCCCCCCCCACCCCCCCCCCCCCCCACCCCCCCCCCCCCCCACCCCCCCCCCCCCCCACCCCCCCCCCCCCCCACCCCCCCCCCCCCCCACCCCCCCCCCCCCCCACCCCCCCCCCCCCCCACCCCCCCCCCCCCCCACCCCCCCCCCCCCCCACCCCCCCCCCCCCCCACCCCCCCCCCCCCCCACCCCCCCCCCCCCCCACCCCCCCCCCCCCCCACCCCCCCCCCCCCCCACCCCCCCCCCCCCCCACCCCCCCCCCCCCCCACCCCCCCCCCCCCCCACCCCCCCCCCCCCCCACCCCCCCCCCCCCCCACCCCCCCCCCCCCCCACCCCCCCCCCCCCCCACCCCCCCCCCCCCCCACCCCCCCCCCCCCCCACCCCCCCCCCCCCCCACCCCCCCCCCCCCCCACCCCCCCCCCCCCCCACCCCCCCCCCCCCCCACCCCCCCCCCCCCCCACCCCCCCCCCCCCCCACCCCCCCCCCCCCCCACCCCCCCCCCCCCCCACCCCCCCCCCCCCCCACCCCCCCCCCCCCCCACCCCCCCCCCCCCCCACCCCCCCCCCCCATCACCCCCCCCCCCCCCCCCCCCCCCCCCCCCCCCCCCCCCCCCCCCCCAACTCCCCCCCCCCCCCCCCCCCCCCCCCCCCCACCCCCCCCCCCCGCCACCCCTTGCCACCCCCCCCCCCCCCCGTCCCCACCCCCCCCCCCCCCCCCAACCCCTGTAAACCCCCCTCCCCCCCCCCCCCCCCCCTCCCCACTCCCCCCCCCCCCCCCACCCCCCTCCCCCCCCACCCCCCCCACATAACATCTGGAGTGCCAAAGGTTCGCCACCACTGGCATAGAGGATGAGGGCAGAGGAGTGTTTCCTGGTGGATTAGAAAGACTTTGTTCTAGCCCGGCCTCCTGCATGGGCCAATCAGGGAAGCTCTCAAGCAAGGTACGTAGGTATGGTTTGTTTGCAGCAGCTGTTGCTTAGGATATATTGCTTTCGTACAGTGAGGCTCCATTTAGCCATCATGTCTGATGACCACCGTTAGACCTCTCCTTCAAGAGTGTGCCAGTTTCCACTGGTCTCCCAAGCCGTTCAATGTTGCCACCTCCCACTGTAGCAAACTTCATGAGTTAGCCAAGCCCCGCAGTGAGAACAGCTTCCCCCTCCCCCTTGCCTTTGCTGTTTGCCCCTTTGACAACAGGCAGGTGGCCCTTCATTGACTGGCATCAGAGACCCAGGAGGGCCTGTCGTGTGGGTCTTGCTTAAGGGAGGGGAAAGGGAGGGTAGAGCCAGGAGCTCAGGAGGAGCAGTGTGTAAGGAGCAAGACAGGGGTCTTTTGTGGCTCTTTGGCCAAGTAAAGCAGGGGTCCGGATGGTGCTGCATCCTCCCTCCAACCCTGTGCTCCGAGGGCAGCTGATCCGGAGCCTCTGGGCAAAGGTTGGATTTGGGCCTGCATTTCTCTGCTTTCTGCCCCATTGTCGGTTGCCGCAGGGGAGGGCAGAGGAGAGGGGCAGCGTGAGAACGGAAGGTTCAGAGAAGCAGAACAGTAGCAGCCCCGCATCGGGGAAAAGGCCCAGGTGCTCTTTTGACTGGGGGGCGGAGGGGGGGGGGTTCATGGAATGCCGCTCTTCCCTCCAAGCCTTGCTGAGCCTCTGTCTTGCTTCCTTCCCTCCAGCACTCTCAAGCTTTGGGACTACAGCAAAGGAAAGGTGAGTGCCCTTCTTTTCCCCAGAGGGATCAACCCTTTGGAGCCTTGGTTAGCTTTGCCCTTGAATGGAGTGTCCCTTGGAAGACTTTGCTTCATTCGTGACCTGCTGCACTGAGCAGGGGGTTCCCTCTTCTGCTGCCTTTGCAAAATTCACATCTTTGGGTTCAAAAAGTGCCTCAACAGGCTTGCCACTTCCTAACCGCCACCTTAAAAACGGTTGCAGTGGCAAAGGGTGCTGGTGAGTGCGGGGTGCTAATTTTTGAGTGCACAAACTCTTTGAGAGCCAGCGTGGTGTCGTGGTGAACAGCTGGTGCAATCTAATCTGGAGAACTGGATTTAATTCCCTGCTCTGCCACTTGAGCCGTGGAGGCTTATCTGGTGAACCAGATTAGCTTGTGCACTCCAGCACACGCCAGCTGGGCAACCTTGGGCTAGTCACAGTTCTTCAGAGCTCTCTCAGCCCCACCTACCTCACAGGGTGTTTGTTGTGAGGGGGGAAGGGCAAGGAGATTGTCAGCCCCTTGAGTCTCCTTGCGGGAGAGAAAGGGAGGCTATAAATTGAACACTTCTTATTCTTTGGTCTTCTGAGGCCAAAATGACCAGGGGGTGTCCACAGAGCAATTGTACGTCTTTAGTATTTTCACACTGATTCCCCTTGTGTGTGGCTCTGTGATTCTGTCTTTCAGTGCCTAAAGACGTACACCGGCCACAAGAATGAGAAATATTGCATATTTGCCAACTTCTCCGTCACTGGTGGAAAGGTGAGGTGCTCTTTCCTGGGGCCCAGTGCTCTCAATTTGCCCATGGGGAGTCTTCATGGTGGTTCTCTGATCCACTCCAGAAATTAGTCTTCTGAGGAATCTCATAGTCCTGCTTATCCCTACAAGCCAGTGTGTGCAGTCACTCCTTTTTGCAGCCATGATCCTACCACTTATTAGATTCCTTGTGCCAAGGGGGGTCCAGAGGGCGCAAGGTGTTGGAACAGCCTTCCGATCTTGTTGGCTCCTGGCATCAGGGCAGAGTCAGGCGGCTTCTGGCCTGCCTGCGTTCTGTGCTGTTTCATCAGGCAGCTCTGTAGCCCCCTTGTGTGTGGGATGATGAAATATTTCAGGCTTGATGGCAGGGCTTCAGGGTGAGGAGGGGGGGATCTGCATATTGGTAGCCTGGTTTGTTTTTCCTTGGTCTGCTGCCCAGCTGCCCTCTAAATGCTCACTGCCTCTCTGCCTGACCAGTCCTTTGTACAGTGGCCTTCGCCTGACCTCCCACCATGCCCCATAGCTCCATAGCTGCCATGTTTTGGTGATCTGGAGCAAGAGTGCCCTTTGCTTGGCTTTTTGGGGGGCACCCTGGGAGGGGCAGTGGGAGGGGAGGCAAACGGGATTCCCCCCGACTTCGAACTTGCGGCTTTTCCTTGTGTTTTGGCTCCAGCTTTTTTTCCTCAACTCCTGAGTGTCTTGGCCTGGGTGTTGGAGAGGTTACAGCAGGCTGCAGCTCAGGAGAGGCTGGGGTTCTGGAAAGGTTGAAGACCACTGCTCAAACAAAAATCCATGAATGCAGAACATGTTTGACACCACAGTGCGCGCGCGCGCACACACACCCCCAACCCAACCCAGTGGCATCCTTAACCTTTTCCTGATTCTTTGACACCCTCAACACATACACACACACACCAATTTTAGTTTGTATCAAACCAGAAAATTAATGGCTTCAAGCTTGCTGTAGTATTTGCTTGACCAAAATCTTCTGGGTCAGGAACCTGCTTTTATTCCTTTGTACTCTGCCAGCTGATGGCTAATCTGTCATAAACAAAGAGGGAAATAAAGTCTGGAGGGGAGGGGGTTGGAAAGCCAAACTCTGCCTATCAGGCTTTTCAGTGACTCTTGCTCCAAACTACCACGTGGGGAATTTTTCTGCTGCATCTCCCTCCTTGTGACTGGACAAGGCCCAACAATAGGATCTAGAGCAGTGGTGGCGAACCTTTGGCACTCCAGATGTTATGGACTACAATTTCCGTCAGCCCCTGCCAGCATGGCCAATTGGCCATGCTGAAAGGGGCTGATGGGAACTGTAGTCCATAACATGTGGAGTGCCAAAGATTCGCCATCACGGATCTAGAGAGATGCTTGAGAAAGAGGAGTGTCAGGTGTTTCCTTAGAGCAGGGGTGTCCAACTGATGGGAATTGTCCTTGAACATCTGGAGCACCAGAGTTGGACACCTGCTTTAGAGGTGTGGCACACCATGGCGCGTGTTGGGCAGGTTGAGTAAGCTTCTAATGGTGTACCTGTGCTTTGCCCTTCAGTGGATCGTGTCAGGGTCAGAAGACAACCTGGTTTACATCTGGAACCTCCAAACAAAAGAGATTGTACAGAAGCTGCAAGGACACACAGGTGGGGAGTGTGGCGCAACGTCTTGAGCTGGGGCTGGGCTGCACAGCGATGAGTGGGGGCCATCTGGGCCGTGAAGGCACAGCAGGCTGCTCTACCCTGCCCTGGCTTGTGTGGGGTGGGGCTCCATGTTGAAAGCTGTGTGGAGGTTGCACTGTGGGGGCTGCAGGATCTGGAAACAGCCTCCACTGAGCCCTGTGGTGTTTGGTGGCTTAAGCTTTGCCTGCAGAAGGCTGCCTTCCAGCCTGCATCACCCTCCAGCCCACCCATCTCCTCCTGCTGACCCTGGCACCTGCTCTCCAGCAGCTCTGCTGAGCAACCCGTGCTGCTGGCCAGGTTTCTGAAAATGGAGAAAACTTGTACCAACAGGCTACAATGATGACTTCAAAAAATTAGTTCTCCCACTGGAGTAGCAATTTACTTTTAAGTAACCCAAATAATTTTATAATTTTACAAACAGTAACCAAATGTTTTGGAAAAATTGTTAACAATGGTTACAATCAGGGAGGACAACGCTCTGCTATTATTATTATTATCATCATCATCATCATCATCATCATCATCATCATCATCATCATCATCATCATCATCATCATCATCATTATCATCATTATCATTATTATCATTATTATCATTACTATCATTACTATTACTATTACTATTACTATTATTATTATTAATAAACCGCCCTCCCCCAAAGGGTTCAGGGCAGTGAACCCCAAAGAGCTCAATTGGTTTATTCTTATGCCTCTCGAAATGTCCTTCGAGAGGCATAAGAACAAACCAATTGCCGAGCGTTGTCCTCCCTGATTGTAACCATGATTGTACTTTGAAAAACTCTGACCTGCCTTTAACAGCCGTGAAGTTTAACGAGGCCAGTTGGTTAATTATCTGGAATCTGGCTAGCTGTTATATTTAGATTTAGATTACATTGCCGTGCCGTTCTAACTTGTGTTTATATAGATTACTCCAATGGGAGAATGTAAACAATTTTTTCAAAACATTTGGTTACTGTTTGTAAAATTATAAAATTATTTTGGTTACTTAAAAGTAAATTGCTGCTACAGTGGGAGAACTAATTTTTTGAAGTCATCATTGTAGCCTGTTGGTACAAGTTTTCTTCATTTTCACTTTGTGTACCTTCCCCTTTTGCTTAGCATGGCCAGGTTTCCGAAGCAGCAGGTTCCGTGCAGCAAAAGGTCAAGTACGTAGCTGGTTTGCCACTGGGACTTTTCTGCACCTGTACACTGAGCTCAGAGGCCTTTCTCAGCCCTCTGCAGCCTTTGAGCACCTGGCATACCACAGGTGGCCCTGCTTGTAAAGAGCATGAGGGCCTCTTTCTCTCTGGTGGCTGAATGGCTGTGGCTCACCTTTCGGAGTTTGACCTGGGCAGCGGTCTTCCCAGCTCTCCAGTCCTTGCTGCATATGCCTGCGATTGAATCCAGGACCTTCTGCCCATGTAGTCAGTTCTCTATCATTGAGCTGCAACAGCCCATCAAATGAATTGTTCTCCTACTTATGGATATTCCTGCCACAACCAACTTTAATGTTTCTGTAGCCTATGATACAGTGGGACAAGTTAAAAACTGGATGTCGCTAGGGCCAGAGGCGGTGTATCTGTTTAATTTTTTTTTCTAGCTGTTCTTCTGAGGAGCTTAGAGCAGTGTACTCCTTCCTTCCTTCCTTCCTTCCTTCCTTCCTTCCTTCCTTCCTTCCTTCCTTCCTTCCTTCCTTCCTTCCTTCCTTCCTTCCTTCCTTCCTTCCTTCCTTCCTTCCTTCCTTCCTCCCTCCCTCCCTCCCTCCCTCCCTCCCTCCCTCCCTCTTTCTCTCTCTCTCTGTTTCTTTCTTTTTCTCTTTCTCTTTCTCTCTCTCTTTCTCTCTCTTTCTCTTTCTCTCTTTCTTTTTCTTTCTCTCTCTCTCTTTCTTTAAACAGACAGACAGACAGACGGGGAGAAAGGGGGAGTGAGGGAGAGAGCCCTTCATGACAGTTTGGGTTTGCACCTGGCTCTCCCACTGACTCTTACCCAGCCGCTGTCCTGTGCTAGGCTTGCGTGCCCGTAAGGAAGCCTGCTCTCATAGGTCTACCTGGGAAGTGAGCTGGAATTGAAGTTCTGGTTGGAAAGGCCAAATCGGTTTAATTCCTTGCAAGCGGGTGACGTGTGTGCCTCTCTCCTTCCTTGCAGACGTCGTGATCTCGACAGCGTGCCACCCGACAGAAAACATCATCGCGTCTGCGGCCCTAGAAAACGACAAAACAATTAAACTTTGGAAGAGTGACTGTTAAGTGCTTTTGACGTCGCTTGAGAGACTGTGGGGGGAGGGGGGAGTGTGAGGGGACGTATTTTGTGTTTGTGTTTTTTTTTAAAAAAAAGAAAGCCACAGGAGAACTTTCCAGCCCCTTTTGGCAAGACACCTGAAGCAGCCGGCAAGAGTTTGCTCTCGCTGCCCTTGGCCCAAAGGCGAAAGGCCCTCGTTTGGGTCCCCCAGAGTGGGCAGCAGGAGCCGGCGATCAAAGGGCCTGTTTTTGATGCTCCTTTGCCTGGTATAGGGGGGGAGGGTTTCCATAGCATGTCTCCCTTATGTTGAGAGTCCCAGAGTTTCTCTACTTAGAGAAAAGGACCCTCTTGTCTCTTACAACTGGCAAGTTATCAGTTTAGAAATAACCCAGATCTCTTTATTTTTTTTCTTTACAAAAAATAGGCCTTGGTCAATCTCAGTTTAGATAGAGGAAATACATGGGGTGAGATGCCTCATACTTAAAAAAAAAAGACCAAATGCTTTGTGGGTCTGCTGTTGCTGTTGCTCTTTGGTTCCCCCCGTCCCATTTTGGGACTTCAGTGCGCTACTTCCTTTCCACTGTGTGCACCAATAGATGCTGTTGCAACCGAGTCTTTTGGGATTTGCCTCCTTTCACCGTTCGGATACCCTCAGCCCTTGCTTGTAGTCATTGTACCTTTTTTTACTTTTTAAACTCATTCTGGCAAAATTTCAGAATACTTGTACAGTAACTTCAATGTAAAAAAAACCCCTGAAGTTTTTTGTTATCTTGAAACTTCATTGTAAAAACTTGTATTTGCTAATCGTATGGCTGTATCTTTTGCGCCGTGGGTATTCCTCTCTCTCCTCCATTTTTACGCTATTGCTATTTTACACATCAGTACCATTGACCGTGTGCCATAATAAAAGGTGGGATTTGATGTGGATGGCCAGAAGAGGACTGGAGTGATATCTTGTGTCTTGGCTGATCCTCCACCCACCATTGCTAGAGCTCCTGGCAGATGAAGATGTACTCATCTGAAGAGTGGAAAACACTTTTGGTTAATGTTTTATCTAGCTCAGTCTGGACAGCCTCTGCAATCCAGCATCTGTTCTTAAAATGGTATACTTGGGAGTATCTGAATGGAGCAGGTTCTCTTTGTTTCTCCCTAGGAGCTCCGAGTAGCCCAACTTATCCTGGTCTTGTCAGGGCCTGGGAGCTAAACAGGGTTGGCTATAGTCAGTATTTGGATGGGAGACCACCCACAGAGGGGTTGCTGTGAAGAGGAGGGCGATGGTGAACCACCTCTGCTCTTCCTCTCTTGCCTGGAATAAGGTCACCATGAATTGGCTGCAACTCAACGGAATCTTCTACTTCAGCGCCGCCGGCCTCCATCACACACACTGTGGACATAAAGCCCATGAAAATGCAGCTGAAGGATGAGTTACTTCCTGCATCCACATTCATTCTGGAGTCTGGCATGCTTCCCCCCTCCTATCTGTTACTACACCCTTTGCAGTCTTCCCTTGGGCAGTATTTTGGCTGCAGGGTCTTCGGGGCAGAGCCCTCTTTTAGTACATGGCTTTGTTGCTCGGATAAGTATTTTTCACATGACTGGTGCTGTCTGTTTCTTTTACATACCCTCAGGTTTTGTGGGGGGTGATGGCAGGGGCCCCTTCCTCTGGTAGCAGGTTGCTCTAGGGCCGAGTGGGATACAGTCTGGTGGACAATCTATTTCTCCCATCCCCCCTTCGTTTTGCTGGATAATTGTGCTTAATGTGCCTGCGATCTACACTTTCTCACACATTATTTACTTCCACTTCTTACAACAGTCAGAATCATAGAGTTGGAAGGGGCCATCTAGTCCCACCCCTCCTGCTCAATGCAGGGTCAGCCCAGAGAATCTCTGACAAGAATTCATCCAGCCGCTGCTGGAAGACTGCCAGTGAGGAGGAACTCACCACCTCCGCTGCTGAACTTCTCACCGTAAAAACATGCGTGCACACGATCCTCCAGCTGGTACCTTTTTGCCTCTAATTTGTGCCCATTTTTGCAAGTCCTCTCCAATGTTGCCAACACAAGCAGCTGCCTGCCCTCCTCTAAGTCACAGCCCTTCCAATACTCCAAGAGAGCCTTTGGGTCCCCCCTCCACCCCCTCCAGACTAAACATTCCCGAGGTCCTCAGCCTTTCCTCGCAGGCAGGGCTCGGTCTCCAGACCCCTGGTCGTTCTTGTCACTCTCTTTTGCATCCCCTCTGTTCTCGCCATATCCTTTTCGAAGTGAGGCCTCCAGAACGGCACGCAGGACCGCAGGTGTGGCCTGACAGGTGCAGCGTACAGCGGGACTATGACATCATGTGATTGGGATGGTAGGTGGGTCAGTATAACCCCTGGACTATGCAGGGACTGAGGCAGGACTGAGCCTGCCCCCCACCCCCCAACAAAGTAGTCACAGTCACAGTTTTTATGGCGGAGCCTCCCCGGTCACCGCTTGCACCCTTCATTGCTTCTGTGCATCAGCCTCCTCTGCGCCCACTCTGGAGCTGCAGTCTAGCTGGCTGGGGATTCTTGGAGACAAGTCAGAAGGAAACAGGCTTTTTGAATCATGTATGTGGGGTTGCTATTTGTGGGTTTGTTGTTCAGGCGCTAAGGACAAATCACTGCAGTTTGTGGAGTGGGGGGAGGTAGCTGGAGAACCAGGTTTCATTCCCCACTCCTCCATATTATTATTATTATTATTATTTATTCCACTTTTATACCGCCCTCCCCCAGAGGGCTCAGGGCGGTTCACATCATAATACAACAAGTGGGTAACAAATAAAATACTAAAAATTCATCAGTTAAAAACAGCGCTCCATATGAGTGGTGGACTCTAATCTGGCGAACTGGGTTGGCTCCCCACTTCACACGAAGCCTGCTGAGTGGCCTTGGGCCAGTCACAGTCCTCTCAGAACTCCCTCAGCCCCACCTGCCTCATGAGGTGTTTGTTGTGGGGAGGGGAAGGGAAGGCAGCCTCGAGTCTCCTAACAGGAGAGAATTAGGGAGTATAAGTCCAAACTCTTCTTCAAAGCAACCATCAGTCACCCAGCCCCCGTGGTCCCAATTTCCATCTATCTGTATTTAAGGAGTTGACTTTCCAAAGAGAGAAGGGCACTGCTGGCCATCCGGACCAGTAGTCTCTTTCAGATTGGGGCCCTCTAATGGAATTTTGAGAGGCAATGGAGGGAGCTTTCCCAAAATGGCTGCTGCAGTAGTCGGAGCCAAAAGTAATATCTCCCTCCTAATTTGGAAGCTGTGGAAAACCCTTTCATCTGCGGGAGGGGAGAAGGGAACATGTCCTTCCAGCAGCTGCCTTACAATGGCTCTGCCCGGTTCTAGGCTGCCTCCTGGAAACTCTGAAGGCAACACCCCACCCCAAGTTGTGCCGAACACCTGTGGTCCCCATTCATGCTGCCCCTGTTTTGTTTCTCCACAGTATAGTCTTCAATAAAAGACATGCAGTGAAGGCGGTATTCGCTTGGTTGAGAGGACAGTGACCATCAATAATGAAGCCTTGCATTTTGTTTATGAAGAAGGAGAGTTTGGATTTATATCCTCCCTTTCTCTCCTGCAAGGAGACTCAAGGGGGCTGACAATCTCCTTTCCCTTCCAGCCCCCACAACAAACACCCTGTGAGGTAGGTGGGGCTGAGAGCTCCAAAGAACTGTGACTAGCCCAAGGTCACCCAGTTGGCGTGTGTTGGAGTGGACAGGCTACTCTGAATCCCCAGATAAGCCTCCACAACTCAAGTGGCAGAGTGGGGAATCAAACCCGGTTCCTCTAGATTAGAGTGTATCTGCTCTCCCACACACTCCCACACACGCCAGCTGAGTGACCTTGGGCTAGTCACAGCTTCTCGGAGCTCTCTCAGCCCCACCCACCTCACAGGGTGTTTGTTGTGAGGGGGGAAGGGCAAGGAGATTGTCAGCCCCCTTGAGTCTCCTGCAGGAGAGAAAGGGAGGATATAAATCCAAACTCTTCTTCTTCTTCTCCTAACCACTACGCCACGCTGGCTCTCAGTGTTGCCATTTTGTGCAAATAAGCTCTTCTGGGTATCAGTGCAGTGGCCCTGGCTGCTCAGAACACCAGTCCATGTAGTCTCAACCTTTCACCCGTGGGGCATGAAGGAGGAGGCAGCTTACCCTCGTTTTTATTCCCACCCTCTGGTGTTCAGAGATTTCCTACTCACATGGAAGTTCCCTTGAGCTAGTAATGGATAGGCACCCACTATGAATGTAAAGCTAGATGCCGTAAAAAACCCCCACAAATGTCAGGCGGGAGGGGGATCTAAAAATGCTGCAATTGCTCAAAATCAGCGAGTTAGACAAACAACGCCAATAAAGTCTGTGTGAGGCAGGGTATGCAAATATTTCGAAGAATACAAATAAATGTGACCGACACAATCACAATAGACCTTTATTGGCATAAGGTATACAAGCGTGAACGTAGACTGTTATTAAATTTAAAAGAGTTGTACATGCCGTCTATGAGTAATTTTACATTCTAAGATCACACTTCATTTATAAAAATATAATATAGATTAAAATTTTTTTGACCATTCCATTGTACACGGAATTGTGAACAGATATAGTACAACTACACTTAAAAGGCAGGATTAAGATATTTCTAGCCATTCGTTATTCACAGCCTATTTACTAAAAAGGTATAACCTTTCCCAGGATCTATAAATGGTATATACTGTTACCAACACATTCTTAACAGCTTGTGGAATGAAAGGGAAAGAGAAAAAGCTGATGTGTTTGTGTTTCTGTTTGTGCAAAAGAACTGTACATGCTGGCTGTTGCACAGAGAAAAAGCATGCACAACAAGACACACACACCCCTCCCTCCCTCCCCAAAAGAAAAACTTGGTTAGATGCCACAAAGTAAGTGGCAGTGCCTTAACCATATGCGTGTTGTACAGGCCACTAGGACCTCTTCCATCCTTATCAAGGGGAGTGCTAACCTTCTCTCCTTTCATACAACACAGCTTCAGAGCTTGACGACAGCTGTATTTAAAGCCCTGGAAAGGAAAGTTTTTCTGGATATGGCGACAGCGGTGATGTTCAAAATACTTCTGAATTTTTTTCTTTATTTTTCCCATAGTTAAAGTAGTTACTAAAAAACAACCCTAGAAGCTCTGAGGTGACTTGATAAGTGAGCAATTCTGCAAATGCTTTTATGAGCATCTCCTTCCCGAGACTTACACTAATGAGATGCATCCTTGCATCCAATCGCAATGCACGACGGGAAACCCGTGAGGCTCAGCGAGCGGGCGGCGGAAATCCTTCTCTTTCGGATGCAGCTCGGAATCTTGGCCTCGATTCACTTTTGCCGGGAGATTAAACCCACTTTGCACTAAATAAAGGAAGTTAAGAGTAACCTCAAAAGCTCGAATCGTCGGTCGCGAAACAGCAGGGAGACTCGCTCCGCCATCTTGGCTTGGGGCAGAAGCCGCCTTCTCTTTCGTCCTTTTGCCCTCTTCCAAAAAGGCTGCCGAAAATTAATCGGCGGTCGTAAGTGTTCGAGTTCGAAACCCGCACGGTCAAAGTGGCAACATTTTCTCTTAAATGCGAAAGTTTGACTTTTTTTTTTTTTTTTTAAGAACATCGGGACGGGAGCGGCAGATTTTTTAAAAACCCGTTTTGACTTTGTGCAACTCTTCCTCCCTTTTCACCTTTGCAGTTCACTGCCTGCAGCTGACACTGCAGACTCCCCATATGCTAGTTCAGAGGGCAAAACTAGATCTCCAGAATGGAAAACTCTTCCGGAGGGAAGATTGCCAACTGGCGATTTTTCAGAATTACGACTGATCTCCACATCACGTATTTGAAAGATTATTTGAAACGTTCATCCCTCTTATCCTGGAGAAAACGGCTTCTTGGGAAGCAGGCTGGATGGCACTATACCAGTGGTGGCGAACCTATGGCACGGGTGCCAGAGGTGGCACTCAGAGCCCTCTCTGTGGGCACACGCAAACAGATCGCCCCCCCCCCCCCACATCTAGGCTGGCCTGGGCCGCTGGGCTCGATTATTAGCATTAAACCTAAGACCTAGTTTGGGGGAAGCAGTGTAGGTAACCCTGTTAAGCGCTGTTAAACCCCACTGATTTTCATGCGAAGAACTAAAGCACAATCTGTCTTGTCGAAGAACTAAAGCCTTTACCTGGAAGTAAGATCAGTTGCTGGCAATGGGGCTTGCTTCTGAGTAAACCATCCTAGGGTTGTGATTCACCCGTTGGAAGAGTTGCACGATTGCTTCAAAGCAAAGCCACTGACTACCACCAAGCTTACTCCCGAGTAACACACGCCTTGGAGCCAACCGTTTTTTCTAAACTAAAACCTCAGCATTCAGGTTAAATTGCTGTGTAGGCACTTTGCGATAAATAAGCGGGTTTTGGGTTGCAGTTTGGGCACTCGGTCTCAAAAAGGTTCGCCACCACTGCACTATACCTTACTGAAGTCCCTCCTCCCTATAGCCCACCCTTGCAGGCACCACATGGAAATCTCCACTATTCCCGAACCTGGAGTTGGCAGCCCTATGAAGATGGTTTAATTTCTCCTAAACAGGGTTGCCATCTTGCAAGGGGAGACCTCCCCGGATTACACCTGATCTCCCAGCTACAAAGCCCAGTTCCACTGGAGAAAACGGCTGCTTGGGAGGGTGGATTCCACGGCACTCTACCACCCTGAGCCCAACAAAAAGTTGGGAAATCCCTGGAGATTTTGGGATGGTGCTTGGGGACCTTTACAGTGACTGGCAAATCTTTCACAAGGTATGTAACATTATTTACATTTTCATGTTATATTTTATACGTATGAACTTGTCCATTCCTCATGTGAGAACCAGCTGAAGGCACAGCGGTGGATGTCTGTAGTTATCAACCAAGATGCTGTAATATAGAGTCACAAGGAAACAGACATTTTGTTGACAGGCATGTTGACAGACATTTTGACTAGAATATACATGTCTTCATCCACAATACTGAGCATAACACTACTGTGTTATGTTATGTTCCTCGCACTTCTGAATTTGAATGGTATGTTATATTCTATGTATTGTGAATTATTCTATTTTTAAAAAATTGGGATTTTGGGATTTTGGGATGGTGCTTGGGGAGGGGGGTAGGACCAGAACAGAGTTCAGCTACTTTTTCCAGGGGGACTGGGCTCTGGAGCATGGAGATCACGTGCAGTTCCAAGAATACTGCGAGTAGCAGAGAGCTGGACTCGATGGACTCTGGTCTGATCCAGCTGGCTTGTTCTTATGTTCTTATGTTCTTAATACACCATCCTCCCCATGCTCTATACCAGGGATGTCCAACTCTGGCGCTTCAGATGTTCATGGACTACAATTCCCACCAGCCCCTTCTGGCATGGCCAACCATGCCAGCAGGGGCTGATGGGAATTGTAATCCATGAACACCTGAAGCGCCAGAGTTGGACACCCCTGCTCTAGATCCCCCCAGCTTTTGAGGAATTTCCAACCTGGAGTTGGCACCCTGCCCCCAAATGAGGTGCCCCAGGCCACGATCCCACCATAGCTCAGGGGCTGCAGAGCACCTCTTTGGCATGGCTCTAAAAAGAGCTTGGCAAACTGTGACAGTAAGGTTGCCAACCTCCAGACGGAACCTGGAGATTTCCCAGAATCACAACTGAGCTCCTGAGTACAGTGGACGTTTCCTCTTTGAGGGCTGAATTCTATCGAACTGCAGGTAATTTTCAATTTCAATAAGCCTTTATTGGCATACAGAACATACAATATCAATACAGTTAAAATTACTAGGTAAAACTTCACACTGGATCATAAGTTCAGTTCGCAAACCTCAGCCAGAAACTTTGCCACTGCGAGACAACAGTCAAAGTCATTACAGTTTAAGAGCATATTTACTTTGTCAAGCTCTGTCAGGGTTTCCATAGAGTCAATGATTTGTAATAATAAGCTGGATCTTGGATTCTGGTAAAGTGAGCAGTGGAGGAGAATGTGCGCAATGGAATCCAACTGCCCTGGACTGCAGGGGCAAAGCCTCTTATCATTTGGTAGACCCTTGAGTCTTCCTCTATGGAGCGGGGATTGCATAATTTTAAATCTAGCCAGCATGTAGGCTCTCCTATATATAGGGTTGGTAAGCGCTGCAATATAGTAGGCTGGGTTTCCCTGCACAAATGGAATTGCCACGTTCATTGGCGAGCAGGATTTGTTGGCCAAGCTCTGCAGTTGTTGATAATCCCTTGCTAGTACGAACTGCAGGTTTACTTAGCTCCCTCCTCAAACTCTGCCTTCTCCCCCCAAACCTTACTGAATTTCCCTACTGGAGTTGGCAACGTTACATACAGGGCTGAGTTGCTGTCCCAGCCCCAGACTTGCCCAATAAATGAATCAGTACTTTGAACGCAGAATTCTTTTTTATTGATAACAAGCATAGAAAAGTTGATGACTTCTTATTGTCATAGCTGAATACAATAGAACAGGCAAGGCAATATATCCCCCATAGTGGCAACACCATTCTCATACATACACCCCCTACTCCAGCTTTGGGTGGGAAGGCACTCTCACACACATGCCTCAGACGGGAAAAACAGGCACTTCAAACCCACCCCCTCTCCCAGCAGCAGAAACCATTAACAAGTGCAACAAGAGACAGGCGTGTACAAGCTGGAAACAGAGCAAACAGTTCCCAAGGCTGCCCTCTAAAAGCGGCCTGAGAGAAACAGGGCAGGACCCTGGCTAACATAGCACAGGGCCACGACAATGGCTGACATTCAGAGTTTGTCTTACGGGCCGAAGGGCTCAGAAGGAGGCAGGTTCACCAGAAGGTTCAAAGAAGCAGCAGTGGCGTAGGAGGTTAAGAGCTCGTGTATCTAATCTGGAGGAACCGGGTTTGATTCCCAGCTCTGCCACTTGAGCTGTGGAGGCTTATCTGGGGATTTCAGATTAGCTTGTGCACTCCCACACATGCCAGCTGGGTGACCTTGGGCTAGTCACAGCTTCTCGGAGCTCTCTCAGCCCCACCTACCTCACAGGGTGTTTGTTGTGAGGGGGGAAGGGCAAGGAGATTGTAAGCCCCTTTGAGTCTCCTGCAGGAGAGAAAGGGGGGATATACATCCAAACTCCTCCTCCTCCTCCTCCTCCTCCTCCTCCTCCTCCTCCCCCTCCCCCTCCTCTGCCTCTTCTTCTTCTTCTTCTTCTTCTTCTACCATGGAGAAACCAGTACCGCCTAGCCAGGTGTCTGTTGCTTCCAAGGCATCTTGGCCTTTGCCCTCTTTCTGCTTTCCACCTCAGTGTGTCTGCCTCAGCAAGCAGCCTCGGGTGGCTTTTTCCATAGCCTCATCTTCATACCAGGAAGAAGCTCTACCTGTGAAAACATCTGCAGGGCCAGTTATTTCCTTTGGGGCAACGTAACTAGAGCTGTGGGGAGAAGGGCTGACGGTAGGTTTGCTGACTCCAAGCTAGGAAATACCTAGAGATTTGTGGGGTGTTGTGAGGTTTCTGGGCTGCGTGGCCGTGTTCCATTAGCATTTTCTCCTGATGTTTCGCCTGCATCTGTGACTGGCATCTTCAGAGGGTCTCTGACCCTCTGAAGATGCCAGCCACAGATGCAGGTGAAACGTCAGGAGAAAATGCTAATGGAACACAGCCATATAGCCCGGAAACCCCACACCCAAATGATGCCGGCTGTGAAAGCCTTCGACAATACCTAGAGATTTGCTGGCTGGGGCCGTAAGAGGGCAGGGTTTGGGGAGGGGAGGGGAGCAACTTCAATGTGATGTAATGCCAGAGAATCTGCCTCCCAAAGCAGCCATTTTCTTCCGGGGAACTAATCTCTGTCGCTTGAAGATCAGTTATAATAGAAGAAGCTCTCCAGCTACCACCTGGAGGTTGGCATGCCTGGCTGTGGGTGTCCTCCCAGCCTTCAGGGTTTGCTACAGTCCAGGCTCAGCTGGGGGGTGAAATGAGATCAATTATATTAGTATGTCCAATAAGAGATGATCTCTAAGGAGGATTTACAGGCAACCCCCCCCCCCCCAATCTGTGTCTGCTTTCGCCATCTCTCTGGGCATCCTGAGGCTGCAGTGAACAAAGGAATGCCCAGGAAGATTGTGAAAGGTGCCCCTGCTCCCTTCTTTTTCCCAGTCTCCCCCAAGGGAGAAACCTCTGCCATCAAATCTGTGGTGTAGGAGGTTAAGAGCTCGTGTATCTAATCTGGAGGAACCGGGTTTGATTCCCAGCTCTGCCACCTGAGCTGTGGAGGCTTATCTGGGGAATTCAGGTTAGCCTGGGCACTCCCACACACGCCAGCTGGGTGACCTTGGGCTAGTCACAGCTTCTCGGAGCTCTCTCAGCCCCACCTACCTCACAGGGTGTTTGTTGTGAGGGGGGAAGAGATTGTCAGCCCCTTTGAGTCTCCTGGAGGAGAGAAAGGGGGGATATAAATCCAAACTCCTCCTCCTCCTCCTCCTCCTCCTCTTCTTCTTCTTCTTCTTCTTCTTCTTCATCATCATCATCATCATCATCATCATCATCAAATTTTGCTTAATCTCACAGCTGCCAGTTCTGTAGCTGGTCCTTCTTGGCCTTTCATTATAACTTAAGCCTCACCCAGAGGCCTCGGACGTTGGGATGTTTCGGCATAGTGTTTGTGTGGATCCCAGCAGGGCTGCCTTCTGGATCTGACAGATGTTGATTTTGTCGATTTGAAGACGTTTCAATTGCCACTCTGGTTTTTTCCCAGGGTGCCAATTACCTGGTTGGTGTCATAGTCGCTGAATCTTGATTTTTAAATTGTGGTATTTAGTGACCGACTCATGTTCTTTTTCATCAACCCTGCTGTTCCCAGGTATTGCTATGTCAATGATGGTCACTTTCTTGTCCTTCACTGTGATGTTCGGTGTCTCTTATGTGCCAGTGCTTTGTCTGTTTGGATCTGAAAATCCCACCTTCTCCTTTTCCATGACTCTCCCTGGAAAATGTTTTTAGCTGTCCTAATATTGTAATTCTTGCATAAATTCCAGCTGATCATCTTGGCCACCGAATTGTGCCTCTGTTTGTGCTCAGCCTGAGCAATCTTTTGTTGTTGTTGTTGTTGTTATTGTTGTTGTTATTAATTTATTTAATATCTCGCCCTCCCCGGCCAAAGACCAGGCTCAGGGCAGCTAACAGACAGGCGTAAAACAATGATACCAATAAATACATGGCAGTGGTGCAAAAATACCGGTGCCCATCTTGCATTTCTGTGGCCCCCCCCCCACAGCCCAAGAAGCCCCACTCTTCCCCTTCGCAGTTGTCCTGTGGTTAAAGGGACACCCTGGCTCAGCTGTGAATTGGGCTAAACAACTGCCTCTTCCCTTATGTCCCTACTTGGCCTCTGCATTCTGCGGAGGCAAATTTGCTGGTGGCCCCCTGCCCCTCTGTGATGCGGCTGGCCTCTACCTGGCCCCTGCCTGGTGGAACGCTCTCCCTCTGGACATCAGGGCCCTGCGGGACCTTGGACAGTTCCGCAGGGCCTGTAAAAAGGAGTTGCTCCACCGGCCTTTGGTGGGGGCTAGTTGCTGATTGCCTCACCTGCTAAGCCCCCCTATACCAGTGATGGCGAACCTTTTCGAGGCCGAGGGCCCAAACTGCCACCCAAAGCCCGCTTATTTACCGCAAAGTGCTAACACGGCAATTTAACCTGGATACTTCTAGTTTAGAAAAAACAGTTGGCTTCAAGGCGCGCGTTACTCGGGAGTAAGCTTGGTGGTCGTCGGTGGCTTTGCTTTGAAGCAACTGTGCCACGCTTCGAATGGGTGAATCACAACCCTAGGAGAGTTTACTCAGAAGCAAGCCCCGTTGCCAGCAACCAAGCTTACTCCCAGGTAAAGGATCGTGCTTTCGTTCTTCCCATGAAAATCAGTAGGGTTTAACAGCGTGAAACAGGGTTCCCTACACTGCTTCCCCAAAACTAGATCTTAGGTTTAATGCTAATAATCTCCCTGAAATAATTACCCTATTATCACATGACGAACTCTGTGCACGCGTGCCCACAGAGAAGGCTCTGAGTGCCACCTCTGGCACCCGTGCCCTATACCATCGTAACTGGCTGTAGCTGTCTTGTGCCCAGTCCCCTTCCAGGAGGATAAGAGGTTTTTCTCCGAGAGCCATCTGATGTTCGGTTTTTCTATTCTGTCTTGATGCTGTATTTGATTATTTTGGTTTCGATTATTCTATTCTATTGCATCTTTTAATGGTTTTACTTCTGCACGCTGCCCAGAGCCCTTGAGCCCGGGGGGGCCCAACAAATTAATCACACAAACAAACAAAGGGAAGGGGTCTGTGCAACTCAGCTCTGCCCCCTTCGCCAGACGACCTGTGAACGGAGCGCCCCACGAATGCTCCTCCTGCAGGCGACTCACTCTTTTGGAGCGCACAGGAAGCTGCCTTCTGCCATTGGTCCGTTCAGGCAAGGGTGTTGCCCACTCTGACTGGCAGCTGCTCTCCAGGGCCTCTAGCAGAGGTCGTTCACTCCCCCTCTTGTCTGGTCCTTCTAACTGGAGATCCTGGGGATGGAACCGGCACAGCAGAGGCGCTTCCCGTTTTCAGTTGGAGCAGAGAAGGTTGTTCTTGCATCTGTCTCAAAGGACAAAGTGCTTGGAACTTCACGAGCCACGGGAGGAGCCGGGTGTCACGTGGAAGCTGCAAACGTGGGCATCCACCCGCAGGGGAATTCTGGCCTAGAAGCCGTCAATATTAAACAGATCAGCAAATATATACAGTCAAACCAATACTGAAAGATTTGAGGCCAGCCAAGCCGAAAAAAACAAGGATTGTATATATAGGGATACAAGGCAATGAGGTATAAGCAGTTAGTTTGAGTGTAATTTCAATAGATACTTCATAAACCGTTCATAAAGATGTATTGTCGAAGGCTTTCACACCAAAATCACTGGGGTGCTGTGTGGTTTCCGGGCTGTATGGCCGTGTTCTAGCAGCATTCTCTCCTGACGTTTCGCCTGCATCTGTGGCTGGCATCTTCAGTACGATCCTCTGAAGATGCCAGCCACAGATGCAGGCGAAACGTCAGGAGAGAATGCTGCTAGAACACGGCCATACAGCCCGGAAACCGCACAGCACCCAAACGTTCATAAAGATTATTCATAAAGATATATTGTGATTATTTAACTGGATATAAAGATAATAAACAAACAGATAACGAGAGCAGGTCATAAACATTGTCCATGAGGCACGAAACCTGCAATAGTCATATTGCGTTCCAGTCAGTTGAAAGAGTCAGTATCACCAATATTCAATGAATAAAAAAAATATTAAGACGAATTGTGGTAGTAGACAGCAGCAGCTCCAGCAAGTGATGAAGAAACTACGGCGACAGCAGCCACATTCGCAGCACGCGTTGCGCGCTAGTCCACGTTTTCAACAGAAATTTCTTCAGTGCGTTCAGGTAAATAGATTGAATTCTCTTCTTGTGTATTTAGCTAAGTAAAGCAGCATACAGCTTCAACATTCAGTGAATCAGCTAGTTACAAAGTAATGTGATTTTGCACTAGAAGCCGTCAAGCCAGCAGTGCCCGATCTTGAGGATTCCACTGTAGGAGGTACTAGAACGGTCAGGTAAATTTTGTTTAACGGGAACCCTTTTATCCCACTCTTCTCCACAATGTGGTGTGGTGGTTAAGAGCAAGAGAACTCCAATCTGGAGAATCGGGTTTGATTCCCCACTCCTCCCCAGGAGCAGCAGAGTTTTGTCTGGTAAACCAAATTTGTTTTCCCACTCCTACATTCCTGCTGGGAGACTTGGGGCTAGTCACATTTCTCTTTGGACTCTTCTTCTTAAAAAAAAAAAACTCTTAAAGAAGTTTAAATAAAGCGCAGTATTACACACACACACACGCACGCACGCACGCACACAAAACACCCCAGGGCTCCTTCTCCAGCCAGGCCCAGATATAAATACCTGCACTGGGAGAATGAGAGAAGAAGAAGATGAAGATGAAGATGAAGATGAAGATGAGGAGGAGGAGGAGGAGGAGGAGGAGGAGGAGGAGTTTGGATTTATGTCCCCCCTTTCTCTCTTGCATGAGACTCAAAGGGGCTTACAATCTCCTTTCCCTTTCCCCCTCACAACAAACACCCTGTGAGGTAGGTGGGGCTGAGAGAGCTCAGAAGAACTGTGACTAGCCCAAGGCCACCCAGCTGGTGTGTGGGGGAGTGCACAGGCTAATCTGAATTCCCCAGCTAAACCTCCACAGCTCAAGCGGCAGAGCGGGGAATCAAACCCTGTTCTTCCAGATCAGAGTGCACCTGCTCTTAGGCACTGCTCTTAGCCACTACGCCACTGCTGCTGACATGATTCAAGCTGGCCTCCATTTTCCTCCTGGCGAATGGTCAAGACTGTGAGCTGAACAAACAGCTTCTGGGAACACATCGAGGCCATCTTCCGTGGCAGCCACCTTCCCCCTCCGGCATTTAACAGCTAGGCATTTTCTTTGGAGTTTCACACCGTGCACACAAGCTGTGGCGCTCCCATAGGATTGCCTCCAGATTGGCCCGACAGGAGTTCTCATAGCCAGTCTCCCTTCGCCCACTCCAATGCCGTGTCTGGGGTTCAAAAGTAGCCGGGTGGCAGGTGGTGTTTCTGTAGTAAAACAACCCCTGGATTTATTAGGCAGCATCTGAATGTTCTGCAGGGGTCTGTTTGTTCAAATCGGAGGTGGAGGAGCCAAACAGGAAGAGGAAAAAAGCTGTCTCCACCTAATCCAAGTGAATTAGAGGATTTGGGAGTGGATTTAGAGTTAAATCTTGATTAGGGAGCATTTCTCTCCAACCGTCGCTGCACCCGTGAATTAATGGGCAAAGATCACGGGTAGAAGAAATAGGACAGAAATAGCTAAGGGTAAGAGCACACACACACACACACACAGAGGGACACACACATACTCACATCTGTTCATCCACCAGGAGAGGTGGAGAAAAGAAAAGGGGAGGTAGAATCTGTTTTCCAAACTGACTGGTAGATCTGGAGAGATTCTAGAGGAAGATTTCTCAGGGTGTTCTTTCTTTCCAGGGGTTTCCGAAGACCTGAAACTTAAAGCAAAGAGACGTTTGCAGAGAATGGCGCAGAGTTCCTGTGATGAGAGCATATGCCATGGTTTAAATCCTCTCTACCTTCGGTCTGCCTAAATACCACCATCAGTTTTCAATCCAGAGCAGGCACCTGAGATTGGCCTCCATGGTGGTGGGACGCAGGTTTGGCGCTGCATATTATGGGATCCTTCCTTTGGTCGTGGCGGCGCTGCTGCTGTCTATTGGTAAGTGCTTTTGATTTTTTAAAATGGAAGTCAGGATTATGCCAATGAACTTCTGTGTGGCAGGATTCCTCCCGCCCGCCCCCCCGGCTGCTATGTAACTCAGGGAACCAATTTTAAAGTAGACATTGCATTTGAATTGCATCCCCAGTGCATCTCAGAAATTGGGGGCAAAATGTCATGCAACGCCCACTTGCCCTATAGATTAGGGGCGGAGTTTGGGGAAGGGGAGGAGCTCAGCAACGATGTAATGCCCTCAAGACCACTCTCCAAGGGAACTGATCCTTGTAGACAGAGACCAGCTGTAGTCTTAGCCCAGGGGTCTGCAACCTGCGGCTCTCCAGATGTTCATGGACTACAATTCCCATCAGCCCCTGCCAGCATGCCCAATTGGAAGGAGTTTGTAAGCCACTTGAAAACTCCTCACAGTTGAGAAATGTAGGGTAGAAATACAGACTCTTCTTCTTTCGGAGATGACAGATATGTTCCAGGCAGCAAGGGCACATGGGAGCTATACAGATAGATATCTGTGGAAGCAGCTCCAGAGGTGATTTGGGAAGCTGAGCCTGATACCAACTATGGAACTCACTCCCACTGGAAACTCAGCAAAGATTCAGCCTGATCACCACACAAAATAATTATGAAGCAAACCTATTTGGGTCAGCCCATGCCGTTCCGGGTCCAGAAAGACAGCAATATTGTCGAAGGCTTTCCCAGCCGGACTCAGCTGGTTGTGGTGGGTTTTCCGGGCTGCGTGGCCGTGGTCTGGTGGATCTTGTTCCTAACGTTTCGCCTGCCTCTGTGGCTGGCATCTTCAGAGGCGTACCACAGAGGGAAGTCTGTCACAGTCTGATACACCTCTGAAGATGCCAGCCGCAAAGGCAGGCGAAACGTTAGGAACAAGATCTACCGGACCACTGCTTCTGTTCACGGAAGCAGGAAAATCTGCAGGTTCAATAACGCTCACCTGTACCTCAGGTTCAATCCGCAGCCCCTCTAATTAAAAGCGGGCGGTGGAGGCTCCATCCCCAGCCCTTCCAGGAAGAGGTGGATGGAACCCTCCATCCGTCATTGAGGCTTGTTCTGAACTTGTGAGCATAAGGAGGAAGAAGAAGAAGAAGAAGGAGGAGGAGGAGGAGGAGGAGGAGGAGGAGTTTGGATTTATATCCCCCCTTTCTCTCCTGTAGGAGACTCAAAGGGGCTGACAATCTCCTTGCCCTTTTCCCCTCACAACAAACACCCTGTGAGGTGGGTGGGGCTGAGAGAGCTCCGAGAAGCTGTGACTAGCCCAAGGTCACCCAGCTGGCGTGTGTGGGAGTGTACAGGCTAACCTGAATTCCCCAGATAAGCCTCCACAGCTCAGGCGGCAGAGCTGGGAATCAAACCCGGTTCCTCCAGATTAGATACACGAGCTCTTAACCTCTTACGCCACTGCTGATCTTCATCAGTTACACAGAACTGAGGAATCTGGGGCTGAGGAATCTGGGGCTGCCCTTAAGACAGAGACCTTTTCCACAAGGTGATGCTTTCCTGTGAGAACCCCCAAACATCATGGTTGTTGCTGACGTGGCACAGGAGGAAGGGGGTTTCTACGTGGCAGGTGGAATTCCCTGTATTCTCCCTGACCCAGTTTCCCGGTTACAACATAAGAGGACTGTTGTGTGTGTGTGTTTTGAAAACCAGCAATCAACACATTGCAATAGAATTGTGATGTTATAATAGTGTGTCTGTTAGGTCCTCTGCATTCCTGGCCTTCATTTCAAATAAAGCCTTCAGCCCCTTGGGTTGTGCCTTTCCTCCTTATATCTCCACAACAAAAAGGGACAAGGCTTGCTTTTTAAACAGTGAAACCTGGACACTCAATTGGGCATTCAGGTTATTATTATTATTGTAAGAAGAAGAGTTTGGATTTATGTCCCCCCTTTCTCTCCTGTAGGAGACTCAAAGGAGTTTACAATCTCCTTGCCCTTCCCCCCTCACAACAAACACCCTGTGAGGTAGGTGGGGCTGAGAGAGCTCCATAGAGCTGTGACTCGCCCAAGGTCACCCAGCTGGCGTGTACAGGCTAATCTGAATTCTCCAGATAAGCCTCCACAGCTCAGGCGGCAGAGCTGGGAATCAAACCCGGTTCCTCCAGATTAGATACACGAGCTCTTAACCTCCTACGCCACTGCTGCTCCCATTTAATAATGTTATAAATGTTATAATGTGATAGAAATGTGTCAACTATGATTTAAAAAATGCTGTAGCTGGGCCTCAGAGGCGTAGGGTGTGTGTGTGTGTGGGGGGGAATGGCGCCCAGGGCAACACCTGCTCCAGGCGCCCCCCCCACTGGGCCCGCGACCCCATGCCCCCCCACCAACTGCACCCCACTTACCTTAGCCGGTGCATGCCTGCTGTGGGTCGCGGCCTGGCCCCACCAGGCTGCTTTTTCAACTCCCCGCATGTCCCCTTGAGCACTTCGCCCTTGCTGGACCTACTTCCCAGGGTGAAAGAACCCTACGCTTTAATGCTCCTGCGTGGGTCATTCCCGTGGCATGCCATGATTTGCAACAGCAAAGTTACCTACAGGAACAGAAGATGACTTGCATAAAGCGCAACTATTCTAGAATTCAGTTTTCATGTTGCCGATCCCAGGACGCCTTTGGATAGGCTCTTACTGCTAAGCAGTATTTCAACAGCGGTGTCAGTCAGTACCTTACTCAAAATCCAAATCCAAAACCTTTATTAGGCATAAAACCGGAGTGTGTCATGAGTTCTAGATACAATAAAAAGATCATTATTGCACAACTTGCAATTATTGCACAACTTGCAAAATTATTGCACAACACAGAGTAAAAATGTAGCAACAGCTTCAGAGATTTCAGCATTAGAGTTATTTAGAAGCTTAGCCATTTTTATCTTATCAGAAAGGAGCATAAATCCTGTTGGTAATACAGTTCTCAAATCAGTTCTGATGTTGTATTTTGAACAGTGAAGCAGAATATGGCCCTTCCGCACATGCAGAATAATGCTCTTTCAAACCGCTTTCAATGTTCTTTGTAGCAGTGCGGAATAGCAAAATCCACTTGCAAACGGTTGTGAAACTGAATTGAAAATGCATTATTCTGTGTGTGCGGAAGGGGCCTATGAGAAAGTGAATCAGGACAGAAACGACAGCAACGCTCATTTTGTGGGATATTAGAGAAGCGACCTTGAAGATGTCCTGACGGAAAAGAGTTACACCTTGCTCTAGTCATGACCCATCTGCAATTGTAATTAACAAGATGTTCCAGGTATACAGCAGGGCTATAGTACCTTACTCACTAAGCCCAGCCAATGATCATCTCATCCAGGGTGATCTGGGGGAGGCTCAGGTTCAAATCCCTGCCCCCGCCTGCTAGTAGACCTTGGGACCGCCACAGACGCTCAGCCTAACCTACCTTACAGGGTAGTTGTGGGGATAAAATGGGAAATCATGTCAGCCACTCCGAGCACCTTGAGCAAAGGGTGGTTTTGAAGCCTAGCAGATAATTACATCCCCACATAATGGAAGGGCCTCTGGGCCACGCTTGCTCCTTGGGCTCCAGGGAAAGCCTTTTGAGTTCTGTTCTTCCCATGATATGGCTTTCAAACCCGCTAAAAGGATGCAGCTTCCCTTAATTTATTTTATTTATTTTTCAAATCCAATTTCTATTCCCTGACTCCCCAGAGAAACTCAGGGCAGCTGGGAGTTATCAGTCGGAGCTTTCCCAGAGCTTGGGTGGTTCAGGGGATCCAAAGTTATGAACTCCCAAAAGGGGTGCCCCCATCCCTCATTGTTTCCAATGGGAGCTAATAGGAGATGGGGGCTACACCTTTGAGGGTTCATAACTTTGGACTCCCTGAACCAAATTTCACCAAACCTGGGTGGTATCATCAGGAGAATCTCCTAAAGATACCTTGAAAATTTGGTGCTGCTAGCTTAACAATTGCACACCTGACAGCAGGCACCCCCCCCAAATAAATTTCCCCAGATTCTACTTTTAAATCCACGCCCTTCGGCATGGATTTCAAGGGAGAATCTGAGCTCCCCAGTTTAAACATTGAAAGTGATGCTGTTTCAGGGTGAGGGAGAATGCACCCCAAAACAGCATGACTTTTAATGTTGTTTTAACTGGGGACCCCAGATTCTCCCTTTAAGGTGGATTCAAAAGAAGAATCTGGGCTCCCTAGTTTAAACACCATTGAAAGTGATGCTGTTTGGGGGTGGATTCCTCTGGAGGCGTTTTGTGAGAGATGATGCTGACATTTGTTTGGTAAATGTCTTGCTGGGGGTGATTTGTGAGAGATTTACATGCTTAATACCCACTTGCACTGGCTTGGAGCTGTTTCTCAGGCTAACAACCTACCTCATAGGGTTGGTGTGAGGACAAAATTAGGAGAGTTGATGGGGAGAGAGCCATGTATGTTTTGCTGGGGGTGGGAGGTGTTTTGTGAGCTGGTGCAAAAAATCATTGCTTGGTCGTGGTGGGGGAGGGTGGCCACCTATATGGGGGTGGGGGGGCAAACTCAGGTTTTGTCCCCGGGCTCTAAGAGCACAAAGAACTGCGGGGCCTTCTTCCCATCTTGTTTGCAGCGTCCATGTGGATTTCTAACATGTTTTGCAGTTGAGGAAAATCACTGCCTTCCCGACTAACTTTTGTATCTGCTTTTCTTTAGTTTTCCAAATTCTTGCCTGTGTTTAAAGGGCCCCCTAGTGGAGAAAGGCAGAAAACATCACTTCTTAAAATGCACAGATGGATTCTTTTGGTCGCTGGTGCTTTCGACCCAAGTTGGGGCTTTGCGGTTTCTCTGTTATTGGTGCAGCTGCAAATAAAGCACAGTGTCAAAGGGCTTCGACATGGCAGGTTTCCCCATAGTTTCCCTTGCCCAGAACCCTCGCATTGGCCATCATCCCTCCCGTGGGCCACAGGGACTTTTCCCAGTTTTTTTTTTTAATTAGCCGAAGAATGTTGTTGTATTGACAGATCATTGTAAAAATAGATGTAACTGTGAATTCCCAGATTCTCTCTCTTTTTTTAAAAAAAGTTAGTCTCTAGTACCTCCTATTGCAGGGATACCTTTCCCCTTATATCTCTGCAAGGGAAGAAGCTGAAGACTTCCTTAAAATAAGAAAATGGAAAGTTCATAGAATCTGTTACTGCACATGTTACAATGGTATCTTGCTATAGCGGTGGTGGCGAACCTATGGCACGGGTGCCAGGGGTGGCACTCAGAGCTCTCTCTGTGGGCACGCACAAACAGAGTCACCCCCCCACACACACACCTAGGCTGGCCTGGGCTGCTGGGCTCGATTATTAGCATTAAACCTAAGATCTAGTTTTGGGGAAGCAGTGTAGGTAACCCTGCTACCCTGTTTCCCCGAATATAAGACATCCCCTAAAAATAAGACATAGTAGAGGTTTTGCTGAAGTGCGAAATATAAGGCATCCCCCCAAAGTAAGACGGAGCAAAGTTTTTGTTTGGAAGCACGCCCGACGAACAGAACACAGAAAAAATAAGACATCCCCTGAAAATAAAACATAGCGCATCTTTGGGAGCAAAAATTAATATAAGACACTGTCTTATATTCGGGGAAACACGGTAAGCACTGTTAAACCCCACTGATTTTCATGCGAAGAACTAAAGCGCAATCCTTTACCTGGGAGTAAGCTCGGTTGCTGGCAATGGGGCTTGCTTCCGAGCAAACCCTCCTAGGGTCATGATTTACCCATTGGAAGAGTTGCACGGTTGCTTCAAAGCAAAGCCGCTGACTACCACCAAGCTATCTCCCGAGTAACGCACGCCTCGGAGCCAACCGTTTTTTCTAAACTAAAACCTCAATATTCAGGTTAAATTGCCGCGTTGGCACTTTGCGATAAATAAGTGGGTTTGGGGTTGCAATTTGGGCACTCGGTCTCGAAAAGGTTCGCCATCACTGTGCTGTAGCAATACTCTAGTGTTTTCATAAAAAAGAAACTCCATGTCCAGGAGAAGGGAGGGGAAATGGCTGCCATGTAGTGGGAGAATCTAAATGTTTACATCCACACAGCAGCCCTTTGGGTTTTTTAAAAAAAGCACATTTGAAAAAAAAAACCCAGAAAAAAAAACACGTGGGATTTTGCAGAGCTTATCCCTCGTTTCTTGCACTGACAGCCACTAATTGTGGCGAGAAGCCGGTATGCAAAACAGGGGCAAGCCCTGCCAGGCCCAAGTACCTGCTGCATCTCTGTGTCCCTGCTTCTTGTCTAGTGTCCGGCCTCCAGTGTTACGGCTGCAACGTCCTCGTGGGAGCCAGGTCCGTCGACAGGGGATGCTCCAACCCGGAGGTGATCACCTGCTCCCGTTCCCAGCAAGGCTTCAAGCACCGGTTCTGCATGAAGTTGGAAAGTGGTCAGTGTCACACCGTAAACGCTTGCCTGCCCCGTGTTTGGTTGGGAGCTTTTCCCCAGGAGAGAGGCCAATGCGTGCGATCCCAAATTCTCGCATCGGGGTGGGCTGAGGGCAGAGCTTGGCACGGATCCAGCCATTCGGGGCAGATTCGAGGGAGTACAGAAGCTTTATTTTGCAGCATGATGTGGGGAGCTGGCTGCGCATTTTTGCATTTTGGGGAAGCAGGCCTGAAATTACGCACATCCCTGCCAGCGGTTTTGGTCACTCCGCTCACTAGCATCCCACAATGCAGCTACACAATTGGGCCAGATCGTCAACCCAAGGGAAAAGCTGCCTCATCCAAGTCAGAGTGACTTAACAGCAGAGGTGGGATCCAGCAGGTTCTCACAGGTTCCCGAGAGTAGGTTACTAATTATTTGCGTGTGCCGAGAGGGGGTTACTAATTGGGGATTTTGCCACCTGATTTTGGCCTTCGTTACGCCCCTCCTCTCAGCAGTAGCGCGCAGAACTTGAAGCAGTCTGGCAGGAGGTGCACCGGCGTGCGTGGCAGCCTGCGCCTGCGTGCATTCGTTTCCCGCCCAAGGACCGGCACAGTGGCTGCGTCCTTGCCACAGCCCCGCCCAGGAATGCCCCGCCCCCGGAATGCCCGCCCCCGCCGTGCCCCGCCCAGCCCCATTGGCGCTACTCCACAGTTTGAATCCCACCACCATGGGAACCTGTTACTAAAATTTTTGGATCCCACCACTGTGTGTATGTGTGGGAGGTTGACGAGGGGGGGGGGGAGGGACACAAGCAGGTATCAGCACTGCTGTCCAAGGAGGACTTCAAACTTGGTACCAAGGAGGGGTTGTTTAGTATTTTATAGTATAGTACAGCCATCTGTAGTTAGTATTTTATATATTATTTTATTGTAAATTATGTATTTGATGTTTTAAAATGTTTTAATGTTGATTGACACCGCCCTAAGCCTTTGGGGAGGGCGGTATACAAATATAAGTAAGTAAGTAAGTAAGTAAGTAAGTAAGTAAGACAGACATGACTTTGGGGCAGTATCTTGGCTTCCTTACAGCAGAGCACTGTGTGGATGGGAGGGGGGGTCACCTTTTTCATAGCCCCCCCCCCACCCTGGCACAGGTTTCCTCACCCAGCCCCCACTTTGGGCTTTTTCTCTCCCCTGCTTCTTTCTTTGCCTGAGTCCCAGCAGGGGAAGCACAGATGTTTGCTCACAGCTCTGTCGTTTTTTGGTGGGCCCGGTCACGTTGTGAGGCTGCTGTTTCTCCCTGATCTGCCAGTTGTGGCCAAGGTTGCCCCCCCCCGCCCCCCATCTCAACCTCTTGCTTTTTCACCCTCTTTCCGGCAGTGGTCCTGGGGATCCTCTTGACCAGCGGATGCGCCACGTCCCGCCACTGCCAGCAGCACGAGCTCCCGGGGGTCCGGATCCACTGCTGCGAGAGAGATCTTTGCAACGGGTCCCCCAGGGTCTGCCTCTCGCTCGGCTGCCTTCTGGCCTCTTGGATCATCTCCACGGTTGCTTTCCTCCTCTGAAGGAACAAGGGAACCTCCGACAAGCACGAAGCAAACGGGGGTCCTTGGAGAGACAGCGGGAAAGGAAGCAAGCTCTTCTCAGCTCCGTCCCGTTCCTCCTGGCTTCTTTGCTCTCCAGAAGTGAGGGATGTACCTTGCAACATACCCCAAGGTTCTTGTGGAGTTTAGGGTTGCCAACTCCAGGCTGGTAAATTCCTGGATATTTGGGGGTGGAGTCTGGAGATGGGGGAGTTTCAGGAGGGGAGGGGCTTCAGTGGGGTATAAGAGTCTCTTCTCCCAAGTCACCATATTTTCTGGCATCTGGAGATCAGTTGTCATTCTGGAAGATCTCCAGGGCCTACCTGAAAGTTGGCAACCCTAAATTGTGTGTCTGCTCAGTCTGTCCAGGTGCGGGGTCGGCACAGTTGCGATCGGGCGCTTTCCCCTTCTTCTTTCCGAACCGGTTTCCTGCATGTGCAGGGTCAGTTTTGTAACCGTCTCTCCCAAAGGTCATGATTTTGAGTGTCTTCTGGGGTCAGGTTCTTTGCCCGCAGGTCTTCGTTGACTGTGCCCATCCACCGTTTTTTGGGTCTGCCACGTGGGTGGCATCCACCAGGTTCAAGGCGCAGGGCTGTCTTTGCTACGGATGTTTCCTCACGGCGCATGACGTGGCCATACCCCCTTAGCCGTGCCTGCCTCATGAACCGGTCAATGGATCGGGTGCTCTCCCCTGCCTTTGTAAAAATCTACAAGCAAAAATAAAGAGTTTTTGGAAGGCAGTTCACGGGTTCTGTCATACTGTGGTTTTAATGGCACCCCAAATCAAGCCCTTTGCCCCCATCAAAGCTCTTCCCGCCCCATGACATTGGGGTGGGGACTCCTGGCATTGTGGATGATGGTGGGAGAAGGCTCTGGCCTCCACCCCTCACTTTGCGGGCCTTCTGGGGACAACTGTGGAACACCTACTGCAGTGGTGGCGAACCTTTTCGAGACCGAGTGCCCAAATTGCAACCCAAAAGGAGCAGCAGTGGCGTAGGAGGTTAAGAGCTCTTGTATCTAATCTGGAGGAACCGGGTTTGATTCCCAGCTCTGCCGCCTGAGCTGTGGAGGCTTACCTGGGGGATTCAGATTAGCTTGGGCACTCCAGCACACACCAGCCCCACCCACCTCTCAGCCCCACCTACCTCACAGGGTGTTTGTTGTGAGGGGGGAAGGGCAAGGAGATTGCCAGCCCCTTTGAGTCTCCTACAGGAGAGAAAGGGGGGATATAAATCCAAACTCTTCTTCTTCTTCTTCTGTAGCCCAGTGAAGCCCCTCCTCCTCAGCCCCCTCCCCCCAATCTCCAAGTATTTCCCAACCTGGAGCTGGCAACTCTAGAGGCCCCACTCTGGAAAGCTGCTGCTGCTGCCACCAATCCCCTCTTTACAGTGACTTAATCTGAAAAATGGGAAAAGAGCCCATGGCCCTTCCCGCTTTAGCCAGAAATCTGTCTAACTAATCCAGGTTTCTTTGCCCCCCCCCATCCCGCCAGCTTCACTGAGGGCTGAGAGACAGATGCCTTTCTGCTTCTTAGATGTATGACCCTGTTGCCAATTCATTGTTTTCTACTGACGGCAAACCGTTTTTTCTTCCTTCCACCTACCCTCTAACCTGCCTGCTATGTCTCGCTCCTTGGATTTCGGCAATCCTAAACTTAGTCTGTGTTCATCAGTTGTCTCCTTATGTTGATCGTGTTGATCTTTGCTGTGCCTCTTGCCGGAGGAGTAATGGCCACAGCAAAGGTGTACAATCCAATTAAAGGGTAGATGAAGCTTTATTTAGGAACGGACATACTCCCACGGCTGGCCGGCATAGCAGGGACCATTCAGAGGCATGGCCGAGAGAGGAGCCGCCACTAGGTGGCGTCCATCTGGCTGTCGCCACTGCTATGCTGGCCCAGCTACGCCTCTGGTTGTACCCTTAGTTGGAATGGGTTTAGTTGCCTTTTGTACAGTATTCTGTGGAACCAGTTGCGTAGCGCCAATGGGACAGGGGGCGTGTGGCTGGGCCGTGGAGGGGGCGTGGTGGGGGCGTTCTGAAGTGGGTGGTGCCACAGCAGGGGCACAGGGCAAGCGCGTGCCCTGGGCACAGTTCCCCCTTGCTCTGCCCCTAGAGCAGTGGTGGCAAACCTTTGGCACTCCAGATGTTATGGACTACAATTCCCATCAGCCCCTGCCAGCATGGCCAATTGGCCATGCTGGCAGGGGCTGATGGGAATTGTAGTCCATAACATCTGGAGTGCCAAATGTTCGCCACCACGGCCCTAGAGGGAACCTTAATTAGACCCTGTCCCTTTAAGAAGCCCTCTATAAGCAAGAGCACTATAGCATTCTTATTAGTTAGCAGTCCCTTTTTACTGTTTTGTTTAGTTCAGTTGTCTGGGGAAGGTTGGAGACAGCAATATTTCAGATGTTGAAGGTCTTATAGATCCATGGTATTTGAGCAATCAAGTTTTGACAGAATTGCAAGGAAACAGAGTCCAAATAGGGGACGCCAGGAGATCTCAGAAGCGGCAAAACAGCGCAGACTTCCTTAGAAGCAGTTAAGAAAAAGTTGGCGTCTGCAAGTTCTTCAAACCACTTCCAATTGTTTCTAGCAACGCAAGTATTCATTATTAGTTAGACTTCACAGGAGGAGTCAGAGTCCTAAGCTTTCAATATTATTAAACCGTTTTTGAACTGGGGTGCTGTGTGGTTTCTGGGCTGTATGGCCATGTTCTAGCAGCATTCTCTCCTGACGTTTCGCCTGCATCTGTGGCTGGCATCTTCAGAGAATCTGATAGTAGGAAAGGAAAGCAAGTGTATATATACCGCCTATGAGTAAAGGTCAATAAGAGTAGGGCAATGAATGGGTATACAGCAAGTGGTAACAATGAAGTGTAGCATATGAGTAATAATGGAATGTAAGGTCAGATGCCCTCCCTGTCTGACCTTTACTCTGGTGTACATGCTCACTTGCTTTCCCTTTCCTACTATCAAGAGTCTCTGAAGATACCAGCCACAGATGCGAAGTAGCGTCAGGAGAGAGAATGCTGCTGAGGCTCTGACCATACAGCCGGAAACCACACAACACCCAAGTGATTTAGCTGCTAGAAAGCCCAGCAGCAAAAGAAGCCAGAAGTGTACTTATTTGTCTATGGGTCTTACTCCTGTTACAATGGGGTGCAGACCCTGATTTTAAGTCTGCTTGGGAACAGAACCCAGCCACCTTGGGAACAGCGGGGCAGAATGCTTTTGCAGCACTCCATCTGGGCACCCTGGCCCCTTTGGATGGGGCTGCCAAATGTACCAAGAAAGAAGGATTTTTGTGCCAAAAGGTAGCAATCCTGAGACAGACAGGGAATGAGACAACAGGAGAGAGAGTGAAGGGGGGCTGGCCTATCTAGCTGCACCCTCTGGAGACCTTCTTCTTCTCTGTTTGCATGCAGATGTTGCTTGACCACAGCTGCTGACATCTCTTTGTATAGACCTTTAACAGTTTATACTCTGTAGTAGTCCACTAGAGTCTCTCTCAGTGAGAAAGGCGGTGGACTAGAGATCAGAGGCATAGCTAGGGGAAAATGGAGGCCAGTCACTAAAATCTGAGTTTGCCCCCTCTTGGCGGCTGCTGGAGTGCTGGGATCCCTAGAAACAGCATCCTTTCAGTGGTGTTTGATAGGCCAGGTTACTTTAGTGTAAAGAAGAGAATCTAGGGTCCCCAGTTAAAACTAACATTGAAAGTGATGCTGTTTGGGGTGGATTCTCCCATTATAAAATAGCATAACTTTCAATGAAACTTGACTAGGGACCAAGATTCTCGCGTCCATACTGAAGGGGGTGGACTTAAAAGAGGGAGAATCTGGAAAAAAGAATTTGGAGGGTGCCACTGCTGTCAGGTGTGCAATTGTTAACAACAGCACCAAAATTTCAGAACATCTTCCCAGGAGACTCTACTGAGTAATTACCCTCAAGTTGGTGATTTAGCTCAGGGGGGTCCAAAGTTATGGACCCCCAAGATGCAACCCCATCTTCTATTGGTGTGGGAATTCCAAAGAGCGAAATAAAAGAGCTTTTGAATATAAGTCCGTTTTATTCAGACTCTTAAGCACACGCGACATGACAGGAATGAGACCGCCAGCCAAACTACAGGTTTCTTGTGCCGAGTCCCTCCCCCCCTCCCTGGGCCATCCAGACCCCATCATGAGAACTGGAATACTCATCCTGGACAGCAAGATAGAAAGCCGTCCACCAAAGGTTGTTGCTGCGAATCTGGCCCCGCCCGCCCGGCTGGGGGGGCACAGGCTGTAAGACCCGGCTGGCTGGGAGAGAACCAGGCAGGATTGCCATCCTTACAATTAGCTCCCATTGGAAACAATGGGGGATGGGGCACCCCCTTTGAGAGTCTATAATTTTGGGCCTCCTGAACCAAACCTCACTGCAAACCCTGGGTGAATTTATCATAAAGGGAGTCTCCTAGAAAAAATCTCTAGAATCTTGGTGCACCATTTAGACTAAAAGCCGGCTACCCCCTACAGGCCCAAAAACTAGAAAAAAACCACAAAAATACAAAAACCCCACACACGAAACTGAATTTTTGTGCCCCCCACGCGCACGCCTGGTACAATGCACCCCCCCCCCGCCCCCATCCCTCTGGTAGCTATGCCTCTGCTAAAGATGCAGTAAATAAATAAATGAGAACCAAGCTCCATGTCCCTTGAAGGAGGAAAAGGTTCATTTGGCCAAGTTGCTTTTGAAAACAGAGAGGGGAAAAAATCAACACAAGGGGGAAAAAGATCAACGGTAGTCTTTGAACTCTGTAGTTTTGAGCTGTACGAACTCTGAATTTAGTTGTTTAATTCAGCTGTGGAGTGTTTATTAACACTCCACCTGACAAGAGAAATGCAAATTTAAAGGAGTTCAACAAAGCGACTGCTGTTGGAAACCCTAACAAAACTGGACCCTCTTCAGAAGCTTTCACCAAAGGAATCAAAGAACTAGCGGATGAGTGGAAGCAACTTGAGATGTCCCTGAATGAAATCCACTCTTCCCACCAACATATCCTTGAGGAAGTGGAGGATGTTTTGCGCCTCAATTCTGCTCCCAATTCTGTTCCAGAGGCCTTGGGGGATGTATTATGCTCTGGAAATTCCCCTTCTTGCCCAACCTTACTTGCCTATAATCCTGTAATTCAAAGTTACTGTTCTCCAGATAACTCTCCTAATGAAGCAATTTGCATGCCCACTTCAAAGGGGGGGGGGGAAAGTTGTCTGATAAGATGGACACAATGAGTTTGAAATTGACTTAAGATCTACTGAGTACTTCGGCAATCAACTGACTCAACCACAAAGCCCAAAGAGAAAACATTGAGCTGGGAGCTAACTGAACACAGCTCCAATGGATAATAATTGCCCCTCTGGATTTCGTGATCTTTCTATTGGCCTTCAAGAAGATCTAGTTGATATTTCAGCCTCCTCTGCACCTGCACTTGGTCAAAGAAACTTCATTAAATCAACAGCTCAAGTCCACCACTATGACATCATCCCGAATAACGGCTCAACTTCGCAAAACACCGGAACAATTTCCAGAGTACCCATATCAGTCACACACCAAGACATGAACTCTACAGTTATTAACACTCCAACTGCACACTTGAGAGAATGTGGCAGAGGGCGAAGGGGGACTAGACACAGAGGAGCTATTATGCAGACTAATCGTATCCTTGAGTTCAGATGGGTCTTCATTTGAGATATAAAATTTGTTCCATTGCACAAGGAAGGGAGCAGCTGCCCTCTGCCTTCCTTGGCCTGCAAACGTTTCCCTGGGATCTGCGCTCAGACTGAGAAGTCAAAATCCTCTGGCATATGCAAGAATCTATTTTTTATTGTCTACACGCTTGTCCTTTTTAAAAAAAGAAAAAAAATCCATTAAGTTATCTGTGTATCAGCAGCCATTTCACAAAAAGACCCCAGTAGCTGAAGAGCCGCCTTTGTTTTAGTCTCCAGTGAGTCCCCGGCTTAAAATAATTCCCGTCTAGAGCGTGCCTTGATGTGTTGCCCAGACAGACAGGAGGGAACGAGTGCGCGTCTGGAAATGTCTCTGCAAGACATGGGCTGCCTTTTGGGTAGTTTTCTGTTTCCCGTACTGGAAACTGGGGGCTGGCTCTTTTCTCTGCCTGGACTCTTGGATCGTGTGTCTGGAAAGGATCTGTGAGCTTCCGGTCTTGCAGCAGAATTCCCTCCTGTCTCCTTAGACCTCCTGATAGTGGAGGGGGCTTTTCGGAGTGTAAATTGGAAACATGCTTTAGGCCGTTTCTGCACGGCACAATTATACCCGGTTGCAAATGGTATCTTGCAATTCGGGTCTGTTTTTATCCTGGTTTCTCCCTTCGCATGGTGGCCCGTTTCCGTGAAGGAATCGAGTAAAGACCGGGAGGAATTACTCCAGTTTGTTTCGCACAAGCCCAACTCTTTTATATTTACACCACGAGCGTATCCGCGCATGTGCAAAAATCCCCCGTGTCCCGTGTTCTGATTGGCTGTTTGGGGTAGCAGTGGAAGGAAATGAAGCCACCCCCCTTTCCAGTTCTGGATAGGGCCCGGCACAGGTCACAACATGGTAAAAAAGGTAAAGTTTCCCTGTCAGTCATGCTCAACCCTGGGGGACCACTGTGAGCAATTATTTTGTGGGGTAGTTTGTGGGGTAGTTTGCCATTGCTTCCCTGGCTATTCTTTACCCCTGGTAAAGCAGCAGCAGCAAAAAAAAAACAATGGAGCTCAGCATGACATCACATTCCCACTCACATTCTCATCTTTTCATGGAAAACGAGAGACCCCCACCCTCCCCTGTGATATGCCCACTAACATTCGGCCCAAAGTGCACAACTCCCTAGCTATGCGCTCAGAGCAACCAGTACACGTACAGAAAAGACAACGGAGACATTTTGGGACTCCTGATTAACCCAGGTGAAATTGCACCTGGTCGACACCATGAGCAGAAAACGTGCTTGGGGGAACGTTTTTGGAAGGGGGGGGGGCTGCAACGGTTGGTGGCTCAGCATTCCATCTTCAGCATTCCATCTTCACACCTCGAGACTGAAGAAAGGCTGTTCTGCCACTGGAAAGTTCATGTTCTGTGCTTTATGCAGGAACTCTCCCCAAAGCTGCTGGCCTGATCTGGTCAGCTATTTGAAGTTGGCCCCGATTAGTACTTGGATGAGAGACCACCAAGTAAGCCCACGGTTGCTGCTCAGGGAGCGGCAAACCGCCTCTGAATGTCTTTTGCCTTGAAAATCCCATGAAGGGTTGCCCTGTGGGGGGGTCACCAAAATTCGGCTGCACTTTGACAACAAACGAAAAAAAAACAGCAAACAGAAAAAAAATAGCCACTATATAAAGCAGTGGTGCGACCGCACTTGGGAGTCCTGTGTCCAGTTCTGGTCGCCGCGTCTCAAAAAGGATGTTGAGGAGATAGAAAAAGTGCAGAGAAGGGCAACGAGGATGATTGAGGGACTGGAGCGCCTTCCTTATGAGGAGAGGCTGCAGCATTTGGGACTCTATAGTTTGGAGAGGAGACGTCTGAGGGGGGATATGATTGAAGTCTATACAATTATGCATGGGGTAGAAAATGTTGACAGAGATAAATTTTTCTCTCTTTCTCACACTACTAGAACCAGGGGGCATCCATTGAAAATGCTGGGGGGAAGAATTAGGACTAATAAAAGGAAACACTTCTTCACGCAACGTGTGATTGGTGTTTGGAATATGCTGCCACAGGAGGTGGTGATGGCCACTAACCTGGATAGCTTTAAAAGGGGCTTGGACAGATTTGTGGAGGAGAAGTCGATTTATGGCTACCAATCTTGATCCTCTTTGATCTGAGATTGCAAATGCCTTAACAGTCCAGGTGCTCAGGAGCAACAGCCGCAGAAGGCCATTGCATTCACATCCTGCACGTCAGCTCCCAAGGGCACCTGGTGGGCCACTGCGAGTAGCAGAGAGCTGGACTAGATGGACTCTGGTCTGATCCAGCAGGCTAGTTCTTATGTTCTTATGTTCACTAAATTAAGACTAAAGTTTTTCTATGGTGCAACTTGACTGACCCTTTCTATACTGGAACCTAGCCATGGGCTGTGTGTTCAGCCCCATACCTGAGGCTGGTTGCTCGAGGTAAAGAGGGATGAGCAGAAGTGACCGCTTCACTGGCCAGGTGAGGACAAATGACCTGGCTCCAAGTGTCCTTCCCAAGCCGTCAATCCAGAGCACAGGTGTCAAACTCGCAGCCCTCCAGATGTTCATGAACTACAATTCCCACCAGCCCTTGCCAGTATAGCCAATGCTCATGTTGGAGGGACTGATGGGAATTGTAGTTCATGAGCATCTGGAGGGCCGCAAGGTTGACACCCCTCAGAGTCTTGATGCCTGTCAGTCACAGAGTCTGCAGTTGCATGGCTGTGGATTGCAATGGCCTTGTCTGAGGCACAGTTTTGAGGAGGAGGAGGTAGGCTGGTGAGTTGAGGCGTGCGGAATATATCTGTGCTACTGGAAGGCTGGCTGTGCTGCCCATCGAGAAGTTTCCAGATTATGGTAGATGATAAGGAATTCATGATAAGAACATTGAAACAAAAATGGGAGAAGGAAGGATTTCTAGACATTGGTAATACTGAAAAATTAATAGACAGTTGGAAAAATATAAAGATTGAGAAATATATGGAGTTGGAAAAAAATGATATTAAAATGGTATAGAACACCAAAACAACTAGCATATAGGATAAAAGGACTTAGTTCCAAATGCTGGCACTGTGGAGACCAAGAGGCATATTATAGCCATATGCGGATAGAATGTGCAGAAGTGAAAAAATTTTGGACAACTGTATTAATATATATTGAGAAACTGGTGAAGATAAATATGGATTTAAATAATGACTTAATGTTCAGGGGTGTAATGGAAGACAGAAGGGTAGATAAACAATATAGTTATATGTATAAAATAATGATTAAAGCAGCCCATGCAACAATAGCCTTGGGCTAGAAAGAAAACCAAAAATGGACATTTCAGAAATGGCTAGAATATATCTGGGAACAAGTGACACTTGATATTTTCGATATACTAACCAAAAATAAGATGTGGCAAGATAAACAGAATGAAATTTTGAAGATATGGATAATATACGTGGACTGGATGAAAGAAGCTCGAGTCGACGAAGAAATATGGGGGAAGAGACTACAGAGAATAAACTTACTGCTGTTTGTGTGACAAAACTATGAGGAAGAAGTAATGGGGGGAGGGAGAAAGGGGGGGAAAGTATTGTTTGAAAATGTATGAAGAAGGAAATTACTATAAACTCTAAAATTGAAATGATACAATTAAAAAATTAATTAAAAAAAGAAGTTTCCAGATGTCACGTGGCCTCTGGTTGCTCAGCCGTAGGTCAAAAAGGGGATTGCTGTTCTTGCCTCTGGTCAGAACATGCTGGCAGGGAACCACAGGAAACCTTGCTGCCTGCCTCATCCGCCCAAATACCTAATTTATCTAGCTGTGCATCACTTCCTCAAAGCAGGTTAGAAAGTTACAGAATCCTATCATAGTGAAGATCCGCTGCGTACATCAAGTGACGTGGAATCTGGCCCATGATGGAATGAAGATATTATCAGTCCTTATCTAGTTCATTTATACTTTGCTTTCCTCCACAATGGGGAAGATCAGGATGACCCCAAGGGAGGGGAGATTCCCAAGAAAATATAAATTCTTAAGACATAAGGGGAAAAAAAAATCTTTCTGTCTCTTGCATCCTGCTCTTAGGAGCACAAGCCACTCAGCTTTTCTCTAGAGAATTTAGAGACGGCAGCTTCTCCATGCAGAAGGAACAATGGAATGGAGCACAGATGTGCACCAGGGGGGGGGAAGTATTTTTGAATTCAAATTTCAGGAATGGGGGCCGTATCAGTATTTTGGAGTATTTGGGGTCCCCTCAGTCCCACTTCAAAGGTTAGTTTCAGTTTCCACTCCCCAAAATGATGAATTATTTGGGATTGTTTCCTGGGGTTGGGGTGGCTGTTTTTCAAGAGAATGACGCTAAAAGTGCAGGAATCCTACTTGTATGTATGTATGTATGTATGTATGTATGTGCCGTATGCATGCGTGTGTATGTACGTATGCGTGTATGTGCGTATGCGTGTACGTAAGCGTAAGGTATGCGTGTGTGTACGTACGTGCGTATGCGTATGTGCGTACGTATGCCGTGTGTGTGTATGTGTACGTATACAGGCTGCATGTGTATGTATGTGTATGTATGTGTATGTGCTGCATGTATGTGTGTATGTATGTAATGCGTATGTGCGTATGTGCGTACGTACGTACGTACGTATGCATGTACGTATGCATGTGTATGCGTATGTATGTGCTGCATGTGTGCGGCTGCATGCATGTGCGGTATGTGCGTGTACGTATGTACGTATGTGTACATGTATGCGTGTATGCGTGCATGTAATGTGTATGTAATGCGTACGTGCGTGTACGTGCATGTGCATGCATGTACGTACGCATGTGCATGTATGTGCGTATGCATGCGTACGTATGTATGTGCGTATGTATGTATGTGCGGTATGTGTGCATGTGCGGTATGCATGGCGGTATGTGTACGTGTACGTATGCGTATGCGTATGCGCCGTGTATGTGCATGTGCGTACGTATGTACGTATTATGCTGCATGTGTGCGTACAGGCATGCATGCGTATGCATGCATGTGTGTGTGCATGCGTGCATGTACGTGCATGCGTGCGTACGCGTGCATGTGCGTGTGCATGGCCGCGTGCATGCATGTACGTATTGCATGTATGCATGTACGTGCTGCGGCTGTATGTATGTATGTATTTTAGTTATATTCTCCCCCCGCCCCCAGTCCAAATGGGCTTGGGGTGGCTAACAATGATAATTGAAAACAAAATATACAAAATTCTAATCCCTAATTACGAGTCCAAGAGCACTTGACCAAGAGCAGCAACTCCTATTGAGTCAAGCAAGAACATCGTGCTCCCCTTTGTTCCTCGGTATTAATCCGTTAATTGGCAAAATACCGCCATATACCGTCAATCTCATCGATCCTATAAACGCTATTCTCACCAGAGCCAGATGCAACGTTTTCTCTCCAGCCTTGTTACAAGGTCGGTTTGGGAATTCCCCTCTTTCGGACAGAGAATGTCCACATTGTCCAACTAGAATTGAAACGCTTGAACACATCTTGTTCCACTGCCCGAAATATAAGCCTCTCAGGGAGGCTTTATTGTCACAGCCCATACGCAGCTGCTCGCCTAAAGCTAGCACCTTAAAACCACCACTAAGTTTATCTTGCCATGCTGTGATAAGCCCACAATCATTTGCTAAAAGACAAGGGGGAGGGAGGAAAAGCAGAGGGGGGGTCTTTGCCAGAGGACCACACAAGATCACACACCATAGAGTGCTTGGTGGAACACCTCTATCTGCCAGGCCCTGCAGAACTGAGAAAGGTCCTACAGAAAGGGCCCTGGTCTCTTCCAACAAAGCATTCCACCAGCTGGAGCTAGGGCCAAAATGGCCTGATCCATTTCTTGGGCCAGGGATCTTCAGTAGCTTTTGAGACCAACTTTTGACCAAAGAGGAACAAGTCAAGAAGAAGAAGAAGAAGAGGAGGAGGAGGAGGAGGAGGAGGAGGAGGAGGAGTTTGGATTTATATCCCCCCTTTCTCTCCTGCAGGAGACTCAAAGGGGCTGACAATCTCCTTGCCCTTCCCCCCTCACCACAAACACCCTGTGAGGTGGGTGGGACTAAGAGAGCTCTGAGAAGCTGTGACTAGCCCAAGGTCACCCAGCTGGCGTTTGTGGGAGTGCCCAGGCTAACACCTTTGGAATTCTGCCAGATAAGCCTCCACAGCTCAGGCGGCAGAGCTGGGAATCAAGCCCGGTTCCTCCAGATTAGATACATGAGCTCTTAACCTCCTACGCCACACTGCTCCTTCTTGGTCCTAAGAAGGACCAAGAGCCCAATCCAGAGCCACCCTGTGGTGGGACACACACAGCACAGCTGTGGCAGCGCCCTGTCATCTCCAAGGGGGTTTCTTGGCATCACGGAGAGGAGAAAAACAGAAAAAAAGCCTCCCTGATGCCAGAAAGTCCTGGGTGCTGGCATCCTGGCAGGTAAAGACCAGGTGGAGGCTGGCTATTGTTGCCTCAACCCCTGGTTGGCCATTCCTCCAAAACGCTTCCAGCCACACCAATGCATTGTCCTGGGGGCTTGGCTCTAGCAGCCACTCCCAGGCTTGGGCACCACAGAGCCTCATGGCTCCCAGGCAGAGGCGTTCCTCCCATTGGGCAAAGTGGGCAGTTGCCCTGGGCGCCGCCTTGTGGGGGGCGCAAAAACTGCAGGTTCGTCTGTGGGATTTTTGGCCTGCAGATGGCGCAGTTTTTAGGCTAGCACAGGGGTAGGGAACCTGTGGCTCTCCAGATGTTCAGGAACTACAATTCCCATCAGCCTCTGTCAGCATGGCCAATTGGCCATGCTGGTAGGGGCTGATGGGAATTGTAGTTCCTGAACATCTGGAGAGAGCCAAAAGAGGCCCCTCTCTACCTCTGGGCTAGCAGCACCAACATTTCAGGGATTTTTCGGGAGACTATCCAGATGATATCACCCAGGTTTAGTTGTTTATTCAGGGAGTCCAAAGTTAGTGGACTTCCAAAGGGAGTGCCTCATCCCCCCATTACCTAGTTTCCAATGGGAGCTAATAGGGAGATATGGGGCTAAGCACCTTTGGGGGAATCGATAACTTTGGAACTCCCCTCTGGAACCAAAACCTTCACCAAACCTGGGTGGTATCATGAGATAGGGTCTCATGAAGATAACTTGGAAATTTTGCAGTGCCAAGCTATCTTAATAATTTCACACCCCTGACAGCAGGCATTTCCCCAGATCTCCCCTTTTAAATCCACCCCCTTCCACAAGCCAATGCTTGTTTTCTTTATTTCTTTTATTCTCTCAATGCCTAATAAAGGTTATTATTACTATTTTGAAAGCATTTTGAAAATGTTTTCCAAAAAAATATTTCTGCTGTGTTCAGATTTGTGAGTTGGGGCATGTTCTATAATGTGATGGTGACTTTGAAACGACCTGGTGGAAAACATTTTTTGTTTGGTCACGGTGGGGGAGGGTGGCTGCCCATGGGGGGGCCATCAAACTCAGGTTTTGCCCAGGGCTCCAGTTTGACTAGGTACGCCACTGCTCCCAGGCCTGCTCAATGTGATCTGCTGGCCCCCTCTGCCAATGCATTTGCTGGCTCCAGAGGTCCCCCTCCTCTGGATTGGACTGGAAGCCTTTACCTAGGGACTACATCTTGTCCACATGGGAAGTGAGAATGAGTGGTGACTGAATGAAGCATCGCTAAACATTATTAATCTCTCCTGATAGGACAGCGATGGTGAACCTTTTCGAGACCGAGTGCCCAAACTGCAACCCAAAACCCACTTATTTATCGCAAAGTGCCAACACACAATTTAACCTGAATGCTGAGGTTTTAGTTTAGAAAAAACGGTTGGCTCTGAGGAATACATTACTCAGGAGTAAGCTGGGTGGTAGTGGGTGGCTTTGCTTTGAAGCAACCGTGCAACTCTTCCAACAGGTGAATCACGACCCTAGGAGGGTTTACTCAGAAGAAAGCCCCATTGCCAGCAACCGAGCTTACTCCCACAATTGCGCTTTAGTTCTTCGCATGAAAATCAGTGGGGTTTAACAGCGCTTGACAGGGTTACCTACACTGCTTCCCCAAAACTAGGTCTTAGGTTTAATGCTAATAATTGAGCCCAGTGGCACAGGCCAGCCTAGATGTGTGGGGGGGGCACTCTGTTTGTGTGTGCCCATGTAACCCCCATGCTCAGAATGGGTTGACCCAGAAAGGGGTGGAGACTCAAAGCAGCAGAAGGCTGCAGAGCTAGTTTGGAGGAGACAAGGCTACCAGACTCGGACCTTGGTTGTATAAGCCCTTAACACCTTGTTAAGGTAACTGCAATGTTGTTGGGAACTACAGGAAGCGTAGTTGGCTTATTTTTTGCTATGTTGTAAATGTTGGAGTTTCATTGCTTCAGGCTTCTTTTTTTTGTGGTTGTAATGTGCTGAGAGTTCCTCCTGGAAACCTTCATCATGTTGAATCCTGTTCATCAAGCCCTTGGAGTCTTCAGGAGCCAACCCACTTGCAAAGAAGAATTGGACTTGGCAGTATCAGTAGACTGTAAATATAAGGACTTGAAAATGCAACCTGAACTGGACCTTGAAATGTGATGTTAAATGTTGATGTTATATGTTAAGAAAGTAAACCATTTTGTTTTTAAATTTTGTTGTTGCAAACTCATTCCAAGTTCTACCCCACAGAACCCACAGATAGAGGTTACACCCACAGAGAGGGCTCTGAGTGCCACCTCTGGCACCCGTGCCATAGGTTCGCCACCACTGTTCTATGAGGACACAAACACAGCTGTTGGATAGTGCTTTCTTTGGGTGGGTCAGATGGAGAGCTGGAGGGAAGAGGGAAGTGTGGGGTGTGTGGCCTCTGCATGCTTCTTTCAGAAGCAGGCCTGTTTTTCCAGTACCTTCACATCCCTGGTAGGTAGGAAAAGTCCGATGGAATCCCACTTCTAAGAACAGCGGGGCCTCCTTTCTCCTAGACAGGTTCAGCCCACAGCCCAACCGCTGAATTATTGCCTCTCTGAGCCTGGTACTCAGTGAATCAATAGAACAACTCTTCATTGTCACACTTCTCCAAACCCTCCTGGGCCGTTTGGAGATTGATTAACACCACGATCCACTTCCCAGCCTGCGCCCCACCGGAAAACATGGCACTTTCTCAGACTGAATTGCTACTGTGCGTTCGGCGTTGACAAAAGAGCAGGCGCGCAGGGGGGAAATTTGTGGCCGGCTCAAGCCGACCCTGTTCCTCCCGTGTTGTTTCCAAAGGAGAAATGCTGCCAAGTCCATGTTTTCTCTTGAACGCAGCAGGAGTGGGCAGGGAAGGTAGAGGAGCTCTCTGAACAGAGGCCGGCTCTGTCAAGGAAGAACGGAGCCCATTCAGACAGGAACGCAGGGTCTTTGCTCGGGAGTCCTATTGGATCTGACAGGCTCCCCTCTGTGACGCTGAGGGCCTTTGGCTGGCCTGCCCGCGGTGACCTTTCTGGAGAGGTGAGCTTTGGCCACGTTCTGATACTCTCCAGGTTCACATTGGTGCCAATGTGGGGCTGACCTGAAAGAACGGCCAGACGCTCCAAACGGCCGAGTTGTTGCCAGGTGCTGGTTACAGACAACACAGCCTGAAAGAATGACTTTGGTGGCCAACATGTTTCTGGGCACGATTCAGAATTTTCTCTTGAAAGCTGGCAATGGCCAGGAGCATTTGGAAGACCAAGATGTCCTCTGCTTGGGAGGTGACCAGAGACACGGATCTCCCAGTGGGACACCTGGTGCTTTGCCTCGGAAGCCAGAGGCCTATATTTCTTGCTCGGATGACCTGCTGCATTTGTTGCGTCTGTGGGCAGTGCAGGCTGTAGCTGTTTGGGTTGCAATGTGAAATCCGGACACTTGCTGTTTTAGGCTGCTGTTTTATTATGGGTGTTATTTATTTTGTGGGCTTCATCAGTGGTGGGATCCAAAAGTTTTAGTAACAGGTTCCCATGGTGGTGGGATTCAAACAGTGGCGTAGCACCAATGGGGCTGGGCAGGGCACGGCAGGGGTGTGGGTGGGAATTCCATGGGCAGGGCGTTGCTGGGCGGGGCTGTGGCAAGGACACAGCCGCTGCGCCGGTCCTTGGACGGGAAACGAATGCACGCAGGCGCAGGCTGCCATGCACACCGGTGCACCTCCTGCTAGACTGCTTCCAGTTCTGCGTGCTACTGCTGAGAGGAGGGGCGTAACTAAGGCAAAAGTCACGTGGCAAAATCCCCAATTAGTAACCCCCTCTCGGCACACGCAAATAATTAGTCACCTACTCTCGGGAACCTGTGAGAACCTGCTGGATCCCACCTCTGCTGAAACCCCCACTCCCCCATTGGGGGTGACCTTGAACTAGCCAAGCTGAGGTCAATCTCTGACGTCCTTACAAAGAGGCTAGAGTAGAAATGTGTTCTTTCTGGCACTGATTTCCTTTCAAGCATGTCAACATTATATCATGGCTGGAAAGGAAGATGTAAAGCCAGCCAGTCAGTTGGGGAAGCAGGGAATGCTTCACCTCCGCAGCACAACATTTGCAGACTTTATACTTTGATGCCTTTGTGAAGTTCTCAAAGACGGATGCTCAGAAGGCTGCACTGCATGCTACCTCCTTTCTGCTCAGCTGAAGAATCAAGTATTTCACCCCTCCTCAGAAACTCTGTGCATGGGCCGGCCGGCCACACAAACACCCAAAAAGTTGGCAAGATGCGGAAGAAACTTCAAGTTACCTTGAACTGCCAAGAACCCAGAAGAAGAAAGAACGGACTCTTGCTCCATTGGTCCTTGAGTCTCCGTGCATGTGTGTAAGTGCAGGTAATTACTATGGAAACGGAACACCAGGATTTGTGCCAATTCAGAGCATCTTCTGTTTCTGAGGAAATAAACAAAGCGCCAGTGTAGCTGTACTGGCAACGTTCAAGTTACCCATTTGTTACCATGGTTATATGCACCAAGGTCACATGGAATAATCCTTTTGAAGTAGCAAACCAATTGCCTCCTTTTTTTAAAAAAGGCAGGTTTTTAAAAACAAAAAATTCGTGCCGCAATTCTTTTGGGCAAATCTAAGAAGTCTCCTGGTAATACAATACACTAAATAACGGTGGTCATGGTTAGCGCCTTCCGAGCTCTCACCAAGTCTGGCTTGCCAAAGGGGTGAAGTGTGGAAGCCGCTCTCTTTTATTTCATCTCAGCTTTTTGATGTGGGTGGGTGGCAACTTCCAAAACATTTTTTTATGGTTGCTAAGTAACCATAAGTAACTTGCGGATGACTTTTCTGAACACGCTCCAAGCCCACCAACAATATGATATGCATTCATTTATAGGCTATCCAGGGCAAATGGAATCGGCACAGAGTTTCTTCTACTCTTTAGAGAGGGAGGGATCCATCTTCCATGCCAGTGAAGAGCTATTGATTTTGTTGCCTTGATTCCCCACTGGACCAAGGAAAACTTGAAGAAGAAGAAGAAGAAGAAGAAGAAGAAGAAGAAGAAGAAGAAGAAGAAGAAGAAGAGGAGGAGGAGGAGGAGGAGGAGGAGGAGGAGGAGGAGTTTGGATTTATATCCCCCCTTTCTCTCCTGTAGGAGACTCAAAGGGGCTGACAATCTCCTTGCCCTTCCCCCCTCACAACAAACACCCTGTGAGGTAGGTGGGGCTGAGAGAGCTCCGAGAAGCTGTGACTAGCCCAAGGTCACCCAGCTGGCATGTGTGGGGGTGTACAGGCTAATCTGAATTCCCCAGGGAAGCCTCCACAGCTCAGGCGGCAGAGCGGGGAATCAAACCCGGTTCCTCCAGATTAGATACACGAGCTCTTAACCTCCTGCGCCACTGCTGCTCCTTGAGCCGTAAAGATAGGAGTTGAAAAGTCTGGTTGCAAACATCAGGTGTGGCTCTTTTGAAGATGGCAGAATGCATATCTGAATATTTCTGCAGATAAAATAAATTCCATGTATGTCAAAAATTAGAACATCAGGACTTAGTTTTTCCTTTGATGTGGATAAAAGGTTTGCTCTGGTTATTTGCCCCTGGCAGGGCTGTTCCACATGGAATATATTCCTGGTTCCTGGTTCGGACAGGCATTGGAATATACCAGGGGTCTTCAAACTATGGCCCTCCAGAGGTTCATGGACTACAATTCCCACGAGCCTCTGCCAGAATGGCCAAGTGGCAGGGCTGATGGGAATTGGAGGGCCATAGTTTGAAGATCCCTGGAATATACCCAGTATTGCTGACCCCTCCCCAGCAAACATGGATGAAACACTTTGGGGGAAAAGCCATACGTTCCTGAGAAGTATGGTCATGTGTCCCTGCAGTGGCGTAGTGGTTAAGAGCAGGTGTACTTTAATCTGGAGGAACTGGATTTGATTCCCAGCTCTGCCGCTTGAGTTGTGGAGGCTTATCTGGGTGACCTTGGGCTAGTCACAGTTCTTCTGAGCTCTCTCAGCCCCACCTACCTCACAGGGTGTTTGTTGTTGTAGGGAGAAACAGCACCTCGTGGTGTGTTTTCCCGTTGCACAACGAGCAGGGCGCACTGGTGGCTAAACACAGCAGAAGCTGTGTGTGTGAGCTTGTGAGTGAGCTTTGGCACAGAAGAAAGTAGGAGTCGTTTGTAGTTTCTAATCTAATAAAAGGAGTATTTATTAGTGAACTCCATTCTGGATTGAAAGATAGGTAGTTAGGTTCACTAATCTGTCCTATTCTAGCTGGATGGTGATGGATGCCCGGAGCACCCATCCTTCCTCTAGGCTTGGTAAAGGAAAGATGGAGAAAGGTCGAGAAGAAGGTGGAAGGAAGTCCCTGAGAGTAGCAATCTAATATCAAAGGGATAGAGCCAGCATGATAGCGTAAAGGTGTAAATCCCTAGGTCCCTATCTAGCCACTGGCTATCTAGTAAAAACCCCTCTGTAGGTTGAGGCAGGAAACAGCGTAAAGTCCCTTTCTTCCAACAGTTGTGAGGGTGGAAGGGAAAGGAGATTGAGTCTCCTACAGGAGAGAAAGGGGGGATATAAATCCAACTCTTCTTCTTCTTCTCCAGGCCCGTTTAAAAATTGCTGCTGACAACACTCTGTTTTTACAAGGTAAAATTTATTCCCGATAAATCAGACCGAAAGAGAAGTCCATTAAAACAGATCTATGGGACAAGGGATAGAATCCCTTAGATTTATCTTTGGGAACTTCCGATGAGTGTTGGCCTGCTGCGTCCTTGCCTCAGCTCGCAGGGGGTGTGAACGTCCCCTCCTCATTTATAAAAGCTAAAAATCCCAGCCTGTGTAACCTCTTTCTGTGGGTTCTGTGGGGCAGTACTTGGAAGGAGTTGCCAAGAACTAAATTTAAACAAAACAGTTTGCTTCTCTTAACAAATAACACTTTTAAAACATTTAACATTTACACTTTACAGTCCTGTTAAGTTTGCATTTCCAAGTCCTTCTATTGACAGTCTACCGATATTGCCAAGTCCAATTCTTCTTTGCTGGTGGTTGGTTTTGAAGACTTCAGAGGCTTGGAGAACGGGATTCAAGATGATGAAGGTTCCCAGAAAACTCTCACCATTTGCATACACAAAAACCCTGAAACAATAAATTCTAACATTTACAATATAGCAATAAAATAAAATAAAATAAAATAAACTCCCTTCCCACTAGTTCCCCACAACATTGCAGTGACCTTAAACAAGGTGTTCAGGGCTTAATAAAATCAATCAAGGTCCCAGCCTGGCAGCCTTGCTTCTTCCAACCTCATGAGTTCTGCAGACTCCACCCCTTTCTGGGTCGTCCCATTCTGACACAGGGGTTACACCTGCAGTCAAACTGAATCGGAAGTAAAAACGTTGCTTGTTGCTGGACCGGGACAGTGTTTGCGCTATTATTTGAGGTTTTCTTTGGAATTACAACTGGATCAAAGCTTTTAAACAAGTGACCGATTCAACTTAAGAGTTCACTTCAAAAAACACAATATGAGTAGGGTTGTGATGAAGAACTCTGGCTTGGGAAATTTCTAGAGATTTGGGGGTGCATGTGAGGAGGAAGAAGGACTGGGGTGGGCGTGAGGGGGGGGGGAGACCCAACGGAATGCTACAGAATCCACACTGTGGAGCAGCTGCCTTTCCCCCCCCCAGGGAAGCTGATCTGAATAGCTTGCAGATCAGTGGTGCTTCTGGGAGATCTCCAGGTCCCATCAGGAGATCGGGAACTTCAGTGTTACGTACATATGCTAAAATGGGTGGATTCCACTTAACACATGCAAATTACACTTGAAAACTGCACCCTGGACACTTTTAACCAATGCAAATGGTTCTTTCTCCCACCCCGGACATTCTACAGGTATACATACTCCACTTGCTTTACTACCGTCAGATCCTCTGAAGATGCCAGCCATAGATGCAGGCGAAATGTCAGGAGGAAATGCTACTGGAACACCGCCACACAACCCGGAAAAGCCACAACACCCTAACACTTTTCTGTTCTGGGAGAGTAGCTGTAACTATTTTTTCCTCTGGTGAGAAGAGTTTTTTAAAAATATATATATTTAGGGTTTTTGAGAGGAAAGGTCTGCTCCCCTTTGGAAATCCAGAGCCATCCTCTGGGTGCCTCTCAAACACCCTCCCAAGTGGAAGGTTGTTGTCAGAGGTGGGGAGGATTTGAACTTGTGCTGGAGTCTGGCTGATGGGCAGAGACTTGACGCCAACAAAAAGTTATCCCTCTTTTCAAGTACGATAGGATGTGTGTGAGTGTTTGTTCTTCCCTTGGCTTGGCTTGTGAATATAAACTGTCCCTTTGCTTGCTAGATGCCCGTGGGTAATGCACCTGCTCTCTGCTTGTGTGATGTGCCCTAGCCTGGAATTTATGAGTTGCTCAGGAGAGAGCAAGGCAGAAGCCTAGATGGTTTTGGGGGGAGGCGTGTCTTGCAAATATGTGATTTAACAACTTGGATTTCACTTTGGGCACAGCAAGGAAACTGAATCATCCAACAGCAACTTAGCTTACTTGAAAACCCTGTAAAAGTGAAGCCCATTTTCCCCAGTATCTGCAGTTAAAAGGATCAGATAATCGGTGATGCTGACCTCAGTTTGGAGAGCGGCTGCCAGTCTGAGTAGACAATACAGACCTTGATGGTCTGATTCTGCACAAGGCTGCTTTCTGTTTGTTCAGTCTTATGAACCCAGGAGATCCCCCCGTTTTGCTAGTTGGAGCAGAGAGACACGAACTTGGCTTCATTTTCCATGTGGACAGCTGCCTGAACAAAGACTCAAGGTATTGGATTACTGATAGAAAGCTGTAACTTCAAGTGTAACTAGCTTACCATAGAATAACAACAGTCAGGGTAGGTAAAGCAGAGGGAAAGAATCACTGATACTCACATTTACTTTTTCTTCTTGCTCAACCCATTGATGTACAGAGTATGTGTGTGGACATTTTTTTAAAATAAATTTATTTTTACTTTGAATGTTGGCAATTTATTGCCTGTAACCATGTTAAGCTTCACTTGAACATGTTACTAAAAATGCAGTAGAAGAAGGGAGGTGGTTGTTCAACAGATTGCTAGATCCCTGGAGCAGGCAAGTGTGGTAAGCCACCCCTGCCGGATCAGCTTAGAAGCATGGGCATAGGTGAAGCTCTCGTGTTCGATTCCCAGCCAGGGGTTCCGTGGAAAACCCTGGGGTGGTCGCGTGAGCATGTCCCAGGGTACCGGGTAACGGTTAATCAACGCCACCGCCCCCACACTTTTATTAGGTGTCTCCTGCTGGCACCAGCAAGGATATGGAGCTGGCCCAGGGGGGTGGCACTCTCCCACCCCCCACCCCCATGCTTCCCTTCACCCTGGGAGGGGAAGGTTGGGGGTGGTGGCAAGGAGGGGAACTGGGAGGGGAAGGTGGGGGGAGGATGGCAGGGGTACCGTGAGATATGAAGAGTGAAGTCAAGGGTACTGTGACGTCGAAAAGGTTGGAAAACACTGCTGTAAATGGTGATACAGACAGAGGGCTGTGAGTGTGGGCCCTCTTAGCAGGAGATACTCTAAGTGACCAGTTGGTGGCAATGTAGATAGCCAGAGAGGATGAGCTTGGTAGAGCAGCAGAGACCCAGGATAGCCACTGAGTGCCCTGTCCTGCCAGAGGGACCTCTAGTAGACTGATAACTTGCCAGTGAGCTAGGCCATTTTGTGTAAGATGTCTTATGCTATCTGGTTACTGTTTTACGTTGTGTGACCTGCCTTGAGTCTCATCAGGAAAGGTGAGCTATAGATAAAAGTTAATAAAATAAAGAGAGAGAACATATAATAGTTACAGATTTTTAAAAAGAAAGGATTACAGTGCATTATATCATGACAATTATTTACCAGATTTGGGGCAGTGAAAAATAAACAGAATTCTTTTGAAAGGTCAACATTTGAACAGTCAGAATTTGCCAGCTGGTAGAAATTGATTAATAATTTCACCTGGGGTAGGGAAAAACTCAGAACTGAGATTTCATCCTTACAGTAGTAGGAAACAAAATAGTGATCTCCTAACACTGATGGGATTCGAGAATATGAGGCAGGTGAAGTGGGGTTTTTTGATGGACAGGATGGTTCTTTTTTCATCTATGGTGGGCATGTAAACAGGCAAAATTGTTGAGTGATATGATTTTAAAAGAAATGCAAAATATTATGAAAATAACAATTGAAAAAAAACCTGAGGCATTTTTGTTGGGGTTGATGGGGGAGAGTATTCCTGATCAATACAAAACACTTTTTATGTGTATGACAACTGCAGCAAGGGTTTTATATGCATACAAATGGAGGGACAATAAAATTCTAACAAAACAAGACTGGATTTTGAAAGTCACAGAATATGCAGAGATGGCAAGACTGACGGGGTTTATAAGAGACAAGGACAATTTCTTGGAAATCTGTTGCGCAGTACTCATTGAAAGCATATACAAATATAGAAATAACAGCAGGATCCAAGACTTAAATGAAAACAGCATATTGGACTAAAGTAGATCTGTAAGAAGGACTAAAAGTGAAAAAATGCAGATATTAATCATAAGCACGGAACTAGATTCATGTTCGTATCCATTGTGAGATAGCTGGAAGTCACCATATATGTGTAGGGATGTGTGAGTGTGGCTTTTTTTTCATTTATTATTATTACCGTAGGGGGGAGGGGAGACCAGTTTTGAACTTTTTCTTTGTCTGTATGTGTAAAATAAATAAAACTTTCACAAAAAAAGCTGTTTTTATCTAGTATAGCAGTCAGTGAAAGCTCATCTTTATTATAAGTGCACATCCATTTAATAATTAATTCTGATATAGACTATATTTGATTTTGATTACATTATAATTATTTTTTTAAAATGTGAAGGTTATTATGATTGCCGTTTGCTTATTTTTATCTGTAACTTCTTTTTTATGTCTTTCTTAAGTTGATAAAATAAAAATTATTTCAAAAACAAAACAAGGAATCAGACTGTTTAAATCTGTTTTTTGCATGATCTAAACTACAAGTATTACTGTTGGGAGAGAAAGATGGATTATGTCCAATATCCTGTTAGAATTAATTAATTAATTAATTAATTAATTAATTAGTTAGTTAATTAATTAATTAATTAATTAATTAATTAATCAATTAATTAATTAATTAATTAATTAATTAATTAGTTAATTAGTTAATTAATTACTTTATTACTTTTTTCAATTTATATACCGCCCAATCCCCGGGGGGCTCCGATTCAATATTCAACTGAATCAATATTCAACTGAAAGAATATCAGCAAGGAATAAACACATCTATGGCAAAGGTGGAAGAATAGAAACTGATCTTTCCAGCTTTGGATATGTCTTCATTTAAGGCTCAGTGGAAAGTTATTGATAGCCTGAAAGTCTGAACAATTAAAAGCAAATGTGTTTTTCCGGGGGAAGTGTGTTAACAGATGCAGATTTTGAGCATATGTGTTGTGTCTGTCCCAAGGGGATCTCATAATAGGGATCATTAATGAAATATGTTCATGCAGACATAAGAAGAATCTGGAAAAAAAATAGTTTCAAGGCGTGAATGTAGAAGAATAATGAATTGCATATGGAATTTCTTGAAAACTGTATAAAATTGTGTATGCTAAACCCAGGAAAAACAAATGTTACATTGAGACAGAAGAAGCATTACATGCAAATCCAGTACACACCAGAAATGGAAAAATCAACACATACAAGAAATACTTGTATACAGGAGGGAGTTATGATCTGTCTCTAAATACTGCCTAAGAATTGTGAGCCAATGTGGTGTAGTGATTGAGACCCAAGTTAAATTCTCCATTGTGCCAGTGAATGACCTTTGACTAGAAACTCTGCCAGTCTAATCTACCCTACAGGGTTGTTGTGATGACAAAATCCAGGAAGGGAGAATCATGTATGTTAACATAAGATTCTTCAGCAGTGGCGTAGGAGGTTAAGAGCTCATGTATCTAATCTGGAGGAACCGGGTTTGATTCCCAGCTCTGCCGCCTGAGCTGTGGAGGCTTATCTGGGGAATTCAGATTAGCTTGTGCACTCCCACACACGCCAGCTGGGTGACCTTGGGGTAGTCACAGCTTCTCAGAGCTCTCTCAGCCCCACCTACCTCACAGAGTGTTTGTTGTGAGGGGGAAAGGGCAAGGAGATTGTAACCCCCTTTGAGTCTCCTGCAGGAGAGAAAGGGGAGATACAAATCCAAACTCCTCCTCCTCCTCCTCCTCCTCCTCCTCCTCCTCCTCCTCCTCCTCCTCCTCCTCTTCTTCTTCTTCTTCTTCTTCTTCTTCTTCTTCTTCTTCTTCTTCTTCTTCTTCTTCTTCTTCTTCTTCTTCTTCTTCTTCTTCTTCTTCTTCTTCTTCTTCTTCTTCTTCTTCTTCTTCTTCTTCTTCTTCTTCTTCTTCTTCTTCTTCTTCTTCTTCTTCTTCAAGGAAGACTGAGACAAAACTGATGGATGGAGAGATAGGCTGAAAACTGGCCTAGCACCTGTGGCCAAATCCTGCTACAGAGTTTGCAAGCTGTAGTCATTAGAAATATGCAAAGGGCCAGTTCTTCCACCAAATTGCTGTGAGTAAATATACTTTGTCCCAAAAGTAATTTAGCTACTGGCCCCCTGACCAAATCTCTCAGGGTAATCTTGAGCTGGAAAATGGTCAGGGAGGTATCTGAAGGACAGGGACTTGTAATAATGTAAATCCGTGCAATTGTGATTGTCATAATTTTAACTATCCTCATATTTACTGGATAAATGTGTACTCCAATCATACCAAAGAGATAAAATATCTAGCTGTTCTAAATAACTGTGCCCTAACACAGCTGGCCATGGAACCAAACTGGGGAGAAGAGATCCTGAATTTAATCCTCAGTGGTACCGCCAAGGACCAAGTGAGAGATACAGAGGTGGTTGAACTGATAAGAAATAATGGTCACAATTGCATCAAATTTAATTTACCTGAATGTGGAAAAGTGCCATGGTCGTCTCTGGATTCAAGAGAGGCTAACAGAAACCAACATGAGCTGGTGTAACCCCCATGCTCAGAATGGGTTGACCCAGAAAGGGGTGGAGACTCAAAGCAGCAGAAGGCTGCAGAGCTCATGTAGTTTGGAGGAGACAAGGCTACCAGACTCGGACCTTGGTTAACACTTTGTTAAGGTAACTGCAATGTTGTTGGGAACTACTGGGAAGGTTGTAGTTTGTTTTTGCTGTGTTGTAAATGTTAGAGTTTATTGTTTCAGGGTTTCTTTTTGTGGTTGTAATGGGTGAGAGTTCTCCTGGAAACCTTCATCATGTTGAATCCTGTTCACCAAGCCCTTGGAGTCTTCAGGAGCCAACCCACTTGCAAAGAAGAATTGGACTTGGCAGTATCAGTAGACTGTAAATATAAGGACTTGAAAATGCAATCTGAACAGGACCTTGAAGTGTGATGTTATATGTTGATGTTATATGTTAAGAAAGTAAACCATTTTGTTTTAAAAATTTGTTGTTGCAAACTCATTCCAAGTTCTGCCCCACAGAACCCACAGATAGAGGTTACACTGGCACAAAAGAAATGCAAACAGATAATTAGGGGTGCAAAAAAGAATGCTGAGAAATGTATCACTGAATGCATAAGACCAACGAAGAAGACCAAGAAGAAGACCAAGATGAAGACGAAGAAGAAGACGAAGACGAAGAAGAGGAGTAGGAGTTTGGATTTATATCCCCCCTTTCTCTCCTGAAAGGAGACTCAAGGTGGCTTACAAACAAGAAAGGGACCTTAGCTAGATCAAGAAAAATGGTCACCCAGTGGGCTGTCGCTGTGAAAAAGGTAAATCCTTTGCGGGTCATAATTAGAACAATAGCAGAGAATAAAACTGCCATTGTCCCGCTGCCTTTACACAAATCTATGGTAAGGCCACCCTTGGATTATTGTGCATAGTTCTAGTCGTTGCACCTGAAGAGGGATACTGTAGAGCTTGAAAAGGTCAGAAAAGAGCAACCAAGAGGATCACAGAGCTGCAGCAACTGACCTATGAAGATCAGTTAAAATGCTCGGGGCTGTTTAGCGTAGAAAAAAAGGCACATCAGGGGAGACATGATATTTATAAAGTTATACGTGATGTGGAGAAAGTGGACAGGCCTCTTCCACAATACTAGAAAGTGGGGTCATCCACCGAAGCTGAAGGGTGGGAGATTCAGGACAAACAGGAGGAAGTATTTGTGGAACTCACTGCTACAGGATCAGGCCAACTTGGAGGCTTTAAAAGGGGAGCGGACACATTCATGGAGGACTTGTTTAACCCTCCCATGAAAATAATGGTTATTCTGAATACTTACATAAGAACATAAGAACTAGCCTGCTGGATCAGACCAGAGTCCATCTAGTCCAGCATTCTGCTACTTGCAGTGGCCCACCAGGTGCCTTTGGGAGCTCACATGCAGGATGTGAAAGCAATGGCCTTCTGCTGCTGCTGCTCCTGAGCACCTGGTCTGCTAAGGCATTTGCAATCTGAGATCAAGGAGGATCAAGATTGGTAGCCAGAGATCGACTTCTCCTCCATAAATCTGTCCAAGCCCTTTTTAAAGCTACTTTGTTCATAAAGTAGAGCGAGAGAGAATTAAAACAAACCTTTCTGGTCGTGAGTACACAACGTGTTACTTTAAAACAGGGGTCTTCAAACTATGGCCCTCCAGATGTTCATGGACTACAATTCCCATCAGCCCCTGCCAGCATGGCCAAGTGGTAGGACTCATGGGAACTGTAGTCTATGAACATCTGGAGGGCCATAATTTGAAGACCCCTGCTTTAAAAGAAGGCAGGGAGAGAGAAGTCCACACTTTAAAAAAAGAACATTTCTTCCCATCCTTTCTCTTCGCTCCACAGCTCTGGATTAGAGGAGCAGCAGTTACGGGAGAAAAAAAAAGGCATCCAATCTAAAATAACAACAGCAACGGGGGGGGGGGGGGGGAGATAAACCTGCACTTCTTTTGAAAAAGTTTCTTTCCACCCACCTCTCTAGTTTCTCTTCCCTCCCCACTCTGGATCAGAGGATCAGCCACAATGGGAGAGAAAGAAGGCAGCCAGCTAAAAACTTGAAAATGGAAAGGAGGAGGAGGGAGAGCAGACAAAGCCCTAGTAGCATGAACAGTGTGCGAAACGGAGCAAGGTAGTCCTTTAATTAAGGGTAGTTTATTATTAGTAGTAGCAGTAGTATTCGTATTATGGGAAATAAATCTACCAATGCATCTTGGGGGAAAGCCCCTTTCCCTCAGTGTTCACTTGGCACATAAATTTGAGTTCCTGTGGCAGTCACAGAGAATAACACCACGGCTAGTAGAGTTGACTGTACTTCTGTAGCAACTGTATCTCTGGTCGAATCCCCACTACCGTCTTAGCCAGGCCAAACAGCAATCCCCAAAATTCTTTGGAAGAAGCAAAGATAAAGTGGAATAATGCTTAAAACAATGCAAAAAAAGAGTTATTTCTCCCTGCTCATCCCTTTGGCCATTCTTTTCCATCCCACCCATCCCACCTTGAGCTCCCTCTTTCTCTCTTTCCATCTTTCTCTCTCACTTTTCATCTGTCTCTCCTTCTTTCTCTTTTCAACTATCCTTTTTCTTTTCATCTACCTTTCCTTCTCTCTTTTCATCTTCCTCTCCTTTCTCACTTCTCATCTATCTTTTCAACAATCCTTTCTCTGTTTTGGATCTGGTGGCTGTTAGTCATTTGCAGGGTGGCACCTTCAGAAATGCTCTCCTTGGATTGACTAAGCTGTGACTCACAAAAAGCTCATACCCTGCCAGAATTTTTGTTGGTCCTTAAGGTGCTGCTGGACTTGTGCTCTTGTTTTACGGCTGCAGACTAACACAGAGCCATTTATACCCCACCTTTCTCTCCTGTAAGGAGACTCAAGGTGGCTTACAAGCTCCTTTCCCTTCCTCTCCCCCCAACAGACACCTTGTGAAGTAGTGGGGCTGAGTGAGTTCTGAGACAACTGCGACTAGCTCAGGGTCACCCCAGCAGGAATGTAGGAGTGCAGAAACACGTCTGGTTCATCAGATAAGCCTCTGCCACTCAGGTGGAGGAGTGGGGAATCAAACCTGGTTCTCCAGATTAGAATCCACCTGCTCTTGACCACTGCATCACGCTGGGGGAAATTGCAACGTGGGCACTCTATTGCAGGGGTCCCCGACTTTTTGAGCCTGGGCACACAGCTAGCCTGTCATACCTGTTGTCTCCTACAAATGGTGCCAGGCAGCTGCCCTCGAGTCCCTCCGACCAGAATGCAGAGCTCGACTATGGCTGCGTCTTGAGCTTCAACAAGATCTGCTTTGTGGGCACAGCGCTGCTATGTGGTTGCCTTAGTACAAAGGGGTTGAGTAAAAATTGCTCTGCACAGGGGCGGACCAGCCATGGAGACATGTGGGGGTCACATGTCTCTGGGCGCTGGCCATTTAGTCACATGGGGGTGGAAAATCACCCCCACACCATCCTCCCTCCCCCGCATTCATTGCTTGTGTGGCCCCACCAGGCTGTGGGGCCACCGGGTGCTCCTTGGCCCGACCTCACCAGGCCTGGCCCCGCTGGCGCCCGCTAAGGTAAGTGGGGGGTGGGGGGTGGGGGGGGGTGAGCAAGGGAGTTGGGGGTACCCAGACCAGGTGTTGCCCCGGGCACCATTTCCCCAGTGGTGGGATCCAAAAATTTTAGTAACAGGTTCCTAGGGTGATGGGATTCAAACTGTGGCGTAGCACCAATGGGGCTGGGCTGGGCACGACAGGGGTGTGGCCAGGCATTCCGGGGGCGGGGCATTCCTGGGCAGGGCTGTGGCAAGGACGCAGCCTTGGGCGGGAAACGAATGCACGCAGGCGCAGGCTGCCATGCACGCCGGTGCACCTCCTGCTAGACTGCTTCAAGTTCTGCGCGCTACTGCTGAGAGGAGGGGCGTAACTAAGGCCAAAATCACGTGGCAAAATCACCCATTAGTAACCCCCTCTCGGCACACACAAATAATTAGTAACCTACTCTCGGGAACCTGTGAGAACCTGCTGGATCCCACCTCTGCATTTCCCCCTGATATACCTCTGACTCCACAGTATCCTCCCCCTGCCCTAGTCTGATTCTGACTAAGCCAGAAAAGGCCTGCCTGAACTTTGGGCCCTTCTCTCTCCCCACCCACTGCTGAGGTCCCCTCCTGATGCCATCCCTGTTGACCACAGAGGTGCCCCCGGCCCAAGACACCTTCCTTCTGCTGGTGTTTCTGCTGCTCTGGATAGAAGGGAGTCAGCACAACAGACCCAGCCTCCAGGGAGAGACTTAAATCCTGGGGGTGTTGCATGTGTGTGTGTGTGTGTGTTTTGAAGTGCTAGGCAGCCCTTTGCTTCAAGTCCTCATCCGTCACCCCCTCCTCCGGCAAACGCAGCTCTCCAGCCGCGCAAGGTCATTGTCTCTGGCTAATGGGATGCTATTAGAGCGGAGGCCGTAATGTGCCACTTACAGCAAGTTTGGCAACCGAGAGATCAACGCCGGGGCAAGCCTGTCATTTCCTCCTGTCCTCCCACGGTGATCTTATCAAACCTTGAGTGATCTCTCTATAAAGAAATCAAACAGGAGGCCATTTGAGGTGCTGCTGCAGTCAGCCTAGGCTCGCAGCAGATGAATGGTGGTGGGGAGCGCGGGGGAGGGGGGGGCTGGCTGGCTGGCTGGCTGGGTAGGCTTGCTTGGCCCAGCTCCCCCGCCCTCGCTTTCTTGTCCCCTCCAGAAAGGTCAGCACGGCAATTGCCTTTGGAGGAGGCAGGAGGAAGCCACCGCGACACGTCGGAGGCCCTGCGCTTCCGAGCCGTCATTTGTTTCCAGCCTTCGATCTTCGTTCAAGCCCTGATGGAGTTTTCTCCTTTCAGCCCCTTGTTTCCGGGAAAAAAAGTGGAGGCCCTGGGTCACGGAAAGGCTTATTTTGCCTCCATCAGCAGCATGGGGGGGGGGGGGCGGCGCACCCCCTTTAAACGGAGGTCAGCAGGTGAACAGAGAGAAAGGAGCCGCTGTGTGGCTTCTTTTTCATCATTTGCAAGGGTCTTGGGGGGCGGGGGGGGAGAGGCAAGAAGCAGCAAAGCACGACCCACGCTTGCAGCATCTTCCCTACCAGGACAGCGTAAAAGACTGCAGAGCATCTGAGGTGGAACAAAAGGCGAACGAGGGAGAACCCGATACCGATTTCTAAACATGTGCTCGACTGCGGGTGTGGATGGATAGAGGGAAACCCTCTTGAGTAACTGTAGGATTTGGGGTTACCTCATAAAAGGGATTAGCGGCACATTCAGGTCAGAAGAGAGGAGGTCCATCTTCGTAAGGGAGGATGGGAGGGTTCATAAGGGAGGGTTCGTCTTCACAAGGCACAGGTGCAATGGTCCTTTGTGCGCCGGCAGTCTTCAGCATGGCTGTGTGCTTGGCGGTGGGGTCTCCTACATGTCTCATTTGCATGCCAGGAGCAGCCCCACAGCTTCCCCAAGCCCTTTGGCAGAGGTGGGATCCAGCAGGTTCTCACAGGTTCCCAAGAGTAGGTTACTGATTATTTGTGTGTGCCGAGAGGGGGTCACTAATGGGTGATTTTGCCGCGTGATTTTTGCCTTAGTTACGCCCCTCCTCTCAGCAGTAGCGCGCAGAACTTGAAGCAGTCTAGCAGGAGGTGCACCGGCGTGCGTGGCAGCCTGCGCCTGCATGCATCCGTTTCCCGCCCAAGGACTGGCGCAGCGGCTGCGTCCTTGCCACAGCCCCGCCCAGGAATGCCCAGCCCCCAGAATGCCTGGCCATGCCCCCGTTGTGTCCCACCCAGCCCCATTGGTGCTACGCCACAGTTTGAATCCCACCACCATGGGAACCGGTTACTAAAATGTTTGGATCCCACCACTGGACCAAATGTGCGCAAAAGGCCTGTGTGTGATGCTCACTGACAGAGGTTGTGGTAGCAGGCTAGAATGGTTTCAAAAGGGATTCTGTACAGAAGCTAACAGGCTGATTCGCCATGGTAGCAAAGTGGAACCTCCAAGTCCAGAGACAGTATACTTCTAGGGCAAATGACAATCGAGGGTATGTGGCTGTTCTGGAGATATCTGACAAAGTCCTGGACTAGAAAGCCCTTTGGCCTGACCCAGTAGAGCTCTTCTTTTAGAATGTGGCAGATTCTGTTATACACTTCCTGCAAGCCCTTAGAAATAAACTGTGCTGTGATAGTTTCTGAAACCAAAGCTTACCATTTACATGAATGCTGGAAGGGATTGTTGTGATGCTGGCAGACAGAGAGAGAAAGAGTGTGTGACGGGGCAGGGGAAGGGAGGGGAGAGAATATCAGTTCTAGTCTTGGGACTACCTGATGTGATGAGATCTGTATCTTTAAGGCTGTTGATGGGCAAAGTTAAGAGAACCAATAGAAACAGAGAGCTGGCAATCAAACTGCACCGCAGGATGTAGGCTGCCTCCTCATGTGTAAACAAAGAAACACAAGGAGAACCCAGTGCAAGGCCACTGTGCAGAGAAAAGCCACGAAGTATACGTTCCATGTATAATGGGCCAAGCATTTCACCAGCAAGTCACTTGATTACCTTCTCCAAGGCTGTTTCCGCACGGGCGGAATACAGCAACCCAGGGACGCTAAAAACAGCGTTCCTGGGGAGGGGTTCGCAAAAGCCGCTGTTTCCGAACCTCGCTCCCTGGGCGAGGTATTTCGGAAAAAGTGGCTTCCAACCGCTGCCGTGCGAACGGCAGTGGCTGGAAGGCACCATTTCCCCCCCTTTCCCGAATGCCTACTTTATCTCCTGGCTTCCGGATTGTTGCAGAGGCCAGGGGACACACTCCCTGGCCTGCGACTCCAGAGCCGTCGCTCCAGGCTGCAGGGGCGTGTCCCCTGGCTTCTGCAATGAGCTGGAGGCTCAAGGTAGGCGTTCGGCGATGGCGCAACCTGTGCGAAGGCTGTGCCGCCGCCTGCCGCCCTCCTGGGACCGTCCATGCGAACGATCCCAGGGGAGTGCGTCAGCATTGTTTATGCCGACGCTAATCTCGCGACCGCTATGTATGAAAGGGCCCAAGATATGGAAAAGGGGCTTGTGTAAAGCCAAGGTGAGGGTAGCAGACAGCACCCATTTGCAATAGCACCACTGCAGTTTAGAGACAGCAGTCCTATAAAAAGTAAAACATAAAAAGTAGAGAACAAAGCAGAATCAAATATTGTTGTAAGATTTGGGCTAGGAGCACAAACTGAAGCAGGACAGCAACTTCTAGCTTTCTGTAAAGACGATTTGTTCACTGTGAACAGATGTTTTAAGAAACAAAACAGATGACTGTATACATCAGTATCATCAGATGGCCAATAAAGAAATTAAATGGATTACAGAAGATGGAGTAACTGTATTCTCTCTGCTAAAAAAAAGACTAGGAACTGATTGCAGCAAAGACCCACTTTTAACATCGAAAATGAGAATAAAGCTGAAGAAAAACACCAGAACATTCATAGGACCCAAATACAGTCCCAGCAACATTCCTGAAGAGTTTAAAGACCATGGAAAGACCAGATTTGCTTTACTAAGTGCAAACGAACTGGAACCAGAAGAACCATGGACTGAAACCAGAGATATTACTAAGGAAGAGTGTGCAAACATTTTCCTGTAGCCAAAAGAAATGAAAAGCCTCGATGGATCACTGATGAAATTGCTAATGATGGACAAAAAACAAAGTAAAAGCAACTGAAACTGAATAAAAAGTCTAAATGCAGCATTCCAGCAACTTGCACAAAGAGACGAAGAGAACTATTATAATAACCACTATAAAAAAAACAGAAGAAAACTATTAAAAAACAACCTAAGTTTCAGAAAGTGAAGTGAAAGCTACACTGGGAGCAGTTGGGAGAAGCAAAACCAGGAGGAGATGTGATATCCAATAGAGCTGTTTCAAACGGTCCATCAAAATCTCAACAAGAAAATGCCAACAAATTTGGAAAACAAAATAATGGCCCAGCCTGAAAACACTCAGGCTCATTCTGCACATGCAGAATAATGCACTTTCAAACTGCTTTCAGTGCTCTTTGAAGCTGTGCAGAATAGCAAAATCCACTTGCAAACAGTTGTGAAAGTGGTTTGAAAACGCATTATTTTGCATGTGTGGAAGGGGCCTCAGTTTGCACTCCTGTTTCAAAAAAAGGTGATGTCAAAGACTGTAGCAATTATTGAGCCACCACATTAATTTATCATACGAATAAAGTGAGAACACACACACACAAATCAATAAAGCCATTCAGCTTTGCACAATCTTAGTGTGTTACTGTTGAAACCGGAAGTCCCAGTAAAAGTAATTGTCGCTCCAGTTGTGTTCCTCCCATGTGTCTAATCCAAAGCAAATCAACCCACAAGATGGAGACAAGTGAGTGATCAAAAGGAGTAATTGATAAAGGATATACGGGTAGGAGAGGATGAAACTCTCTAAATAGGTCAGAGGGCTGTGGGAAGAAGACCGGCTACCCTTTAAACAGGGCAGCCAAGGATGGAAAAGGAAATATGTATTGTTGAAGGCTTTAGGAAATAGTTGGGGAGACATGATCTGGATGGAGGCAAGGACTGCTAGCTCCATGCTCACGGTGCTGGAAGAAGAAGAAGAAGAAGAAGAAGAAGAAGAAGAAGAAGAAGAAGAAGAAGAAGAAGAAGAAGAAGAAGAAGAAGAAGAAGAAGAAGAAGAAGAAGAAGAAGAAGAAGAAGAAGAAGAAGAAGAAGAAGAAGAAGAAGAAGAAGAAGTAGAGGAGGAGTAGGAGTAGGATCTGGAGATGGAGCCTGGGGGGATGTGGGGGGGACAGGGACCGCACTGGGCTCCAAGGCCATTGACTCCATCCTCCAAGGGAGCTGGTCTCTGTAGCCTGGAGATGAGCCGTCATTCCAGAGGATCCCCAGGTCTCCGCTGGAGATTGGCATCCCTAGTAAGTCATGAGGATTTTGAGGGTAGAACCTGAGGAGGGTAGAGTTTGGGGAGGGGATGAAGAAGAAGAAGAAGAAGAAGAAGAAGAAGAAGAAGAAGAAGAAGAAGAAGAAGAAGAAGAAGAAGAAGAAGAAGAAGAAGAAGAAGAAGAGGAGGAGGAGGAGGAGGAGGCGGAGGAGGAGGAGGAGGAAGAGTTTGGATTTATATCCCCCTTTCTCTCCTGCAGGAGACTCAAAGGGGCTTACAATCTCCTTGCCCTTCCCCCCTCACAACAAACACCCTGTGAGGTAGGTGGGGCTGAGAGAGCTCTGAGAAGCTGTGACTAGCCCAAGGTCACCCAGCTGGCGTGTGTGGGAGTGCCCAGGCTAATCTGACTTCCCCAGAGAAGCCTCCACAGCTCAGGCGGCAGAGCTGGGAATCAAACCCGGTTCCTCCAGATTAGATACATGAGCTCTTAACCTCCTACGCCACTGCTGCTCCAGAAGCTGGTGGAGAGAAAAGTTTTAATTGTATGGTGTGTTTTCGTTGGTTTATTTAGCCCCCCTGAGCCTCCCCCCAGTCAGGAAAGGGTGGGACACAAATCTAATAAAATAAACATTTCACAAATCTGCGCCCCAATGAGCCTGGGTTCAAATTAAACTCCAGCAACCAGAGCGCCGGAAACAAAATTTGCTGCTTGTTTGTATTTGCAAACTGATTGAAACAGATGCACATTGTAAATGGCCCACAGACTACGACGGGGGATAAACTTTAAAAACCAAAATGTCAGCTTGCGCTGCTCTGGCAGCCGCCCACTGGCAACTTGGTTCAAACCGGAGCGCGATTGATTCTGGAGCTGCTTCTCAGCTTCAGTTCCCTAATTGGGAACAAGGCTGGTCTTTAGTGCGGAAGCATCGGGTTGTTGACTCCCCTGCCGTCCCCCACCAGGCATCTGCATGCGCTCCAGTTGTCCCAGGCTTGCAGGGACACCCCCAGCTCAGTGCCGGATGGCCACGCCCTGCTCTGCCCCCATCCCTGCATTTTGTGCACTGCTGTGAGATGCGTGCCCCCTCTTCAGGGCTTGCTCAGAGATGCTTTTAACAGAGTTTATCTCAGCTCTTTATACGCTTGTTTTCGGTGTTTTTGACCCGATAGGTTTTCTTTTGAATTGTCTTGTAGTTGGTTGCAATGACATGTTGCATTTACTTAAGGTTATTTCTCCTTAGGTTGCTTTGGACCCCCGGGTGACGAGGCGAGAAGGGAAGGCATGCAGAGAAATGCTGTTTGTGGCAGTGGAGGAGAAACCACATGAGCTCTCCTCTCAAGAGCCAGCACGGGTGGCCAGGTGGGAGGCTGGCATGAGCAGGGCTGCCAACCTCCAGGTGCAGCCTGGAGATCTGGATTCATAAGCAATCTCCAGCCTGGAGAACCCAGGTTCCTCTGGAGAAAATGGCTGCTCTAGAGGGTGGACTGTTTGGCGCTATTGCCCACTGAGCTGCAGTGGTGTAGGAGGTTAAGAGCTCGTGTATCTAATCTGGAGGAACCGGGTTTGATTCCCAGCTCTGCCACCTGAGCTATGGAGGCTCATCTGGGGATTTCAGATTAGCTTGTGCACTCCCACACACGCCAGCTGGGTGACCTTGGGCTAGTCACAGCTTCTCAGAGCTCTCTCAGCCCCACCTACCTCACAGGGTGTTTGTTGTGAGGGGGGAAGGGCAAGGAGATTGTCAGCCCCTTTGAGTCTCCTGCAGGAGAGAAAGGGGGATATAAATCCAAACTCTTCCTCCTCCTCCTCCTCCTCCTCCTCCTCCTCCTCCTCCTCCTCCTCCTCCTCCTCCTCCTCCTCCTCCTCTTCTTCTTCTTCTTCTTCTTCTTCTTCTTCTTCTTCTTCTTCTTCTTCTTCTTCTTCTTCTTCTTCTTCTTCTTCTTCTTCTTCTTCTTCTTCATCCCCTCCCCAAACTCTACCCTCCTCAGGTTCTACCCTCAAAATCCTCATGACTTACTAGGGATGCCAATCTCCAGCGGAGACCTGGGGATCCTCTGGAATGACGGCTCATCTCCAGGCTACAGAGACCAGCTCCCTTGGAGGATGGAGTCAATGGCCTTGGAGCCCAGTGCGGTCCCTGTCCCCCCCACATCCCCCCAGGCTCCATCTCCAGATCTCCTGGAGTTTCCCAACCTGGATTTGGCAACACTACGCTACTCTGCCATCCCCTGCTGTGACTGGGGGAACCTGACAATTCTGTGACTTATGCAACCCAGGGCTGGCAATCCTACTGGGAGTCCTCAGCATTTTTCTGCATCACACACAGAGGTGGGATCCAGCAGGTTCTCACAGGTTCCTGAGAGCAGGTTACTAATTATTTGTGTGTGCCGAGAGGGAGTTACTAATTGGGGATTTTGCCCCATGATTTTTGCCTTAGTTACGCCCCTCCTCTCAGCAGTAGCGCGCAGAACTTGAAGCAGTCTAGCAGGAGGTGCACCGGCGTGTGTGGCAGCCTGCGCCTGCGCGCATTCGTTTCCCGCCCAAGGACCGGCGCAGCGGCTGCATCCTTGCCACAGCCCCGCCCAGGAATGCCCCGCCCCCGGAATGCCCCAAAGGAGGTCTGGCTGGCTTCCACAAGGGCCAGGGCCTTTTCGGCGTCCTTGCCACAGCCCCGCCCAGGAATGCCCCGCCCCCGGAATGCCCAGCCACGCCCCCGTCGTGCCCCGCCCAGCCCCATTGGCGCTACGCCACAGTTTGAATCCCACCACCATGGGAACCTGTTACCAAAATTTTTGGATCCCACCACTGATCCCACACATTCCAATGGATGAAAGAGGCAGGAGATTTTCCTGCGGCAGGTAGTAACCACAAGGGGGCCACACCAGTATTGGCCCTGCCTTGTCTGTAAACAAGTAAATTTGTGCACACACCAAATGAGGTGGGGGTCCAGAGTGGGAATGGGGGCGGGGGAGCACGAGACCAAACAGGGAACTTCAGATCCCTCTACAGCTCGGCAGGGCTGAACAGAGAGTGAGTTGAGGGGGCAGCACGAGCAGCCAGATTGCCCCCATTGCTGTGTCGCCGTGCTCCGTGGCAGTTCTAGCCGATCCCTGTCGGCTCCCTTGAAATCCTGCTCTGTTCCCCTCCCCACCTCCAGGCCTGGCTTTGCTGCCCTGGCGGCTGACAGCGCCTTCATCCCCCCACCAGCCATCAGCTGTGATTGTTTCCCAGTGGAAAGAGACACCCTGCATTGATCTCTGTCCTCCAGCACGGGCCAGGGGTGTGCCGGGGAGAGGCTTCTGATTGGTTACTCTAGTTAGATGACTAATTGGATTGGCACCCCGTCGCATCCCCCTCCCTTCACTTGGATGCCATGTCCAGTGATGTGGGAATTTGCAACACCAAAGATGTCACATCTCCTGTTTTAGTGGATTGGATGGGGGTGGGAGAAAGAAGAGGGAAAAGAAGAAGAAGAAGAAGAGAAGAAGAAGAAGAAGAAGAAGAAGAAGAAGAAGAAGAAGAAGAAGAAGAAGAAGAAGAAGAAGAAGAGGAGGAGGAGGAGGAGGAGGAGGAGGAGGAGGAGGAGGAGGAGGAGTTTGGATTTATAGCCCCCCTTTCTCTCCTATAGGAGACTCAAAGGGGGTTAAAATCTCCTTGCCCTTCCCCCCTCACAACAAACACCCTGTGAGGTAGGTGGGGCTGAGAGAGCTCCGAAAAGCTGTGACTAGCCCCAGGTCACCCAGCTGGCGTGTGTGGGAGTGCCCAGGCTAATCTGAATTCCCCAGAGAAGCCTCCACTGCTCAGGCAGCAGAGCTGGGAATCAAGCCCGGTTCCTCCAGATCAGAGTGCACCTGCTCTTAGCCACTACGCCACTGCTGGAGAAGGGGCTTGACACTCAGTTGCAGCCACAAATTGTTTATTGTCCAGTTGCAGGCACAAACCTCCCTCCCGGGAGGAGCTCCCATTGAATGCCCTGGGGCCCTTTAGCAGGGACATTGCAGCTGCTTTTCTGTGGGTTCATCCTGTGGCACTACAGAGCAATCTAATCAAGACGACCCAAGCAAACTGGTTTTGGTGGGTTTTCTGGGCTGTGTGGCCGTGGTCTGGTGGACCTTGTTCCTAACATTTCACTTGCATCTGTGGCTGGCATCTTCGGAGGTGCATCACAGAGGGAAATCTGTTACACACGGTGTAACACTATACTCGAAGCACTATACTTGGCAAAGCCAGTTCTGATGCAACTGGCATTCACAGCCCCCTTTATCCCCGCTGGATGCCCCCCCTTCCGTTTTCCCAGGAGTTTATGAAAAACGGCATTTGGAGCTGGGGCACCCCAAGGTTGGCCACAGATAGCAAGAGAGAGCCACCTGGCTTCCTGCCCCACAAGATAATGGATGTAATCAGAGGTGGGATCCAGCAGGTTCTCACAGGTTCCTGAGAGTAGGTTACTCATTATGTGTGCGTGCCGAGAGGGGGTTACTAATTGGTGATTTTGCCACGTGATTTTTGCCTTAGCTACGCCCCTCCTCTCAGCGGTAGCGCGCAGAACTTGACGCAGTCTAGCAGGAGGTGCACCGGCGTGCGTGGCAGCCTGCGCCTGCGTGCATTCGTTTCCCGCCCAAGGACCGGCGCAGCGGCTGCATCCTTGCCACAGCCCTGCCCAGGAATGCCCCACCCCCAGAATGCCCGACCACGCCCCTGTGGTGCCCTGCCCACCCCCATTGGCACTACGCCACAGTTTGAATCCCACCACCATGGGAACCTGTTACTAAAATTTTTGGATCCCACCACTGGATGTAATTCTTTTTCTCTTAGCACAGAAATACCAGGGGAAGCCAAGTTGTCTACAAAGCTTGCGAAGCCATAACGTAAAGATCAAGGAAAGAATGCAAACATGGCAGCGGTTACATGTAGCAGGCTGGTTACATATATCTTTCTAGCAGCATTGATTTGTTGTCTTAAGCAGTTATATTGAATTGGGAACACATCTCAGTCACATAAGTAACATTTCCCTGACACTGGGCAGAAAAGGCCACTGTTTCCACCGTGTTCAGTCGGCAAGATCCAAGTGACGATGATGCATAGATATTTGCCTCGCAGCAGAGCTGAAGGTAGAACACTGAAATGGGCCAAGGGAAATGCTCTGTGGTGTTTAAGCAATTGTAGGGCATAGAGCATATAGCAGAGGTCTTCAAACTATGGCCCTCCAGATGTTCATGGACTACAATTCCCATCAGCCCCTGCCAGCATGGCTAAGTGGCAGGGCTGATGGGAATTGTAGTTCATGAACATCTGGGGCCATAGTTTGAAGACCCTTGGCATATAGGTATGAAGGCCCCGGAGGGGGGATCTTTTCTTCCTCCCTGCCCCCCCATGTATTCTTTCCTTCTTTCTCTCTTGATCCTCCATGGTTGCTTTTTTCCAAGCTAGTGGCTGTCTTTCCTTCTACCTCCCTCCCAAATGTACACGAAAAGACGTGGAGAAATCCCACTTCGAACCACAGGATTGCTTCTTAGCCAGAGGTGTATGGGAGGGAAATGGCACCTGAGAACAACACCTGCTCTGGGCACCCCCCCCACCCCCGCACTTGGGAGCAGGGCTCGGGGGCGGCGTGGACAAGCACTGCAGCGGCAGTCGGCTTGCTGCCGCTGCGCCTGTCCGAGTCCCCCCTGCCTCCCTGTGGGCCAGAGGCAGAGTGAGGAGAAACTTTGTTTGGGGGGGGCGTGCCACAGCAGCCTGCCCCGGAACACCCCTGGAATGCCCCCTCCCCCTCCATGGCCTGGCCACGCCTCTGCTACAGCTCCGCCCAGGGCATTGCGCCCCACCTCGCCCCATTGACGCTACGCCTCTGTTTCAGGCCACCTCCTGTCCTCCCCAGGGAGGTGGGGGACAGGGAGCCATGGCAGATACCCAGTGGGGGAGAGGCCTTCCTGGAGAGCCCTTCTGTGCTGTGGGAAATCTGCCCAGCCAATCAAATCGCCAATGGCCGTTCTGTAAATACTTGCTATGCCCCAGGAAAGGGGTTGGCGTGCGCCATGTTGAGAGACCCCCGGTTCTCATTTCCCCCCCCTCTTCTGAACAAACTCTAATATAGCATCCACAGCCTGAGGACTTTACAAGATAGTCATGCAGCAGTGGCGTAGGAGGTTAAGAGCTCATGTATCTAATCTGGAGGAACCGGGTTTGATTCCCAGCTCTGCCACCTGAGCTGTGGAGGGTTATCTGGGGAATTCAGATTAACCTGGGCACTCCCACACACGCCAGCTGGGTGACCTTGGGCGAGTCACAGCTTCTCGGAGCTCTCTCAGCCCCACCTACCTCACAGGGTGTTTGTTGTGAGGGGGGAAGGGCAAGGAGATTGTCAGCCTCTTTGAGTCTCCTGCAGGAGAGAAAGGGGGGGATATAAATCCAAATTCCTCCTCCTCCTCCTCCTCCTCCTCCTTCTTCTTCTTCTTCTCCTTCTTCTTCTTCTTCTTCTTCTTCTTCTTCTTCTTCTTCTTCGACTGTTCTCCTGTTGGGCACAATGGCCGAGGGGTTATATGAAAGGATTTCTGGAGAAGGTGGGCTCTGAAGAGGGATTTAAAGGAAGGAAGGAAGATAGCAGGATGGGAGGGAGGTTCAGAACTCCTTCCTTGCTGGTTCCTTGCCACAGCTGCCAGAGACAGGTGCCTCCAACTACTCCCCCCTCCGTTATTTGAAGAATCATCATGATATTTTCATGCAACAAATATTCAGATGGAGGTTGGGGAAGGAAGGAGAGAGATATGAGATTCCGGGGGGAACTCTCAGTAGCGGAAAAATAAGATTTTGCAGCAGATGTTGTGTTCCCAATCATATTCATCCCAAAATGGTCCAGAAGCCATTCCACAAAATGCTGCCTGCCATCGCAAGGATTTATCACGCCCATATCAATTGGGACTATAAAGCTTTACGAGCTACTAAATTGTCGTGAACGTCTTCGGCACCGTCGCTATAACGTTGGAGGTGATTTGTTGAACAGCAGAAGCTATCTGGGAAGGGGACCGTTGTGACGCTTTCTTACAGATATTTGAAATACTTTTTACGCAGACACAAGTCGAGTGGATTCTGTTTAATCCACGTTGCTGTGTGGACTGTGGGGGGGGGGGCAGCTCTTGGCTGGGGGGTGGAGTTTGAGGAAGGGAAGAATCTCAGCAGGATATCTTGTCAGGTGCTCATCTCCTCCAGGGAAACCGAACTCTGTTGTCTGGCGGTCAGCTGCACTTCTGCAAGATCTCCAGGCCCCACCTGGAGGTTGGCAACAACACTCTGGACAAGGCATACCTGGCTTGAATTTGGAGATTGCCCTGGGGTGAAAAGAGTGAGATAGTGCATGTAGATCAGCACGGGTGCCAGAGGTGGCACTCAGAGCCCTTTCTGTGGGCACACGTGCACAGAGTTCATCATGAGGGGGGAATCACCCCCCCACACATCTAGGCTAGCCTGGGCACAATCCTTTACCTGAGAGTAAGCATGGTTGCTGGCAATGGGGCTTGCTTCTGAGTAAACCCTCCTAGGATTGTGATTCACCCATTCGAAACGATGCACGGTTGCTTCACCAAGCTTACTCCCGAGTAACGTGCACCTCGGAGCCAACTGGTTTTCCAAACCAAAACCTCAGTATTCAGGTTAAATTGCTGTGTTGGCACTTGGCGATAAATAAGTGGGTTTTGGTTGCAATTTGGGCACTCGGTCTTGAAAAGGTTCGCCATCACTGATGTAGATGCTGTCATAAAACACATCTTCTCCTGACCGCATGTCTTGAAATCACAAGGCTGTCTGTTCCCTTGCCAGAGAACAAGAACCCAGAACTTCCCAATTTAAATCTCCTCTCCGGCCCAAATTCGGACCATCTTCAAACAAGTCGCTTGTCCTTTGCAACACAGAGATAATAATGTAGAGGAAAATGGGATACATTTATAATGCCACTCCGTGAAGCTGCCCCTGAATCCCTGTCTTATACATTGCAGAAGGATCTGCTCCAGGGATCCTAAATCTTTTTCAGCTGATAGACACTTTTGGGATTCTGAGGCAGTGTGGCAGGTTCAGTTACAAAACGGCAGCCTCGGCAGGTGAGCCCAAAGTCAAGAGGTGGAAGGGGGGAAATAAATCATCTCCTGCCTGTTGTGTTCGCGCAGGAGCACCTCCAATCCGGGATTGTGCAAAAGGAACACTGATTTACTGCTTTTTGAAAATCCTGGGCCGTTTCCCCACTTTTAAAATGACGTCCGTTTCATCTGGTCCAGGACCTTTTTAGCTCGAGGGTCATGTTCCCCGGGCTTCCCCACTGCCCTCTGCTTCCCAAAGGGTCACTGTACAGCGCTGTTTTGAGCAGCGCCAGAATGACCCGCGCTGAGGGGGCGCAAGAGCAGCAGAGTTGGGGCGGCTGCGTTGTAGCCGCCCCTGGAGTGGGGAGTGCAGGTGGACCCCGCGCTACTCGGCGAGAGTAGCGCACAGCAAACAGTGAGTGGGGAAAGGGCCCTGGGTTAAGGGGAATATAACAGGCCAAACTCGTTTTGAGAACGGGGCCTGTGTGAAGCCCCCCACTACAATAGTTTATTTCAAGCCCTGATGTGATGTTATCCATTCAGTCGTTCTCGACCCTTGGCGACCCGACATGCAAGCTCTTTCCACATTTTCCGATTAAGTCCTGCTTCCTTCAGCTGGTTGATGTTCATGCCTGTATCAGCTTTTATGGTATCCAGCCATCGTATTCTTTGGCGTCCAGGTCTTCTCCTGCCACTGACAAGTCCGAGCATCGTAGATTTTTCTAGCGAATTTGATCGCATCACATGACCAAAGTATGTAAGTCTGAGCCTGGTTTCGAGTCCTACACCCATTATATTTTTGGCCTGTGGAGAATCTACCATAGTAGCTGTTGTCAAAGCAACATTTTAAAAAATATCTGCAACCAATCAGATCTCCAATGCTCAGTCAGAAGCCTTCCTGGGTAAAAGCCCCACCCACTTCCTAAAAACGCTTGGTGGGTGCCAGGTAAGGGGTTATGGACACGATGGCACCCATAGGCTCTGTGCTGGGGACCCCACTATGCTCTTTTTTGCATGCTGAAAGGACTATACTTCACCGATTTAAAAGCCAAGATAATCATGACTGTTCTTTCAGTTAAAGGCAGTGGTGGGATCCAAAAATTTTAGTAATCGGTTCCCATGGTGGTGGGATTCAAACTGGCGTAGCGCCAATGGGGCTGGGTGGGGCACGCAGGGGGCGTGGCTGGGCATTTGGGGCGGGGCATTCCTGGGCGGGGCTGGGGCAGGGACGCAGCCGCTGCTCCGGTCCTTGGGCGGGAAACGAATGCACGCAGGCGCAGGCTGCCATGCACGCCGGGGCACCTCCTGCCAGACTGCTTCAAGTTCTGCGCGCTACTGCTGAGAGGAGGGGCGTAACTAAGGCAAAAATGACGTGGCCAAATCACCAATGAGCAACCCCCTCTCGGCACACGCAAATAATTAGTAACCTACTCTCGGGAACCTGTGAGGACCTGCTGGATCCCACCTCTGGTTAAAGGCAGTGGCGAAGCTCCCATGGGGACATCCGGGGCGCTTTGACCCGGGCGCCACCAAAAGAAGTCACGTGGGGGGTGCAAAATAGCCAGACCACTCTCCCTCCTTGCCTGGCGCGCCCTAATCATCTCTGTCTCTCCTGGGGCTTTTTTTTTTTAAGCCGAGAAAAGTCAATACTCGCCCCGGGAGAGGCAGAGATAATGAGGGCGCGCCAGGCAAGGAGGAGGGGGCGTGGTCTGGCTATTTTGCGCCCCCATGCCCAGAATGGAGGCTGCAGCGCTCCTCTTGGCACTATGGGCTTGCTCTTTTTTTAAACGGAGAAAGGGCCCTTCTCAGCTTAAAAAAAAGAGCAAGCCCATAGCGCCGAAGTTTAGAGGCTGCAGCTCTCTCTCTCCCTCCTCTCAGGAAGTCCCTCTGGGAGAGAAAGGGGCGCTTATTCTCTAAGCTCGGCACTCTTCTGCCACAGGAGCCGGGAGCCGGGCGACCCCCTCTGCCCCACAGAGAAGAAGGCTCAGCTCCCTGCTCCATGGGGCAGAGAGGGGGATGGCCGTGGTGACCTGCTCGGTGCCCCTTGCTCTCCTGCCGTGGGAGCTCCTGCCCCAGCAGGGAAAACTGCCCCACTCCATGGGGCAGCCTCCACATTTTTTCACCCCCCATCCCTATGCCACGGCCACCCCAAAGCACCATCGTAACTGGTGGATTAGGTAAGTGGTGGTGCGGGGGGGGGGGGGCGGAAAACTCCGAGGCCGCCCCGGGCGCAGCTTTGCCCAGCTACACCACTGGTTAAAGGTAATGTAAGGAAAACATAATTGCCCTCCTAGGTATTATCAACACTTAAAAATAACAGCAGCTATTGTGTGGAATGGCAGGCAATTCTTTGCCTTTGGCATGTGCTCTAGAGACCAAATGTGTCTATCTATCCAAAGTCCATGGAGGGAGGGAGTAGCATCAGGCCAGGCTAGTAGCAACTCATAAGCCACTAGCATTTGACTAAGACATGTTCCAAATGCAAAAAATGGGAACGGTGATTTTTTTTAACTGCAGGTAGGTCGGCAGACTGTCCCTGGTCAAAAGCAACTGTTTTAGTGAGTAGAAAAATGGCAAGCACTTAAGTGTTGTATTCTGGCGTGTCTTCTTTTAGTGCCAGGACTAGCCTGTCCAGGGCTCCTTCCGCACATGCAGAATAACGCACTTTCAATCCACTTTCACAATTGTTTGCAAGTGGGTTTTGCTATTCCGCACAGCTGCAAAGTGCAATGAAAGTGGATTGAAAGTGCATTATTCTGCATGTGCGGAACAGGCCCAGCAGGCTCTTCACTTGCCCTGTGTGAAATTTCAACATTTGGACCTAGATTTTTACAGCTGCCGGCCTGACAGGTCTGGTTTTGCTGCCAGCTCATTGAGTCCTTTAGGACTGGTTGGAAGCAGAGCCACGCCGCTTCCTTCTTTTGCTCCATGTGAGCCTCTTCCTACTGGAGCTCTGGGAGCTTCGGGCTGAATTCCGTCAGATGTGCCGCTTTGCTTTCGGTTGGCTCCTTCCTCCATCGTGCAGTGAACTGTTACGGGCCCAGATCTGGGAGAGGGGAGGAGACGGTGGCAACCGTCTGATTTGCTGGCTCGGTTCTCAGGACCGGCCCCGAATACAACACTCTCCTCTTGCTAAATGCGCCTCGAGGGTGGGCTGGAATGCGCCCGCTTGCTTCATGGCTCTCTGGGGATTAGTGTGAATGTTTCTTCTTTGGAAATAAGGATTTCTTTTAAGGGGTGGGTGGATTATTTTGGGAATCTGCTCTGTGCTGTTGGAAAAAGAATGGAGAAAGGCCAGCTGAAACTGTGGGGGGGGATGGGGGTGGGGTGGGGGTGGAGGGAAGGCTGGGCTAGTAGCAGTCCTCTCTTGGGGGATGTCAGGGCAAACCTGTGCTCACGTGCTTGCATCAGAAGCCTTTGCTTTCCTTGCCTGAGCAGAAATGGAAGAGATAAAAGTGTCACTGAGCAAGCGCAGAGCTGCAACCACAGCAAACCTCCTTCTTGCCATACCGAGGGTTACAGAGAAGGCTTCCAGAGCAGGGGACGGCCTTTCCACTCGCTTCCACAGTCCCTTGATGCTATGCAAAAGGGGAAGGCACACACCAAAGTGAAAATGAAGAAAACTTGTACCAACCAGGCTACAATAATGACTTCAAAAAATTAGTTCTCCCACTGGAGTCGCAATTTACTTATAAGTAACCAAAATAATTTTATAATTTTACAAACAGTAACCAAATGTTTTGGAAAGATTGTTTACATTCTCCCATTGGAGTAATATATATATTAAGGTGACCATCCGTCACGCTTTTCGCGGGACACTCACGCTTTTGCGTGACGTGTCCCGCGTCCCGCCGGGCTTCAATAATGTCCCGGGTTGGGAAATGTGCTCCTGCGGCCGCGCACGCGCGGCCGCAGGAGCACACTGCCTTTTGCGCGGCGCTTCCCGGGCAGGAGACAGGGAAGCGCCCCAGAAGGCACTGCGGCAGCCGCAGTGCCTTCTGGGGCGCTTCCCTGTCTCCAGCCCGGGGAGCGCTGGCTAGTGTAGAAGGCTACAAGCACGCATTCCGCTTTGGTACCCCTGGTCACCTTAATATATATATATACACAAGTTAGAATGGCACGGCAATGTAATCTAAATACAATTATAACAGCTAGCCAGAATCTAGATAATTAACTGGCCTCGTCAAACTTCACGGCTGTTCTGAAAAGAAACAAAATAAAGACTTGTTACAAAGAATTACAATTTACATGTAAAACTGATTTCCAAAACATGAAAATACTTACAAAGGCAGGTCAGGGTTTTTCAATGTACAATCTACAATGTATTTTCAATGTATAATCTACAAAAAAATGAGTGAATTATAGCTTTCAACCAAGGCCCCCGAAGGAGATTCCTCCATGCTATGCAAAAGGGGAAGGTACACACCAAAGTACCTTGCGCATTGGCCAGGGGGAGGGGAGGACACCTGGCGGGGAGGGCAAAGCAAAGGAGCCTCAGACCGTGGGAACAAGGGCTGCTGCTGCTACTTCTGATTGGATTTGCGGCCTCACATTAAGGTCATCAACAAGGTTGCCAACTACCAGGTGGGGCCTGGAGATCTCCTGGAACTGTTCTCCAGAGATTTTGATAAAGAAAATGGTAGCTTTGGGTGGCGGGCAGTTGTAAGCAGCCCTGAACCACGGTAGGAAAAGGTGGCTATAAGTTAAGTAAATAAATAAATATCCAGTTGAGCGTCATAAGCCAGCCCCTGGGTACTTACCAGGATTGGGGTGGAGCATGTGGAAACTGTGCTCGGGGCGCGTGCATGGCCTGCACTCCTGCTGTGACATTGGCCGCCACACCATCCCCCCGCACTGGGGCACGCCCAGGGCGTCACCCTTCCCCACCCCATGGGCACTATGCCACTGACCAGGATACAGAGCACTCCGATGCAGAACCTGACAACACGGTGTGGCCAGAGTTAGCTGCTCCTGAGGAAGACCAGGCACCAGAGCCAACGCCCTGCCCTTCCCTGCCTGATGACATACAGCCTGCAGATCCTCCTAGAGAACCCAGTAATGAGGCAGCTGTGCACAGGAGGCAGAAGCAGAGGCAGCTGCTGCAGAAGCAAAGGAGGAGTGCTCATATTGCAGCAAAATATGGGAAAACAGAAGTGTCTGCATCTGATGAAGATTGTATCCTTGCAGAATCCCAACCCCTTGGACAAGGCTCTCCATACAAGCCTTGCTGTGAGCTTGCTTCTGCCAGGCTTCAACAAATGAGTTACCAGTCACTGCCGTGTGCCTGGTTCATCGCTGATCCCCAGCCTGTTTATCGGTTCTCCTGTGCGCGTCCGCCGCGGGACTCATTGGCGTATCTGACTATGTTTTGCCACCAGCCTGCCTTGACCCGTTGGACTGTTATCGGACTGTGCTTTGCCTGCACGCATACGCTTTCGCCGAAACCGCCGTGGGACCTGACCACGCCCTGCCTACCAGCAGCACATTGGGGTTCCTCCTCTCCAAATCCTGCCTCCCCAAAGGCTCCATTCTTGAGTTTCCAGGACTTTCCCAACCCAGAGTTGGCTACCCTAATTACCAACCTCCAGGTGGTTCCTGGAGTTCTCCTGGAATTACAACGGATCCCCAGAATGTAGAGATCTATTCCTTTGGAGGAAATGGCAGTTTGGAGGGTGGCTGGCATGATATACATATTACGCAGCTTAGGAAAAATGGGAGTCCCTCCCCAGGTACTGCCGTCTCTAGGAGTTTCCCAGCTATTACCCTTTCTGAAGTAATATGCAGAGTGTGTAATTGCGTTGCTGGCACACCTATATGCACTGGAGGCGCCCTCTGCTCTCCGATGGACTCTCCGGGAGGCTGGGCATCGTTATCTTCAAAGAAATGCGCCAAAGGCAGTCCATTCAGAGTTTTCAAATTTATTACAGTCAAAGACCAGCAAATTACAGAACCAAGGGATGGCAAATTCTATACGGCAAATTACGATCAAGGATCAACTTGATTCTATACGTTTCTCAACCTTGCGAAATTCCCAGTGTAATTATGGTATGCCAAACTACCCTAAAATCAACACTGGAACCTAATTTGTTTCTACTTGTCACATACATACATTAACTTAGCGTTAAAATACATCCAGTCCATAACCAGAGTGTGCAAAAAAATCCAATCCACAACTTGGCGTTAAAATAAATCGTCGATCTGCTTTAAGTTAAAATTAATCCATTCGCGAACAGCATTAAGGTGAGTCACTCAAGTTAAAATTATTGATATATGCGTGGACACCTGTATTGTCTCTTGGCCTATCTGCACTCCCATTTGTTCAATCCTAGATTAAAATAATAATAGTAATAATTAATAATGATTGTGAGCCATATATTCATATATCTGTATCTCTAATACAATATCAGTTGCCTGCTCACTGGTCTGCGTTTCTTTATAACAAATGTACAAAATTTGGCAACCAATCTAGACCAGTTTGGATTTTTGTCTTCCAGGAGCTTCCTTATACATACATTTTCTGGAGCTTGTTCAAAAACCGAAAATATGTAATGATAATTTCAGAATTAAAAAATTCTCATGACTCATGAGATGATATATATGGAATGAGGGATGGTGGTATGAGCATGTGTGGGGCAGAAGGGCATGTTTCCAGTCTGAACCAACCCCAAGAGAAGGTGATGATGTTTGGGCTTCACCTACCGTACACAAAACTGCCAACACACCTTTGGCTTGTCAGGGTTTGTGCTGTCTACTCTGACTGGTGGTGGCTCTAAGGACTCAGATCCAGAAGTCTCTCAAATTGCCTCCATCCCGACTTTTCTTTAAGCTGCAGGTGCCTGGGATGGAACCTGCGGCCTTCTGGGTGCAGAGCAGACACTCAGCCACTGAGCCACCGTCCCGCTCCTCAGCTTAGCATGGAATCCGCAGAGAGAGGAGAAGTCATGGTGGATGCTGGTTGCAGCCCATTCCCCCAGCCTTCTTTCCTTCTGCCCCCCCCCCCCTTTAGCACATTTGGGAATTTTTAGGGTGCCAGGGAAGTTGGCCCTAGGTCCAGGGTAGAAATTACACCAGTTGCCTCCGAAGAACTTCACAGTAATAAAGGGCTGTTTTGACAGTGGGATGCTATCTCGAGATTAGTAGTGGATTCTCTTCCTTTGGAGGTTTTGACGGAAGGCTGGATGAATGTCATCAGTGCACCAGTGCTGTGTACGTACATTGCAGGGGGTTGGACCCAGAAGGTGGGATCCAGCAGGTTCTCACGGGATTCCCGAGGAAGTAAGATTACCTGAATTACATCTGTATTGTGCTGAGAGGGGGTTACTATCTGCGGTGAGATTTTGCCGCGTGGTTTTTTTTACCTTAAGTTTACGCCCCTCCTCTCAGCTTAGTAGCGCGGAGAACTGGAAGCAGTCAGTCGCGGGAGGTGCGAGCGTGCGTGGCAGCCTGCGCCTCGCTATACTCGTGCCGTTCCAGCCAAAGGAATACTACCCCTGGAATTGCCTGGCTGCGCCCCTGCCGTGCCCAGCCCTGGCTGTTGGCAGCTACGCCTGGTTTGAATCCACCCGCAGCTTCAGGGAACTTGTTACTAAAATTTTTGGATCCCACCACTGGTTGGACCTGATGGTCCTTGGGGGTCTCTTCCAACTCTAATATTCCAGGATGCCCAGGGGAAGTGATTTCTGTAGCTCAGATATCTGTTGTAATTCCAGCAAAGCTGCAGTTCCCCCCTGGAGGTTGGCAACCTTCTGCATAGTGGGCCGAGATCTTTTTAGGGCATTGCCAAGCAGGGGCTCTGAAGACACTGAGCTACGGTGTGATCCTGGTTCCTGGAACCTCATCTGAGAATAGGGTTGCACCAACTCCATGGTGGGAAATGCCAGAAGATTGGGGGGTGGAGTCTGGGGAGATTTGGGGGTGGAGGTTTGCAGACGGGCAGGTCCTCAATGGGGTATAAATCAGTGGTGGGATCCAAAAATTTTAGTAGCGGGAGTTCCCTTGGCATTGGGATTCCGACAGTGGTAAAACGCCAATGCAGAGCTGGGTGAGGAACTTTGGGAGGCGTGGCCGGGCATTCAGGTGGGGCATTAATAAGTTTTCTACCATTTACTGCCAAAAGAAACTCTTTTCATTAAAAAAAGTTTCTGTTCTCAAATGGTCTCTCGCGCTACGCAATTTAGAAACTCATTCGCTTAGCAAGTCCTATCGTCTACTTAGCAGAAACCTATGACTTCTCCTCTAATTGACTGCCTGTCAAATACTTAATACTTTCAATTTTGTTCCTAGAAATCAAAAGAAGGAGACTTTCCTTAAACAAGGAACTTTACCATATTTCTAAAACATGTTTTTAAAACAGGGAGAATGATCCCGTTTTCTACCTTCGCTAACCAGCCACATAGGAAACAACAGGACTTTATGATTTTGGGACCTAATGGAATTTCTAACGGAAAAGCGGACCCAGTTAGTAACCCCTCTCGGCACACACAAATAATTAGTAACCAACTCTCGGGAACTGGTGAGAACCTGCTGGATCCCACCTCTGGTATAAATGCATAGAATTCACCCTCCAAAGCAGCCATTTCCTGCAGAGGAATTGATCTCTGTCAGGTGTAATGTTTAAGAGCACCGTGGTGTAGTGGTTAAGGGTTTGATTCGCCACTCTGCCACTTGAGCTGCGGAGGCTTATCTGATTAACTAGATTAGCTTGTGCACTCCAACACACACCAGCTGGGTGACCTTGGGCTAGTCACAGTTCTTTCTGAACACTCTCAGCCCCATCCATCTCACAGGGTGTTTGTTGGGGGGGGGGGAAGGGAAGGAGATTGTAAGCCCCTTTGAGTCTCCTGCAAGAGAGAAAGGGGGGATAAAAATCCAAACTACTCCTCCTCCTCCTCCTCCTCCTCCTCCTCCTCCTCCTCCTCTTCTTCTTCTTCTTCTTCTTCTTCTTCTTCTTCTTCTTCTTCTTCTTCTTCTTCTTCTTCTTCTTCTTCTTCTTCTTCTTCTTCTTCTTCTTCTACTGGAGATCTGTTGTAATTCTGGTGGATCTCCAGGCCCCACCTGGAGGTTGGTAACCTGAGTAGTGGACACATCAATGAAAAGAGTCCTGTACTGGTGGAAAGGCTGGAAACGAGAGCTGCGATGTGCTGCCACATCCGTGTCCCGTTATGAGAATAGGAACTGAACAGAGAATTGGATCCAGGCCAAGATGAGCAAAGAAAATCCTTCTTGGGAAACATAACAGATCTGAGACATTTTTTCCCCACGTTTTGCTTTCCCTGCCTGCAGCGGCTTCAGCTCACGCATGATGCTCTGTCACAATGATGTTATCATCTCACACAGATGATTGCCTCGTTGTAGCCTGCAAGAGTCTCAGAGGAAGCCGGAGAGTGCCCCTCCCTCCGGTCTCCAGCTGGGAAGGACAGGTGTGTCCACAGCAAGAGATGCCCTGCCTTTAAACCAGCCAGGCCAGCGCTCCACTGATGGGACGTTGTGGTGGCCAGGCTGGGAAAAAGTTGGAGGTGTTAGAGGTGGAGCCTGGAAAGGACGGGAAGAGGATGGGGTTTGGGGAGAGGAGGGGCCTCATCAGGGTATAAAGTCATGAAGTCCAGCTTCTACAGCGGCCATTTTCTCCAAGTAAACCAATCTCTGTGGCTTGAAGATCAGTTGTCCTAGAGCAGTGATGGCGAACCTTTTCGAGACCGAGTGCCCAAACTGCAACCCCAAACCCACTTATTTATCTCAAAGTGCCATCACGGCAATTTAACCTGAATAGTGAGGTTTTAGTTTGGAAAAAGCGGTTGGCTCCGAGGCGTGTGTTACTCGGGAGTAAGCTTGGTGGTAGTTGGTGGCTTTGCTTTGAAGCAACCGTACAACTCTTCCAATGGGTGAATCACAACCCTAGGAGGGTTTACTCAGAAGCAAGCCCGATTGCCAGCAACCGAGCTTACTCCCAGGTAAAGGATCACACTTTAGTTCTTCCCATGAAAATCAGTGGGGCTTAACAGTGCTTAACATGGTTACCTACACTGCTTCCCCAAAACTAGGTCTTAGGTTTAATGCTAATAGAGACCAGCGGCCCAGGCCAGCCTAGATGTGTGTGTGTGTGTGGGGGGGGCGACTCTATTTGTGCGTGCCCACAGAGAGGGCTCTGAGTACTACCTCTGGCACCCGTGCCATAGGTTCGCCACCACTGTCCTAGTGGAAGATCTCCAGCTACCACCTGGAGGTAGACAATCATATGGGAGGCCTGGAGAGGAAGCGGATGATAAGTCAGACGTTCTTTGCTCCCTGATTGGCCAAGTGCTCCCTTGGTGGCAGTGGTGTACCACTAATGGGGACATGGGGTATCCCAGGTCCCCAGGCACATGCCGTCTCATCACGTAAGAAAACAGAGTGCGCCCAAGTTGTCCACTGCCAAACCCTGACCCCTCCTCCCGGCCTTCCTGCAGGCTGGGTTCTGCCCTCACTAGGCTTTGGGTAGGGCAGGAGCTGACCTGCAGGAAAGCCCTGGGGGGCAGGGTGCTGTGGCGGGCAGTCCCGCTCTGCCTGTTCGAGCTGCCCCCCCAAGCCCCGCCCTCCCCAGGCCTCCCTTAAGTGGGACGTGGGGAGCCGAGGGGAGCGTGGGGGGGGGTTCATGCCCCCGGGCTCCATTTAGGCCCGGTACGCCACTGCTTGGTAGCCTAGGCAAATTTTGGTTATTCACAAAGTTGCTACCCGGATGAACAATGATGGGCCAGTGGATACTAAACTGCGCTCCCCGATGAACTAGACAGGAGAGAAAGATGAGGTTCTGCTGGGATACTCTAGAGCACAGGTGTCAAACTCGTGGCCCTCCAGATGTTTATGAACTACAATTCCCAACAGCCCTTGCCAGTATAGCCAATGCTCAAGTTGGGAGGAACTGATGAGAATTGAAGTTCATGAACATCTGGAGGGCCGCGAGTTTGACACCCCTGCTCTAGAGCAACTCTAGAGCAATTCTAGGATACTCTAGAGCAACTCTGAGATACTCTAGAGCAACTCTAGAGCAACTCACACACATGCTTGGAAGAAGAAAATAATTATATCGAGGAAGGCTTTCACAGCTGGAATCCACTGGCTGTTGTGAGCTTTACGGGCTGCGTGGCCATGCTCTGGTACTCTTCGCTCCTAATGTTTTGCCCGTACCTGCCAGTATCAGACCACGACCACACAGCCCGGAAAACCCACAACAGCCGATAAATTAATGATTATCCACAATTAATTGTTGTGTCACAATAATCGACTTACAGAGTTCTCTGCCATAGGACACAGCACCTACGGTGATGCCTGCAGAAATAGGAGTAGACAAATTCATGTTCTTCAGCGGCTCTTAACATCGATAGCTGAATGGAACCTCCATGCTTGTCGGCAATCTACCTTAGTGTACAGAAAGGAGGGCCTTTCAAAGGCCAACACTGGTGGATTCCATGCAGCATAAATATAACGTCTTTAGGACGTTATAAAAAGCATTTTGGGGAAGAATGCCGCACAGCTCTCTTCCCTTCTTCCAGCTCTCTTCACACAAAATGGCAGGCGCAACTATGAAACTGACCAGGTGTACCAGGTGCGGGAAAAGATCAGTTTTGGCTAGCATTGCATAGGAGGTTAAGAGCTCGTGTATCTAATCTGGATGAACCGGGTTTGATTCCCAGCTCTGCCACCTGAGCTGTGGAGGCTTCTCTGGGGAATTCAGATGAGCTTGGGTACTCCCACACACGCCAGCTGGGTGACCTTGGGCTAGTCACAGCTTCTCGGAGCTCTCTCAGCCTCACCCACCTCACAGGGTGTTTGTTGTGAGGGGGGGAAGGGCAAGGAGATTGTAAGCCCCTTTGAGTCTCCTGCAGGAGAGAAAGCGGGGATAGAAATCCAAACTCCTCCTCCTCCTCCTCCTCCTCCTCCTCCTTCTTCTTCTTCTTCTTCTTCTTCTTCTTCTTCTTCTTCTTCTTCTTCTATTTTCCTGTGCTGTGAGAACACAAAATGGCACAACAGATCTTTTTTATAATGTCCTAAAGATGTTATATCCATGCTGTGCGGAATCCACCAGTGAGAGAGCTGAGAACTGTCTGCTAGAAGAGGACTAGAGAGGCTATATTTTTCTTGCTCAGCTCTGTAAACCACAACCCTGAAGTGCTGGGAAAGCCTCTGTAAATATGAATTACCCAGATTCAGAAATTGCATCAGCAGGCCCCAGCTCGAAGAAGCTCATTTTTGGCACACTTGGCCCCCATCTCCTGCAGCTTTTGCATGGGAGCTTGGCTTGCCTCTGTTGACCATGATGAAAAACTGTGCCAGAAAGGAAGGCCAAGAAACAGCTTTTGTGCGCAGCATGTGTTAGTTATGGTGTGGGCTATGCAAATTAAGGAAAGGAGTTTGTCCTGTTACTTACTCCCAGGGGGTGAGTCTTGAGAGGGTTGCTGGCATGCCTCAAGAAATCAATTAATTAAAGATTTAAAGCTCGCGCGCGGCCAAAGTACAGCGGAGGTTGCCTCCAGCCTCTACATGATTTACTGCTCTGGTGTCTTATTCCTTGCAGTCAGTCTCAGGCTGTTGGTTGCATTTGAACTCCTGCCTTCAGGGCAATCAGACCCAGAACAGAGACTCATCAAGAAACAGAGGAAGGAAGCTCCTCTGAGGGAGGGGGAGCGCTTACCATTACACTCTCTGAAAGTCAGCCTTTCGCCTCAGTAGTGAAAAGTGCCTCCAATTTTAAATGAGAAGGGGATAAAGTCCTTCAGCTATCAGGACTTAGAGGACTCTCTCTCTTAGGGTGGAAGGGTGTTGTAAACCCAGACCCTGAAAGAAATGCAAATAAATTTTTCAGCTTGTGTTTAAAAGATGCAAGCCTGCCTGCCTGCCTGCCTGCCTGCCTGCCTGCCTGCCTGCCTGCCTGCCTGCCTGCCTGCCTTCCTTCCTTCCTTCCTTCCTTCCTTCCTTCCTTCCTTCCTTCCTTCCTTCCTTCCTTCCTTCCTTCCTTCCTTCCTTCCTTCCTTCCTTCCTTCCTTCCTTCCTTCCTTCCTTCCTTCCTTCCTTCCTTCCTTCCTTCCTTCCTTCCGCAAATCATGGGAAAGAACCAGGAAATCTGCCAAGCTTCAAAGTTATTCCTAGGGCCACTGGAAATATTCCGGCTTCTCAAGATTTCCTCCTGCACTTGAAGTCCTGCCTTAGAAGCAATCTGGGCCAAGGCATTTAGGTCAAAGTCTATTTGGCCCTTTCCAAATTTAAGATGTGTTGGTGAGTTCCGCAGGCAAAACCGACACCATGAGCTGTTCTAAGGCCGTTTCTGCACGGCAGCAGAAGCAGAGGCACGAGACCATTTGCACGGCCCTGTGCAGGCGGTGCAGAAGCTGCTGCGAACTGCGGAGCTGCCATGCAGAGCCGCCTCTGGTCTGTGTGTGTTGTTCACCGTGTCTTCCCTCCAAGGCTCCAGAGGGAGGAAGGGACATGCCCACACTGTCCTCCGACCCACAGGGGTAAGAGGGCAGTGTGGACGTGTCCCTTCTCCCTCCGGAGCCTAGGAGGAAAGACAAGGTAAACAGCACATGCAAGCAGGCAGCGCCTGAAAGCGGCACTGTCATGCCGGTGCCCTTCACACGGCATCGGCGGGAAGACGCTGCTTTTCAAAAAACACACTCATGCTTTGAAAACAGTGTTTTTGCGCCATTTGGCAGGGGGGTGAGCGTGGTGCTGCTGCGCTGCGGCAGCAGCAGCTGTGTGAACAGTGCCCCAGGGACAGTGTTTTAACTGTCCTTAGGGCACTGTTTTTGGGCCATGCGGAAGTGGCCTAAGTGCACCAGTCCAGAAGGAAGGAACTGGCAACATGGAAGGGGGGAGGCTAGGGGAAGGCAAGGATGGCAATGCAAAGGGTGGGAAGGGCAGAACTAGGTAGGCAGGCTGGCTGTGGGCAGAGGGAAGAGGTCTGGGGCAGAGCTGTGCACGTTGGCAAATCTCCCTGCTCTGGTAGCGAAGTAAAATTAAATTTGGGCTAGAAATGCTCTCGCTTGCCACAGAGAGACTAAAAAGTGAAAGTGGGGCTGGAAGAAAAGTGTCTGTACGAGGAATCTTGCTGCAACAGACATTTGGCCCCATCGCACAGCACATGCCTTGTGTGTAATCAGCCACTGACTCTCCTGATGCTCGGAACACCCTCTTTGACTTTATGCACAAGCTAAGTAAACAACAGTCTTGGGCCTGAGGATTATGAGGGGTCTCTAAATATAACAGAATTAGGGTGTTGTGGGTTTTCCAGGCTGTACTGCCGTGTTCCAGTAGCATTTTCTCCTGACGTTTCGCTTGCATGCGTGGCTGGCATCTTCAGAGGACCTTCTGAAGATGCCAGCCACAGATACAGACGAAACATCAGGAGAAAATGCTACTGGAACACGGCAATACAGCCTGGAAAACCCACAACACCCTAGTGATTCCGGCTGTGAAAGCCTTCAACAATACAAATAATAGAATTACTAACAATTAGTAAATGACCATGTGAAGAAATAAAAGTATGCATTTGTGTATATACTTGTGTATAGAAAAGTATATGTATTCGAAGGAATTCATGTGTTACAAAAAGCTGAACAATCCTTCAAATTCAGGGTTTGTAAACCTAACCCATTAGAGAAGGAGGAGAGAAAACAGAGCTGTTGGATTGGTCCCTAAGCCCAGTAACAGAAAAACCTGTTGAAAGAAAGGGACTTTACGCTGTTTCCTGCTTCGACCCACAGAGGGGGTTTTACTAGATGGCCAGTGGCTAGATAGGGACCTAGGATTGACACCTTTACTCTGTCATGCTGGCTCTATCCCTTTGATATTAGACTAGGCTGACCAGACGTCCCGCTTTTGGCAGGACAGTCCCGCCTTGAAACAACTTGTCCCGCGTCCCGTGGGTTTTTTCAAATGTCCCGGGTTTTGGAAGGCTGCCACACTGCCTTCTGGGGCGCAAGGCAGTGTGGCAGCTTCCCGTGCGGCCCCAGGAGCGCATGGCCTTCTGGGGCGCTGCCGTTTCCCGCCCTGTGACAGGGCGGGAAACGGGAGCGCCCCAGAAGGCCGTGCACTCCTGCAGCTGTGCACGCATGAACGTGCCCGCCCGCCCTGGTTCGTGAAGGTGACCATCTGGTCACCTTATATTAGACTGATACTCTTAGGGACTTCCTTACTTCTGCCTTCTTCTCTGTCCCTCTCCATCTTACTTTCATCATGCCTAGAGGAAGGATGGGTGCTCCGTGCATCTGTCTCCATCTACCTAGATTAGGATAGATTAGTGAACCTATCTACCTACCTTTCTATCCAGAATGGACTTCACTCTTTTTATTAGATTAGAAACTACAATGGACTCTGACTTTCTTTTGTGCAAGCTTACACGCACATGGGATCCCCACACGCACGCACACGAGGTGAGGCTTTGCTGCATTACAGCCTCCAGTGCACTTTGCTCAATGTGAATAGGGATAATCCCAATTACCAGGTGATTATTCCAACAGAACCATTCTGGCAGCAGGGAGAACGTAGCAATCCTATTGGCCCCTTTACAACCTTTGATAGGAGCCTATGAAAAATTAGATTTTTCAGTTCTTCTTCAGCGTGTAAGTGTAACCTCAGCTTGTGGGTTCTGTGGGGCAGAACTTGGAATGAGTTTGCAACAACAAATTTTTAAAAAACCAAATGGTTTACTTTCTTAACATATAACATATAACATCAACATTTAACATCACATTTCAAGGTCCTGTTCAGGTTGCATTTTCAAGTCCTTATATTTACAGTCTACTGATACTGCCAAGTCCAATTCTTCTTTGCAAGTGGGTTGGCTCCTGAAGACTCCAATGAAGAGGATTCAACATGATGAAGGTTTCCAGGAGAACTCTCACCCATTACAAACATAAAAAACCCTGAAACAATAAACTCCAACATTTACAACATAGCAAAAATAAACAACTACCTTCCCACTAGTTCCCAACAACATTGCAGTCACCTTAACAAGGTGTTAAGGGCTTATACTAATCAAGGTCCGAGTCTGGTAGCCTTGTCTTCTCCAAACTACATGAGCTCTGCAGCCTTCTGCTGCTTTGAGTCTCCACCCCTTTCTGGGTCAACCCATTCTGAGCATGGGGGTTACATAAGCAGTCAGACAGGGACACCAGAGGAAGAATTCTGAAGGACTTCAGGAAACAGGGACAGAGCTGAAATCCAAATGCCTGCAGCAGAGAAATCCCTTAGGAGGTGGAAGCCGCCTGAGGGCTCATGCAGGGAGCTAGGCCTCACCAGCTTGCCTACAGCCAGTCTCAAGGGAGTACACAAAGGAGGATGCTACCTTGAAGTCCTGGAAAGAGGAGATTCCCCTCACCACGAGAACACTGGCAGAAAAGGCCTCGGACGATTGCTTGTGGAGTTAATATGGAAGAAGAGCAAAGACAGTTCTCATGTATCCGGCTCTGCATTTGTCTATTGTTGTCACCTTGGTGTTTAACATTAAAAAATACAGTTGTCAGGATCTGAAAAGAAATGAGCTGTTCGTCTTTGGTCTTCTGTGTAGTCACATATTGGAACTATACATGTACAGGCAGAGGTGGGATCGAAAAATTTTAGTAACAGGTTCCCATGGTGGTGGGATTCAAACTGTGGCGTAGTGCCAATGAGGCTGGGTGGGGCGTGACGGGGGTGTGGCCGGGGATTCCGGGGGTGGGGCATTCCTGGGTCAGGCTGTGGCAAGGACGCAGCCGCTGCGCCGGTCCTTGGGGGGGAAACGAATGCACGCAGGCGCAGGTTGCCACGCACGCCGGTGCACCTCCTGCTAGGCTGCTCCAAGTTCTGTGCGCTACTGCTGAGAGGAGGGGCGTAACTAAGGCAAAAATCACGTGGCAAAATCACCAATTAGTAACCCCCTCTCGGCACACACAAATAATGAGTAACCTACTCTCGGGGACCTGTGAGAACCTGCTGGATCCCACCTCTGTGTACAGGCCCGCCAATGGAAAGAATTTTCTAGCTTTTAGGAAGGTTTTTCTGCAGAATCAAAGCACACCTAAAGGGGGAAGCACCTCCTTCTCCCTCAGTTCTTCTTTTGCAGCTGAGATGAGAGGTTCGACCTAGCTTCACTCCTCATGTTGTTCTTTCTACTGAGAGTTCTTCGTCTTTGAGATGGCTCAAAAGGCCCTGTTCGAGAAATGGCTCCAACGGGGCATCCGGATGACTGAAATGGGCAAGCACGCTCTCTGCCTGATCTGCCTGGGTGAATTGCATAATGTTGGAGCCAGCTGCCCTTGCCAGGAAATCATTCAGATGGCTCGTTCAGATAGGGCTTTGTGGCTCAAAGTCGCCGTGAGGGAGTAGACTCCGTCCTGTTCTGACAAGTTGGCCTTGAAGTAATCAGCCCTGTGTCATCTGATTTCTCAGTCTCATTCCGTTGTGTCCTCTCGTTTGGACACTTGCAAGCATTGGTCCCAGTCACTGGATCGGATCTCGGTTCGTACAGGCATGGAGTATGGCTTTGGAACCACCTAGAAGGAAAGCTGAGAGTGTAAGTCCAAACATCTTGCGGACGCAAGGATCATCATGAAAGAACAGCAATGAGATCCCAACTGCTACTGATAGCGGAGCCAGAAGTGATTTTATTCTACTTCTGGTCTTGTTTCGAATCAAGATGGAACTACGTTTTATTTCTGTGTAAGTCAGGTAGAAACACACTGTATTAGATAGAAAGTAGGAATGATAGCTATCTTTTGTATTTGCGTCTGCATGGAACCTCCTTGGCTCAAGGCAGGAATCCACCCCTGCTCCACCTGGGCATGTCCCTTTCATTTGTAAAAGCCCTGAATGGACGTTGACAAAAGGGACCCCGGAAGAAGCACCTCCATCACTGTCCCACCTTGAAGAGCAGATAAAGGGTGCCACCGTGCGTTAAAGCCAAGTTTGGAACTTTCCTAGACCGCCAAACACCCGAAAAAGGACTCTTTGTGTTTTTTTTCCGCAGAATTACCTTCGTCATCGCCCTTTTCCTGCCTCTACTTCACGAAATTCGAGAAAGGGCTTGCCCAGTGGACTCTGATTGGATTTCCCATGTATTAATAGATGCTTACTGATTGGCTACCATGCTTACTTGTGAATGAATGGTTTGTAAGAACATCCTGTATTTCCTCCTGGACTCCCAGCGGGAGAAAGGGTATATAAGTTGTTGTAAAGCTGCTGGACAGCACAGTTGCCATGGTGTGGAGGTGCCGACACGTAGGTCAGCATCTCAATAAAATCGTTTATTATTTCACTATACTCGCTGTGTCGGGTCCCGTTTCTGTTCCCCTGCGCTGCCGAGAGCTGGCTGGTCTGGAGCTATTAAAAGTTACCAGGCAGCGCGGTAACACGACTTCGAATTCAGAGCTTTCTGTATAAAGTACAACATGCTGATTGTGGATTTCTTTCTTCACATCCTGCACCTTTGCTCCTGATTCAAGATGAGGGACAGTCAAAACACAGGCGGGACGAGCATTCAGCCCCTGTGGACAAGGATGGCTGCAAGACTGAAGCCCTTGGTTGAAAAGTCTACCCAGCTGATGCCCTTAATTTTCACATAGCCGACTATCAGGCTATCATGGCTGCTTACCAGCTTTTTCTGGGGGAGAAGATGGCATCTCGCATTGATCTCCTTCCAGAAGACCTGAGCTAAAGTTCTCATGACAGAAGCGACAAATTTGGCTAAACAACAAATGAACGCCAGCAGGCACGCAGCTGACTGCTCAACTCAGACCCTGACAGCTGCGATTGCATGTAGATTTTTTTTCCTGGCCGTGCTTTGCAGCCTGGAAATACTGAAACTTGCTCAAGGGTGGGAGACCTTGGAAGGCCACTCTTTGTTTTCAGATGAGACTAATGAGATTCTGGAACAGATCAAGAAAGACAAGTAGACTGTCAGGTCCTCGGGTGTCACCGCATCTCCCTCTTAATCGTCTAGACAGAGATTTAAAAGGAGAATTTGAGCTCCCTAGTTTAAACACTGTTGAAAGTGATGCTGTTTGGGGGTGGATTCCAGCATCACAGTGGCCGCCTGGACCTTAAGAGGGCTTTATTACCGCACTAAGAACTTTAGGAAGAGTCTTCCTCTGTTTATCTGTTCTCGTAGTCCACATGCCAGAACGTCAGGGCTTCTCAGACTTTGTGGCAATGGACTGTGCATATGATTAGGCTCTATAGCCAACAGGCGGGCACGGATTGCCCTCAGCTGCTTCAAGCACACTTAACTAGATTGCAGGCACCCTTTGCTGCCTTCTGTAGTGGAGTTGCTTTTCAGGACATCTGCAAGGCGGCCACCTGGAAACCTCTAGATGCCTCCACCCACCATTATGCTGCAGATATAGATGCAAGGCAAGACATAGCAGTTGGGAAAGTGGTCCTATATTCCAGTGGTGGGATCCAAACATTTTAGTAACAGGTTCCCATGGTGGTGGGATTCAAACTGTGGCGTAGCGCCAATGGGGCTGGGTGGGGCATGACAGGGGTGTGGCCGGGCATCCTGGGGGCGGGGCATTCCTGGGCAGGGCTGTGGCAAGGACGCAGCCGCTGCGCCGGTCCTTGGGCGGGAAACGAATGCACGCAGGCGCAGGCTGCCACGCACACCGGTGCACCTCCTGCTAGACTGCGCTACTGCTGAGAGGAGGGGCGTAACTAAGGCAAAAATCACGTGGCAAAATCACCAATTAGTAACTCCCTCTCGGCACACACAAATGATTAGTAACCTCCTCTCAGGAACCTGTGAGAACCTGCTGGATCCCACCTCTACTGTATTCGCTGTATGACTAAGAGCTCAACACCTTCCACCAGATGAGTAGTTTGGTATTGTCCCAATGTGGACTGCTCAGAATATTGAAGATGAAAACCGTGTTTACCTATAATTATCATTCATCGAGGTGTCTTCTGTGCAGGCACACATTCCTTTCCCCACTGTGAGCTCTGTGGGAGATGTTTGGTTTTCTTGGGGTTCTTGCTTGGCGGGCTGGAGAAGAACAGAGATAAAAGGGGTGCCTCTCCCTTTAGGTGCGCTCCAACTTGGCAGGAAAACCTATGCATTTACGCCAGCATGAATCACCCCCTCCTATTCCTAGAAGCTAGAATATTCTCTCTCTTGGCAGACCTGCATAGGCGCAGTCCCAGTGTGTGCCTGCACAGAAGACATCTGGATGAACAACAGAAGAAACAAGCACCTAATAAGCAAACATCTAAGAAGCAGCAGTGGAGTAGGAGGTTAAGAGCTCGTGTATCTAATCTGGAGGAACCGGGTTTGATTCCCAGCTCTGCTGCCTGAGCTGTGGAGGCTTATCTGCGGAATTTAGATTAGCCTGTGCCCTCCCACACATGCCAGCTGGGTGACCTTGGGCTAGTCACAGCTTCTGGGAGCTCTCTCAGCCCCACCCACCTCACAGGTGTTTGTTGTGAGGGGGGAAGGGCAAGGAGATTGTAAGCTCCTTTGAGTCTCCTACAGGAGAGAAAGGGGGGATATGAATCCAAACTCTTCTTCTACTTCTAAACTGAGGACCTCAGATTCTCCCTTTAAATCCATGCCGAAGGGGGTGGATTTAAAAGGAGAATCTGGGGAAATTTGGGGGGTGCCTGCTGTCAGGGGTGCAAGCACCAAACTTTCAGGGTATCTTTAGGAGTCTCTCCTAATGATAGCACCCAGGTTTGGTGAAGTTTGGTTCAGGGGGTCCAAAGTTATGGACCCTCAAAGGTGTAGCCCCATCTCCTATTACCTCCCATTGGAAACAATGGGGGATGGGGCCACCCCCTTTGGGAGTCCATAGATTTGGACTCCCTGGACCAAACTTCACAAAACCTGGGTGGTATCAATAAGAGACTCTCCTGGTAGTACATCCCAGGTTTGGTGAAGTTTGGTTCAGGATGTCCAAAGTTATGGACCCTCAAAGATGTAGCCTTCATCTTCTATTAGCTCCCATTGGAAACAATGGAGGATGGGGGCACCCCCTTTGGGAGTCCATAACTTTGGACCCCCTGAACCAAACCGCACCAAACCTGGGCTAGTCACAGCTTCTTGGAACTCTCTCAGCCCCATCTACCTCACAGGGTGTTTGTTGTGAGGGGGAGAGGGCAAGGAGATTGTCAGCCCCTTTGAGTCTCCTGCAGGAGAGAAAGGGGGGATATAAATCCAAACTCCTCCTCCTCCTCCTCCTCCTCCTCCTCCTCCTCCTCCTCTTCTTCCTCTTCCTCTTCCTCTTCCTCTTCTTCTTCTTCTTCTTCTTCTTCTTCTTCTTCTTCTTCTTCTTCTTCTTCTTCTTCTTCTTCTTCTTCTTCTTCTTCTTCTTCTTCTTCTTCTTCTTCTTCTTCTTCTTCTTCTTCTTCTTCTTCTTCTTCTTCTTCTTCTTCCTATGTTAACCAACCCCAAGTATCCTGACAGACAATTTGGGGGGGGGGGCGGGGCAGTGGGTGATTGTATGAGGCCTCTTGAACTTGCCATAGCTCAGAGCAGGGGTCGCTAACCGTTTTGAGCCTGCAGACAATTTGGAATCCTGACACAAAATGTCTGCCACAAAATGTCTGCTGGTGGAGGTTGAGCCACACCGTCAGGATTCCACAGGTGCCTGCAGGCTTAAAACATTTGGGGACCGCTGTGGTGTATATTAAACTAGAGGACAAGATTATTAGTTAATTTGTTTGCCCCTCACCAAGGGGAACATGCCCCAGCTACAATATAATACAATATAATAAAAATAGAACATTGAAAGTTATTAATGCAAATCCAGCATTACAAACCCAGCCACTGTATAACAAGCATAAAACCTGTCCCCACTTTTCCCTCGGCCACCGCCGCTGCGCACAATTCCCAGCGCGCGGCATCCCTGGTGCGCGCCTGGGCGTCCCCACGCAGAGCGCGGGGTCATCAAAAGGCGCCCTTTGCAAGAGCGCCAGGGATGCCTCACGCTGAGGGGGCGCGACAGCGGCAGCGTCAGGGCGGCTGCGTTGTCGCCGCCCCTCTCGTGGGGAGTGCTGCGGGACCCCGCGCTACTCTCCTCAAGTAGCGCGGGGCTTAAGGTAAGTGGGGAAAGGCCGATAGACAACTGAGCAGCTGAAAATAGCATTCAGACTAAAAACCCACTAAAAGGGTGCTAAAAGACCTATTGTTTGCAAAGACTCTTTTGAGATACTCATATGACAACACAAGTTTCCATCTTTTCCACCCTCTTTCATAGGAAGCAGTGTGAGAACTGAGGATCTTGCTGCACACAGAGGTCAGAGGCCATAGCCAGCTTTCCTATGCTCAAGGGAACCATTTGGTGCCCGGGTGGTGTACATCTTTTCTGACCCGCCTGGAAATAGGAGTCATGGGATGTTAGACGCTGAATTTGGCAAGATTGCGTTGCCATTCCTGTTTGAGCCTCTGTGTTATCTGCTTCATTTTCACGGCAGTCATTGAAGATGCCTTCATTTCTTTTTTCCACCATTTATATGGAATTTATATGCAACTAGCAGGCCCGGCCACGTGTTGCTGTGGCTGAGTCTGATGAAGAGGAAAAGAAAGAAAAGGGGAAGCGAACGGTTCGAACATGTGTCATTGCACAATGATTGCAAAGGAGGGGAGGGGCAAGTGGCCCCTCGCTCCCCTCCCTCTCTCCCGTTCCTTTGCATGGCAACCCAGCTGGTCCCTCCCTAACGTTCCCCTTCCTCTGCTAGGGTGGGTGGGCCATGTGCAGGTGGCTGGCTCTGTCCCTTTCACTCCCTTCCCTTGCAGGCGAATTATCTAGCGTAAAACATGCTGGGAGGCATGAGCTACATTGTGTTCAAAGCGTCTGGTCCAGCAAACCCCTGGACCCTCCCTCACCTTCCCCTTCCTCTGCTAGGGTGGGTGGGCCATGTGCAGATGGCCCGCCCGATCCCTTTCACTCCATAAGGCAGTGGTTTTCAAGGAAGGCATGGTTGTTTCCCTTGTATCAGAGGGTGTTGCTTTGACGGCCAGCAGATGGCGCTGTTGCGGAACAGAACTGTGGTTCCAACTGTCCCAGGTGTGGCATGTACACAATAACTGGCACAGTTTTGACACGTACACAACAGGAGGTGTGGAAACAGTATGGAAACCTGGCCACAAGCGAATGTGACGTGTGAAAATGTCAAAGCAATCGGTCCAGTAGTTTGGGAGATCACCTGTCAGCAGAAAAACGCACTGCTAGATTTTTATAGATATAGATTGAGATGCAATGAACAGTGGAAGTTTTTGTGGGGAAGGTTCAATGTGAAGGGGGGGAAAGGGACATCCCATTCAGACCAGCAAGCTTGCAAAATTTGGTCTTATCTCTAGGCTGGAGCACGCACACCAACTTTCATTGTAGTTTTTTCCAAAAAGAACTCCAAAAACTGTTGAGACAGCAAATTGGCACACGATCAGCATGGGTGTGTTTGTGTACCCACTGACCCCACACCATAATGGGTCCGTTGCTCACTTTCTCCCACAAATATAGTCCTCTCCTTTCCTCCTTCTTTAGCCTGCTCTTGGAGGAAGACCATAAAATAAATTTTTGGGTGCCTTTACTGGTAGTTTGGCTGAACGGGGAAACAAGCTGAAAGTCTGGTTTGACAAGCATTTCTGGACAAACTGTTGCTCAAGCCTGAGAACAGGAAGTACTGAATGAGCAGGTCTTGCAAAATGTTCTAAAGGTGGTCTCTGTGCTGGCCCCCTTCTGGCCATTCCCACGAGATTGGTCTGTTGCCCCTTGCTGGGCATCCCCCCCCCCATAGCCCTTAATTATACCCTGTTTCCCTGAATATAAGACGTCCCCTGAAAATAAGACATAGTAGAGGTTTTGCTGAAGTGATAGTAAAACCTCTACTATGTGATCAGTGAAGTGATCAGCAAAACCTCTACTATGTCTTATTTTCAGGGGACGTCTTATATTCGGGGAAACAGGGTATAATTAAGGGCTATGGGGGGGGGGATGCCCAGCAAGGGGGAACAGACCAATCTCGTGGGAATGCACGCAGGCGCAGGCTGCCACGCCCGCCGGTGCCCCTCCTGCTTGACTGCTTCAAGTTCTGCGCGCTACTGCTGAGAGGAGGGGCGTAACGAAGGCAAAAATCAGGTGGCAAAATCGCCAATTAGTAACCCCCTCTCGGCACACACAAATAATTAGTAACCTACTCTCGGGAACCCGTGAGAACCTGCTGGATCCCACCTCTGCATATATCCCAACCCAGAGCCTACCCACTGCATAGAGCAGGGGTGGGCAATTATTTTTTCCATGGGGCCGCATAAGAAACAGAAAATATTGCGGAGGGCCGGGCCAAAAGGCGGGGGGCGAGGCGCTTTTGAAAGCCCCGCAGAAGCCGGCAGCCAAGGCAACCGGCTTCTGCGGGGCTTTCAAAGGCGCCTCGCTCCCCAGCACGGCAGGGCGGCCAGTCAGGGTCTTCCGGCGGGCCGGATGTGGCCCGCAGGCCGTATAATGCCCAGGTCTGGCGTAGAGAAAGGCTGCCACACGGAACCTAAAATGCAACATTTATTATTAAAACAGGGTAAAATCCTGACATCACCCACTAAACACAGCCTAACATAAGGCAGTTTACACATATTGTAAACTGGAAGGACCCCAGGTTCTGAAACAGGCTCACCCTCTCCTGTTGGGTACTCAGGCAACACGGCACACCTCCTATAGGCCTGGTATCGGCACCCACCACGGGATGCCCATTATACCTTCTAATGAGATGGTATTGGAGGGAGCCCCGGTATGAAAAGACAGACTGCTGAGAGAAAGCTGTAAATTCACCCATCCCTCCTGAAGAATAGCCCAATTTTGTCAGAGGCTGGAGACCAGCGAGCCTGAATGAAAGGCCCCGATCCCCACCTCTCAGTGCAATTCAGCCGTAGTGTAGACTGTTCTGCATTGAAATGACTACCACAAAAATAGACTTCCTGACTCCCCACCCATCAGACTTGGGAAATCTAATCCTGACACGCCTGCCCTTTTCGGCAAAAGGGCATGTCTAGAATGATCATTATCAGACGGCAGAAGTTACCCACTGATTCAGAGCACCCCAAAAATGCAGTTCAGATGGCCTCTGGAAAAAAACACACGAATAAAAGGACTCAAAGGTTAAAACAGCCACTTGCAAAAACTCTGGAGAAAC